>NW_028257262.1:600000-973926 GCF_035046125.1 Drosophila serrata | reverse complement strand
AGCATAACTAAGCCAAAAATGCGTTAATTTCAATTCGGAAAGCTGTTCTGTGTTAGTCTTTATAGCGCCAACAAATCTGCATACTGTGTTTTGAAATTTAAAAAATTCAATTTTTGGTCGAATTTAGTAAATTTTAATGATGTAACCCCTTATGTTTTTTTCAAATTTCGGAAAAAAATGCAAACATTTATTTTGCCACTAGACATGGCTAAATCGATTCAGCTGTTCATTCTGAACAATAATATATATGATTTATAGGGTCGGAAATGATTCCTTCATTGTGTTTTCAGCTTCTGATTAATACTAAGACCCAGCAAAAAGGTATAAAAGCCGGCAATTTTTGTAAAAATGCAGTCTTTTGCAAACATTATAATTATGCCAATAATGCGTTAATTTCAATTCGGAAAGCTATTCTGTGTTAATTTTTATAGCGCTTACAAATCTGCATACTGCGTTTGTTGATGCTGTTAAAAGCTTCGGACTGAAAATATAATAACCAGAAAAAAGGTATAAAAACAGGCAATTTTTTTTTTAAAATTTAGTGTTTTGCAAACAGCATAACTAAGCCAAAAATGCGTTAATTTCAATTCGGAAAGCTGTTCTGTGCTAATTTTTAAAGCGCTAACAAATCTGCATACTGCGTTTTGAAATTTAAAAAAATTCAATTTTTGGTCGAATTTAGCAAATTTTAATGATGTAACCCCTTATGTTTTTTTCAAATTTCGGAAAAAAATGCAAAAATTTATTTTGCCACTAGACATGGCTAAATCGATTCAGCTGTTCATTCTGAACAATAATATATATGATTTATAGGGTCGGAAATGATTCCTTCATTGTGTTTTAAGCTTCTGATTAATACTAAGACCCAGCAAAAAGGTATAAAAGCCGGCAATTTTTGTAAAAATTCTGTGTTTTGCAAACATCATAATTATGCCAATAATGCGTTAAATTCAATTCGGAACGCTGTTCTGTGCTAATTTTTATAGCGCTTACAAATCTGCATACTGCGTTTGTTGATGCTGTTAAAAGCTTCGGACTGAAATTATAATAACCAGAAAAAAGGTATAAAAACAGGCAATTTTTTTAAAAATTTAGTGTTTTGCAAACAGCATAACTAAGCCAAAAATGCGTTAATTTCAATTCGGAAAGCTGTTCTGTGTTAGTCTTTATAGCGCTAACAAATCTGCATACTGCGTTTTAAAATTTAAAAAATTCAATTTTTGGTCGAATTTAGCAAATTTTAATGATGTAACCCCTTATGTTTTTGTCAAATTTCGGAAAAAAATGCAAACATTTATTTCGCCACTAGACATGGCTAAATCGATTCAGCTGTTCATTCTGAACAATAATATATATGATTTATAGGGTCGGAAATGATTCCTTCATTGTGTTTTAAGCTTCTGATTAATACTAAGACCCAGCAAAAAGGTATAAAAGCCGGCAATTTTTGTAAAAATTCTGTGTTTTGCAAACATCATAATTATGCCAATAATGCGTTAAATTCAATTCGGAAAGCTGTTCTGTGCTAATTTTTATAGCGCTTACAAATCTGCATACTGCGTTTGTTGATGCTGTTAAAAGCTTCGGACTAAAATTATAATAACCAGAAAAAAGGTATAAAAACAGGCAATTTTTGTAAAAATTTAGTGTTTTGCAAACAGCATAACTAAGCCAAAAATGCGTTAATTTCAATTCGGAAAGCTGTTCTGTGCTAATTTTTAAAGCGCTAACAAATCTGCATACTGCGTTTTGAAATTAAAATATTCAATTTTTGATCGAATTTAGCAAATTTTAATGATGTAACCCCTTATGTTTTTTTCAAATTTAGGAAAAAAAGCAAACATTTATTTTGCCACTAGACATGGCTAAATCGATTCAGCTGTTCATTCTGAACAATAATATATATGATTTATAGGGTCGGAAATGATTCCTTCATTGTGTTTTAAGCTTCTGATTAATACTAAGACCCAGCAAAAAGGTATAAAAGCCGGCAATTTTTGTAAAAATTCTGTGTTTTGCAAACATCATAATTATGCCAATAATGCGTTAATTTCAATTCGGAAAGCTGTTCTGTGCTAATTTTTATAGCGCTAACAAATCTGCATACTGCGTTTGTTGATGCTGTTAAAAGCTTCGGACTGAAATTATAATAACCAGAAAAAAGGTATAAAAACAGGCAATTTTTGTAAAAATTGTTTTGAAATTTAAAAAATTCAATTTTTGGTCGAATTTAGCTAATTTTAATGATGTAACCCCTTATGTTTTTTTCAAATTTCGGAAAAAAAGCAAACATTTATTTTGCCACTAGACATGGCTAAATCGATTCAGCTGTTCATTCTGAACAATAATATATATGATTTATAGGGTCGGAAATGATTCCTTCATTGTGTTTTAAGCTTCTGATTAATACTAAGACCCAGCAAAAAGGTATAAAAGCCGGCAATTTTTGTAAAAATTCTGTGTTTTGCAAACATCATAATTATGCCAATAATGCGTTAAATTCAATTCGGAAAGCTGTTCTGTGCTAATTTTTATAGCGCTTACAAATCTGCATACTGCGTTTGTTGATGCTGTTAAAAGCTTCGGACTGAAATTATAATAACCAGAAAAAAGGTATAAAAACAGGCAATTTTTGTAAAAATTTAGTGTTTTGCAAACAGCATAACTAAGCCAAAAATGCGTTAATTTCAATTCGGAAAGCTGTTCTGTGTTAATCTTTATAGCGCTAACAAATCTGCATACTGCGTTTTGAAATTTAAAAAATTCAATTTTTGGTCGAATTTAGCAAATTTTAATGATGTAACCCCTTATGTTTTTTTCAAATTTCGGAAAAAAATGCAAACATTTATTTTGCCACTAGACATGGCTAAATCGATTCAGCTGTTCATTCTGAACAATAATATATATGATTTATAGGGTCGGAAATGATTCCTTCATTGTGTTTTAAGCTTCTGATTAATACTAAGACCCAGCAAAAAGGTATAAAAGCCGGCAATTTTTGTAAAAATTCTGTGTTTTGCAAACATCATAATTATGCCAATAATGCGTTAAATTCAATTCGGAAAGCTGTTCTGTGCTAATTTTTATAGCGCTTACAAATCTGCATACTGCGTTTGTTGATGCTGTTAAAAGCTTCGGACTAAAATTATAATAACCAGAAAAAAGGTATAAAAACAGGCAATTTTTGTAAAAATTTAGTGTTTTGCAAACAGCATAACTAAGCCAAAAATGCGTTAATTTCAATTCGGAAAGCTGTTCTGTGCTAATTTTTATAGCGCTAACAAATCTGCATACTGCGTTTTGAAATTTAAAAAATTCAATTTTTGATCGAATTTAGCAAATTTTAATGATGTAACCCCTTATGTTTTTTTCAAATTTCGGAAAAAAATGCAAACATTTATTTTGCCACTAGACATGGCTAAATCGATTCAGCTGTTCATTCTGAACAATAATATATATGATTTATAGGGTCGGAAATGATTCCTTCATTGTGTTTTAAGCTTCTGATTAATACTAAGACCCAGCAAAAAGGTATAAAAGCCGGCAATTTTTGTAAAAATTCTGTGTTTTGCAAACATCATAATTATGCCAATAATGCTTTAATTTCAATTCGGAAAGCTGTTCTGTGCTAATTTTTATAGCGCTAACAAATCTGCATACTGCGTTTGTTGATGCTGTTAAAAGCTTCGGACTGAAATTGTAATAACCAGAAAAAAGGTATAAAAACAGGCAATTTTTGTAAAAATTTAGTGTTTTGCAAACAGCATAACTAAGCCAAAAATGCTTTAATTTCAATTCGGAAAGCTGTTCTGTGCTAATTTTTAAAGCGCTAACAAATCTGCATACTGCGTTTTGAAATTTAAAAAATTCAATTTTTGGTCGAATTTAGCAAATTTTAATGATGTAACCCCTTATGTTTTTTTCAAATTTCGGAAAAAAATGCAAACATTTATTTTGCCACTAGACATGGCTAAATCGATTCAGCTGTTCATTCTGAACAATAATATATATGATTTATAGGGTCGGAAATGATTCCTTCATTGTGTTTTAAGCTTCTGATTAATACTAAGACCCAGCAAAAAGGTATAAAAGCCGGCAATTTTTGTAAAAATTCTGTGTTTTGCAAACATCATAATTATGCCAATAATGCGTTAAATTCAATTCGGAAAGCTGTTCTGTGCTAATTTTTATAGCGCTTACAAATCTGCATACTGCGTTTGTTGATGCTGTTAAAAGCTTCGGACTGAAATTATAATAACCAGAAAAAAGGTATAAAAACAGGCAATTTTTGTAAAAATTTAGTGTTTTGCAAACAGCATAACTAAGCCAAAAATGCGTTAATTTCAATTCGGAAAGCTGTTCTGTGCTAATTTTTAAAGCGCTAACAAATCTGCATACTGCGTTTTGAAATTAAAATATTCAATTTTTGATCGAATTTAGCAAATTTTAATGATGTAACCCCTTATGTTTTTTTCAATTTTTGTAAAAATTCTGTGTTTTGCAAACATCATAATTATGCCAATAATGCGTTAAATTCAATTCGGAACGCTGTTCTGTGCTAATTTTTATAGCGCTTACAAATCTGCATACTGCGTTTGTTGATGCTGTTAAAAGCTTCGGACTGAAATTATAATAACCAGAAAAAAGGTATAAAAACAGGCAATTTTTTTAAAAATTTAGTGTTTTGCAAACAGCATAACTAAGCCAAAAATGCGTTAATTTCAATTCGGAAAGCTGTTCTGTGTTAGTCTTTATAGCGCTAACAAATCTGCATACTGCGTTTTAAAATTTAAAAAATTCAATTTTTGGTCGAATTTAGCAAATTTTAATGATGTAACCCCTTATGTTTTTGTCAAATTTCGGAAAAAAATGCAAACATTTATTTCGCCACTAGACATGGCTAAATCGATTCAGCTGTTCATTCTGAACAATAATATATATGATTTATAGGGTCGGAAATGATTCCTTCATTGTGTTTTAAGCTTCTGATTAATACTAAGACCCAGCAAAAAGGTATAAAAGCCGGCAATTTTTGTAAAAATTCTGTGTTTTGCAAACATCATAATTATGCCAATAATGCGTTAAATTCAATTCGGAAAGCTGTTCTGTGCTAATTTTTATAGCGCTTACAAATCTGCATACTGCGTTTGTTGATGCTGTTAAAAGCTTCGGACTAAAATTATAATAACCAGAAAAAAGGTATAAAAACAGGCAATTTTTGTAAAAATTTAGTGTTTTGCAAACAGCATAACTAAGCCAAAAATGCGTTAATTTCAATTCGGAAAGCTGTTCTGTGCTAATTTTTAAAGCGCTAACAAATCTGCATACTGCGTTTTGAAATTTAAAATATTCAATTTTTGGTCGAATTTAGCAAATTTTAATGATGTAACCCCTTATGTTTTTTTCAAATTTCGGAAAAAAAGCAAACATTTATTTTGCCACTAGACATGGCTAAATCGATTCAGCTGTTCATTCTGAACAATAATATATATGATTTATAGGGTCGGAAATGATTCCTTCATTGTGTTTTAAGCTTCTGATTAATACTAAGACCCAGCAAAAAGGTATAAAAGCCGGCAATTTTTGTAAAAATTCTGTGTTTTGCAAACATCATAATTATGCCAATAATGCGTTAATTTCAATTCGGAAAGCTGTTCTGTGCTAATTTTTATAGCGCTAACAAATCTGCATACTGCGTTTGTTGATGCTGTTAAAAGCTTCGGACTGAAATTATAATAACCAGAAAAAAGGTATAAAAACAGGCAATTTTTGTAAAAATTGTTTTGAAATTTAAAAAATTCAATTTTTGGTCGAATTTAGCAAATTTTAATGATGTAACCCCTTATGTTTTTTTCAAATTTCGGAAAAAAATGCAAACATTTATTTTGCCACTAGACATGGCTAAATCGATTCAGCTGTTCATTCTGAACAATAATATATATGATTTATAGGGTCGGAAATGATTCCTTCATTGTGTTTTAAGCTTCTGATTAATACTAAGACCCAGCAAAAAGGTATAAAAGCCGGCAATTTTTGTAAAAATTCTGTGTTTTGCAAACATCATAATTATGCCAATAATGCGTTAAATTCAATTCGGAAAGCTGTTCTGTGCTAATTTTTATAGCGCTTACAAATCTGCATACTGCGTTTGTTGATGCTGTTAAAAGCTTCGGACTGAAATTATAATAACCAGAAAAAAGGTATAAAAACAGGCAATTTTTGTAAAAATTTAGTGTTTTGCAAACAGCATAACTAAGCCAAAAATGCGTTAATTTCAATTCGGAAAGCTGTTCTGTGCTAATTTTTAAAGCGCTAACAAATCTGCATACTGCGTTTTGAAATTTAAAAAATTCAATTTTTGGTCGAATTTAGCAAATTTTAATGATGTAACCCCTTATGTTTTTTTCAAATTTCGGAAAAAAATGCAAACATTTATTTTGCCACTAGACATGGCTAAATCGATTCAGTTGTTCATTCTGAACAATAATATATATGATTTATAGGGTCGGAAATGATTCCTTCATTGTGTTTTAAGCTTCTGATTAATACTAAGACCCAGCAAAAAGGTATAAAAGCCGGCAATTTTTGTAAAAATTCTGTGTTTTGCAAACATCATAATTATGCCAATAATGCGTTAAATTCAATTCGGAAAGCTGTTCTGTGCTAATTTTTATAGCGCTTACAAATCTGCATACTGCGTTTGTTGATGCTGTTAAAAGCTTCGGACTAAAATTATAATAACCAGAAAAAAGGTATAAAAACAGGCAATTTTTGTAAAAATTTAGTGTTTTGCAAACAGCATAACTAAGCCAAAAATGCGTTAATTTCAATTCGGAAAGCTGTTCTGTGCTAATTTTTAAAGCGCTAACAAATCTGCATACTGCGTTTTGAAATTTAAAAAATTCAATTTTTGGTCGAATTTAGCAAATTTTAATGATGTAACCCCTTATGTTTTTTTCAAATTTCGGAAAAAAATGCAAACATTTATTTTGCCACTAGACATGGCTAAATCGATTCAGCTGTTCATTCTGAACAATAATATATATGATTTATAGGGTCGGAAATGATTCCTTCATTGTGTTTTAAGCTTCTGATTAATACTAAGACCCAGCAAAAAGGTATAAAAGCCGGCAATTTTTGTAAAAATTCTGTGTTTTGCAAACATCATAATTATGCCAATAATGCGTTAAATTCAATTCGGAAAGCTGTTCTGTGCTAATTTTTATAGCGCTAACAAATCTGCATACTGCGTTTGTTGATGCTGTTAAAAGCTTCGGACTGAAATTATAATAACCAGAAAAAAGGTATAAAAACAGGCAATTTTTGTAAAAATTTGGTGTTTTGCAAACAGCATAACTAAGCCAAAAATGCGTTAATTTCAATTCGGAAAGCTGTTCTGTGTTAGTCTTTATAGCGCCAACAAATCTGCATACTGCGTTTTGAAATTTAAAAAATTCAATTTTTGGTCGAATTTAGCAAATTTTAATGATGTAACCCCTTATGTTTTTTTCAAATTTCGGAAAAAAATGCAAACATTTATTTTGCCACTAGACATGGCTAAATCGATTCAGTTGTTCATTCTGAACAATAATATATATGATTTATAGGGTCGGAAATGATTCCTTCATTGTGTTTTAAGCTTCTGATTAATACTAAGACCCAGCAAAAAGGTATAAAAGCCGGCAATTTTTGTAAAAATTCTGTGTTTTGCAAACATCATAATTATGCCAATAATGCGTTAAATTCAATTCGGAAAGCTGTTCTGTGCTAATTTTTATAGCGCTTACAAATCTGCATACTGCGTTTGTTGATGCTGTTAAAAGCTTCGGACTAAAATTATAATAACCAGAAAAAAGGTATAAAAACAGGCAATTTTTGTAAAAATTTAGTGTTTTGCAAACAGCATAACTAAGCCAAAAATGCGTTAATTTCAATTCGGAAAGCTGTTCTGTGCTAATTTTTAAAGCGCTAACAAATCTGCATACTGCGTTTTGAAATTTAAAAAATTCAATTTTTGGTCGAATTTAGCAAATTTTAATGATGTAACCCCTTATGTTTTTTTCAAATTTCGGAAAAAAATGCAAACATTTATTTTGCCACTAGACATGGCTAAATCGATTCAGCTGTTCATTCTGAACAATAATATATATGATTTATAGGGTCGGAAATGATTCCTTCATTGTGTTTTAAGCTTCTGATTAATACTAAGACCCAGCAAAAAGGTATAAAAGCCGGCAATTTTTGTAAAAATTCTGTGTTTTGCAAACATCATAATTATGCCAATAATGCGTTAATTTCAATTCGGAAAGCTGTTCTGTGCTAATTTTTATAGCGCTAACAAATCTGCATACTGCGTTTGTTGATGCTGTTAAAAGCTTCGGACTGAAATTATAATAACCAGAAAAAAGGTATAAAAACAGGCAATTTTTGTAAAAATTGTTTTGAAATTTAAAAAATTCAATTTTTGGTCGAATTTAGCAAATTTTAATGATGTAACCCCTTATGTTTTTTTCAAATTTCGGAAAAAAAGCAAACATTTATTTTGCCACTAGACATGGCTAAATCGATTCAGCTGTTCATTCTGAACAATAATATATATGATTTATAGGGTCGGAAATGATTCCTTCATTGTGTTTTAAGCTTCTGATTAATACTAAGACCCAGCAAAAAGGTATAAAAGCCGGCAATTTTTGTAAAAATTCTGTGTTTTGCAAACATCATAATTATGCCAATAATGCGTTAAATTCAATTCGGAAAGCTGTTCTGTGCTAATTTTTATAGCGCTTACAAATCTGCATACTGCGTTTGTTGATGCTGTTAAAAGCTTCGGACTGAAATTATAATAACCAGAAAAAAGGTATAAAAACAGGCAATTTTTGTAAAAATTTAGTGTTTTGCAAACAGCATAACTAAGCCAAAAATGCGTTAATTTCAATTCGGAAAGCTGTTCTGTGTTAGTCTTTATAGCGCTAACAAATCTGCATACTGCGTTTTGAAATTTAAAAAATTCAATTTTTGGTCGAATTTAGCAAATTTTAATGATGTAACCCCTTATGTTTTTTTCAAATTTCGGAAAAAAATGCAAACATTTATTTTGCCACTAGACATGGCTAAATCGATTCAGTTGTTCATTCTGAACAATAATATATATGATTTATAGGGTCGGAAATGATTCCTTCATTGTGTTTTAAGCTTCTGATTAATACTAAGACCCAGCAAAAAGGTATAAAAGCCGGCAATTTTTGTAAAAATTCTGTGTTTTGCAAACATCATAATTATGCCAATAATGCGTTAAATTCAATTCGGAAAGCTGTTCTGTGCTAATTTTTATAGCGCTTACAAATCTGCATACTGCGTTTGTTGATGCTGTTAAAAGCTTCGGACTGAAATTATAATAACCAGAAAAAAGGTATAAAAACAGGCAATTTTTGTAAAAATTTAGTGTTTTGCAAACAGCATAACTAAGCCAAAAATGCGTTAATTTCAATTCGGAAAGCTGTTCTGTGCTAATTTTTAAAGCGCTAACAAATCTGCATACTGCGTTTTGAAATTAAAAAATTCAATTTTTGGTCGAATTTAGCAAATTTTAATGATGTAACCCCTTATGTTTTTTTCAAATTTCGGAAAAAAATGCAAACATTTATTTTACCACTAGACATGGCTAAATCGATTCAGCTGTTCATTCTGAACAATAATATATATGATTTATAGGGTCGGAAATGATTCCTTCATTGTGTTTTAAGCTTCTGATTAATACTAAGACCCAGCAAAAAGGTATAAAAGCCGGCAATTTTTGTAAAAATTCTGTGTTTTGCAAACATCATAATTATGCCAATAATGCGTTAAATTCAATTCGGAAAGCTGTTCTGTGCTAATTTTTATAGCGCTTACAAATCTGCATACTGCGTTTGTTGATGCTGTTAAAAGCTTCGGACTAAAATTATAATAACCAGAAAAAAGGTATAAAAACAGGCAATTTTTGTAAAAATTTAGTGTTTTGCAAACAGCATAACTAAGCCAAAAATGCGTTAATTTCAATTCGGAAAGCTGTTCTGTGCTAATTTTTAAAGCGCTAACAAATCTGCATACTGCGTTTTGAAATTTAAAAAATTCAATTTTTGGTCGAATTTAGCAAATTTTAATGATGTAACCCCTTATGTTTTTTTCAAATTTCGGAAAAAAATGCAAACATTTATTTTGCCACTAGACATGGCTAAATCGATTCAGCTGTTCATTCTGAACAATAATATATATGATTTATAGGGTCGGAAATGATTCCTTCATTGTGTTTTAAGCTTCTGATTAATACTAAGACCCAGCAAAAAGGTATAAAAGCCGGCAATTTTTGTAAAAATTCTGTGTTTTGCAAACATCATAATTATGCCAATAATGCGTTAAATTCAATTCGGAAAGCTGTTCTGTGCTAATTTTTATAGCGCTAACAAATCTGCATACTGCGTTTGTTGATGCTGTTAAAAGCTTCGGACTGAAATTATAATAACCAGAAAAAAGGTATAAAAACAGGCAATTTTTTTAAAAATTTAGTGTTTTGCAAACAGCATAACTAAGCCAAAAATGCGTTAATTTCAATTCGGAAAGCTGTTCTGTGTTAGTCTTTATAGCGCTAACAAATCTGCATACTGCGTTTTAAAATTTAAAAAATTCAATTTTTGGTCGAATTTAGCAAATTTTAATGATGTAACCCCTTATGTTTTTTTCAAATTTCGGAAAAAAATGCAAACATTTATTTTGCCACTAGACATGGCTAAATCGATTCAGCTGTTCATTCTGAACAATAATATATATGATTTATAGGGTCGGAAATGATTCCTTCATTGTGTTTTAAGCTTCTGATTAATACTAAGACCCAGCAAAAAGGTATAAAAGCCGGCAATTTTTGTAAAAATTCTGTGTTTTGCAAACATCATAATTATGCCAATAATGCGTTAAATTCAATTCGGAAAGCTGTTCTGTGCTAATTTTTATAGCGCTTACAAATCTGCATACTGCGTTTGTTGATGCTGTTAAAAGCTTCGGACTAAAATTATAATAACCAGAAAAAAGGTATAAAAACAGGCAATTTTTGTAAAAATTTAGTGTTTTGCAAACAGCATAACTAAGCCAAAAATGCGTTAATTTCAATTCGGAAAGCTGTTCTGTGCTAATTTTTAAAGCGCTAACAAATCTGCATACTGCGTTTTGAAATTAAAATATTCAATTTTTGATCGAATTTAGCAAATTTTAATGATGTAACCCCTTATGTTTTTTTCAAATTTAGGAAAAAAAGCAAACATTTATTTTGCCACTAGACATGGCTAAATCGATTCAGCTGTTCATTCTGAACAATAATATATATGATTTATAGGGTCGGAAATGATTCCTTCATTGTGTTTTAAGCTTCTGATTAATACTAAGACCCAGCAAAAAGGTATAAAAGCCGGCAATTTTTGTAAAAATTCTGTGTTTTGCAAACATCATAATTATGCCAATAATGCGTTAATTTCAATTCGGAAAGCTGTTCTGTGCTAATTTTTATAGCGCTAACAAATCTGCATACTGCGTTTGTTGATGCTGTTAAAAGCTTCGGACTGAAATTATAATAACCAGAAAAAAGGTATAAAAACAGGCAATTTTTGTAAAAATTGTTTTGAAATTTAAAAAATTCAATTTTTGGTCGAATTTAGCTAATTTTAATGATGTAACCCCTTATGTTTTTTTCAAATTTCGGAAAAAAATGCAAACATTTATTTTGCCACTAGACATGGCTAAATCGATTCAGCTGTTCATTCTGAACAATAATATATATGATTTATAGGGTCGGAAATGATTCCTTCATTGTGTTTTAAGCTTCTGATTAATACTAAGACCCAGCAAAAAGGTATAAAAGCCGGCAATTTTTGTAAAAATTCTGTGTTTTGCAAACATCATAATTATGCCAATAATGCGTTAAATTCAATTCGGAAAGCTGTTCTGTGCTAATTTTTATAGCGCTTACAAATCTGCATACTGCGTTTGTTGATGCTGTTAAAAGCTTCGGACTGAAATTATAATAACCAGAAAAAAGGTATAAAAACAGGCAATTTTTTTAAAAATTTAGTGTTTTGCAAACAGCATAACTAAGCCAAAAATGCGTTAATTTCAATTCGGAAAGCTGTTCTGTGTTAGTCTTTATAGCGCTAACAAATCTGCATACTGCGTTTTAAAATTTAAAAAATTCAATTTTTGGTCGAATTTAGCAAATTTTAATGATGTAACCCCTTATGTTTTTGTCAAATTTCGGAAAAAAATGCAAACATTTATTTCGCCACTAGACATGGCTAAATCGATTCAGCTGTTCATTCTGAACAATAATATATATGATTTATAGGGTCGGAAATGATTCCTTCATTGTGTTTTAAGCTTCTGATTAATACTAAGACCCAGCAAAAAGGTATAAAAGCCGGCAATTTTTGTAAAAATTCTGTGTTTTGCAAACATCATAATTATGCCAATAATGCGTTAAATTCAATTCGGAAAGCTGTTCTGTGCTAATTTTTATAGCGCTTACAAATCTGCATACTGCGTTTGTTGATGCTGTTAAAAGCTTTGGACTAAAATTATAATAACCAGAAAAAAGGTATAAAAACAGGCAATTTTTGTAAAAATTTAGTGTTTTGCAAACAGCATAACTAAGCCAAAAATGCGTTAATTTCAATTCGGAAAGCTGTTCTGTGCTAATTTTTAAAGCGCTAACAAATCTGCATACTGCGTTTTGAAATTAAAATATTCAATTTTTGATCGAATTTAGCAAATTTTAATGATGTAACCCCTTATGTTTTTTTCAAATTTAGGAAAAAAAGCAAACATTTATTTTGCCACTAGACATGGCTAAATCGATTCAGCTGTTCATTCTGAACAATAATATATATGATTTATAGGGTCGGAAATGATTCCTTCATTGTGTTTTAAGCTTCTGATTAATACTAAGACCCAGCAAAAAGGTATAAAAGCCGGCAATTTTTGTAAAAATTCTGTGTTTTGCAAACATCATAATTATGCCAATAATGCGTTAATTTCAATTCGGAAAGCTGTTCTGTGCTAATTTTTATAGCGCTAACAAATCTGCATACTGCGTTTGTTGATGCTGTTAAAAGCTTCGGACTGAAATTATAATAACCAGAAAAAAGGTATAAAAACAGGCAATTTTTGTAAAAATTGTTTTGAAATTTAAAAAATTCAATTTTTGGTCGAATTTAGCTAATTTTAATGATGTAACCCCTTATGTTTTTTTCAAATTTCGGAAAAAAAGCAAACATTTATTTTGCCACTAGACATGGCTAAATCGATTCAGCTGTTCATTCTGAACAATAATATATATGATTTATAGGGTCGGAAATGATTCCTTCATTGTGTTTTAAGCTTCTGATTAATACTAAGACCCAGCAAAAAGGTATAAAAGCCGGCAATTTTTGTAAAAATTCTGTGTTTTGCAAACATCATAATTATGCCAATAATGCGTTAAATTCAATTCGGAAAGCTGTTCTGTGCTAATTTTTATAGCGCTTACAAATCTGCATACTGCGTTTGTTGATGCTGTTAAAAGCTTCGGACTGAAATTATAATAACCAGAAAAAAGGTATAAAAACAGGCAATTTTTGTAAAAATTTAGTGTTTTGCAAACAGCATAACTAAGCCAAAAATGCGTTAATTTCAATTCGGAAAGCTGTTCTGTGCTAATTTTTAAAGCGCTAACAAATCTGCATACTGCGTTTTGAAATTAAAATATTCAATTTTTGATCGAATTTAGCAAATTTTAATGATGTAACCCCTTATGTTTTTTTCAAATTTAGGAAAAAAATGCAAACATTTATTTTGCCACTAGACATGGCTAAATCGATTCAGCTGTTTATTCTGAACAATAATATATATGATTTATAGGGTCGGAAATGATTCCTTCATTGTGTTTTAAGCTTCTGATTAATACTAAGACCCAGCAAAAAGGTATAAAAGCCGGCAATTTTTGTAAAAATTCTGTGTTTTGCAAACATCATAATTATGCCAATAATGCGTTAAATTCAATTCGGAAAGCTGTTCTGTGCTAATTTTTATAGCGCTTACAAATCTGCATACTGCGTTTGTTGATGCTGTTAAAAGCTTCGGACTGAAATTATAATAACCAGAAAAAAGGTATAAAAACAGGCAATTTTTGTAAAAATTTAGTGTTTTGCAAACAGCATAACTAAGCCAAAAATGCGTTAATTTCAATTCGGAAAGCTGTTCTGTGCTAATTTTTAAAGCGCTAACAAATCTGCATACTGTGTTTTGAAATTTAAAAAATTCAATTTTTGGTCGAATTTAGCAAATTTTAATGATGTAACCCCTTATGTTTTTTTCAAATTTCGGAAAAAAAGCAAACATTTATTTTGCCACTAGACATGGCTGAATCGATTCAGCTGTTCATTCTGAACAATTATATATATGATTTATAGGGTCGGAAATGATTCCTTCATTGTGTTTTAAGCTTCTGATTAATACTAAGACCCAGCAAAAAGGTATAAAAGCCGGCAATTTTTGTAAAAATTCTGTGTTTTGCAAACATCATAATTATGCCAATAATGCGTTAAATTCAATTCGGAAAGCTGTTCTGTGCTAATTTTTATAGCGCTTACAAATCTGCATACTGCGTTTGTTGATGCTGTTAAAAGCTTCGGACTAAAATTATAATAACCAGAAAAAAGGTATAAAAACAGGCAATTTTTGTAAAAATTTAGTGTTTTGCAAACAGCATAACTAAGCCAATAAAGCGTTAATTTTAATTCGGGAAGCTGTTCTGTGCTAATTTTTAAAGCGCTAACAAATCTGCATACTGCGTTTTGAAATTTAAAAAATTCAATTTTTGGTCGAATTTAGCAAATTTTAATGATGTAACCCCTTATGTTTTTTTCAAATTTCGGAAAAAAAGCAAACATTTATTTTGCCACTAGACATGGCTAAATCGATTCAGCTGTTCATTCTGAACAATAATATATATGATTTATAGGGTCGGAAATGATTCCTTCATTGTGTTTTAAGCTTCTGATTAATACTAAGACCCAGCAAAAAGGTATAAAAGCCGGCAATTTTTGTAAAAATTCTGTGTTTTGCAAACATCATAATTATGCCAATAATGCGTTAAATTCAATTCGGAAAGCTGTTCTGTGCTAATTTTTATAGCGCTTACAAATCTGCATACTGCGTTTGTTGATGCTGTTAAAAGCTTCGGACTAAAATTATAATAACCAGAAAAAAGGTATAAAAACAGGCAATTTTTGTAAAAATTTAGTGTTTTGCAAACAGCTTAACTAAGCCAAAAATGCGTTAATTTCAATTCGGAAAGCTGTTCTGTGCTAATTTTTAAAGCGCTAACAAATCTGCATACTGTGTTTTGAAATTTAAAAAATTCAATTTTTGGTCGAATTTAGCAAATTTTAATGATGTAACCCCTTATGTTTTTTTCAAATTTCGGAAAAAAATGCAAACATTTATTTTGCCACTAGACATGGCTGAATCGATTCAGCTGTTCATTCTGAACAATAATATATATGATTTATAGGGTCGGAAATGATTCCTTCATTGTGTTTTAAGCTTCTGATTAATACTAAGACCCAGCAAAAAGGTATAAAAGCCGTCAATTTTTGTAAAAATGCAGTCTTTTGCAAACATCATAATTATGCCAATAATGCGTTAAATTCAATTCGGAAAGCTGTTCTGTGCTAATTTTTATAGCGCTTACAAATCTGCATACTGCGTTTGTTGATGCTGTTAAAAGCTTCGGACTAAAATTATAATAACCAGAAAAAAGGTATAAAAACAGGCAATTTTTGTAAAAATTTAGTGTTTTGCAAACAGCATAACTAAGCCAATAAAGCGTTAATTTTAATTCGGGAAGCTGTTCTGTGCTAATTTTTAAAGCGCTAACAAATCTGCATACTGCGATTTGGACTGAAATTATAATAACCAGAATCAAGGTATAAAAACAGGCAATTTTTGTAAAAATTCTGTGTTTTGCAAACATCATAATTATGCCAATAATGCGTTAAATTCAATTCGGAAAGCTGTTCTGTGCTAATTTTTATAGCGCTTACAAATCTGCATACTGCGTTTGTTGATGCTGTTAAAAGCTTCGGACTAAAATTATAATAACCAGAAAAAAGGTATAAAAACAGGCAATTTTTGTAAAAATGTAGTGTTTTGCAAACAGCATAACTAAGCCAATAAAGCGTTAATTTTAATTCGGGAAGCTGTTCTGTGCTAATTTTTAAAGCGCTAACAAATCTGCATACTGCGTTTTGAAATTTAAAAAATTCAATTTTTGGTCGAATTTAGAAAATTTTAATGATGTAACCCCTTATGTTTTTTTCAAATTTCGGAAAAAAATGCAAACATTTATTTTGCCACTAGACATGGCTAGCTCGATTCAGCTGTTCATTCTGAACAATAATATATATGATTTATAGGGTCGGAAATGATTCCTTCATTGTGTTTTAAGCTTCTGATTAATACTAAGACCCAGCAAAAAGGTATAAAAGCCGGCAATTTTTGTACAAATTCTGTGTTTTGTAAACATCATAATTATGCCAAAATAGCATTAATTTTGATTCGGAAAGCTTTTCTGTGCAAGTTTTTAAAGTACTAAAAAATCTGCATACTGCGTTTGTTGATGCTGTTTTAAGTTTCTGACTAAAATTATAATAACCTGCAAAAAGGTATAAAAACAGGCAAATTTTCCCAAAAATCATAGATAAAAAAAAAACGCACAACTAAGCCAATAAATCATTAATTTTAATTCGGAAAGCTGTTCTATGCTAGTTTTTAGTAGATTAACAATGCTGCATACTCAGTTTTCAAATTTAAAAAATTCAATTTGTTGTCAAATTTTGGCAATTTTAATGATGTAACCCCTTATAAAATTTTCAATTTTCGGAAAAATGTCGAAAATTTATTTTCTGACCAGACATGGCTAGAACGACTGGGCTGTTGATGCTGATCAAGTATATATATGGTTAATAGGCCCGGAAATGATTGCTTCACTGCGTTTTAATCTTCTGATTGAAGCTATACTCATCAAAAAGGTATAAAAACAGACAATTTTCTTAAATAATCGGAGTTTTCCGAACATCATATTTATGCCAAAATAGCATTAATTTCAATTCGGAAAGCTGTTCTGTGCTAATTTTTAAAGCGCTAACAAATCTGCATACTGCGTTTTGAAATTTAAAAAATTCAATTTTTGGTCGAATTTAGCAAATTTTAATGATGTAACCCCTTTTGTTTTTTTCAAATATCGGGAAAAAAAATGCAAACATTTATTTTGCCACTAGACATGGCTAGATCGATTCAGCTGTTCATTTTGAACAATAATATATATGATTTATAGGGTCGGAAATGATTCCTTCATTGTGTTATAAGTTTCTGAGTAATACTAATAACCAGAAAAAAGGTATAACAACAGGCAATTTTTACTAAAATTCAAAGTTTTTCAAACATCATAATTAATCCAAAAATGCATTAATTTCAAATCGAAAAGCTGTTCTGTGTTAGTTTTAAAAGTACTAACAAATCTGCATACTGCGTTTGTTGATCCTGTTGAAAGATTCTGACTGAAATTATAATAACCGGAAAAAAGGTATAAAAGCCGGCAATTTTTGTAAAAATTCAGTGTTTTGCAAACATCATAATTATGCCAATAATGCGTTAATTTCAATTCGGAAAGCTGTTCTGTGCTAATTTTTAAAGCGCTAACAAATCTGCATACTGCGTTTTGAAATTTAAAACATTCAATTTTTGGTCGAATTTAGCAAATTTTAATGATGTGTAACCTCTTATGTTTTTTTCAAATTTCGGAAAAAATTGCAAACATTTATTTTGCCACTAGACATGGCTAGATCGATTGAGCTTTTCATTCTGATCTAGAATATATATGTTATAGGGTCGGAAATGATTCCTTCATTGTGTTATAAGCTTCTTTTTAAGATATCTGACTGTCGAACAGAGAATCCTTCCTTTATTCAGATTTGGCATTTAGCTATAAAACTAATTTAAATAACTTAAAGTGTCTAAAAAATTGAAGAAAAAATTAAAGCCTGTTTTGACTAGCTTACTTTCTTGCTATATGTTATACTAGTAATATGAAGTCAAAACACAAACAATTTTAAACATTAAGTAAATGTAAGTGTGGATGTGCCTTACCTTTTAAAATAATTATTTTTTTCTTACAGCTCAAATTAAATGTCTTGGATAAGCTTATCCTGACCTTTGCTTTAAGTTAGAGCTTATATAAACAAAATGCTCGGGGTCACAGGGCTAATTGGATGAGAGAAACTTTTTGTATTCTTTCCCTGGTAATTCGACTGTCCCAAGTTGAATTTTCCTACACAGAGAAATGACCGCAGGCATCACTTAACTTTTATATACATAATCCGAATTAGTGGGCAGTTTCCTTTGCTCATGCCAAATCAATGATCCAATATGAGAAATAAAATTACGGCTGTGTGAAATCCAGTGCCCAGTCAGCGATTAGTTTGGCCGACCTCTGACGGATCATAATTGAATCGAGCGAAATAAGTTATTGAATTGGGCCGAACGTCTGCTTCCGTCAACAAATTATCAGCAACAATAACTAAACAACTTATCAAGTGACACAAATCCGAAGCGAAAAAGGGAATAAGCAGGGCAAAAAGCCAACGAAAAAAACTCCTGGCGGAAATCGACTGCGAGTCCTCTTAGGGGCTGGGTAGGAGCACTCGAAAAATGTCCTGGCTCAAGGATATCCTCGCAATGTTTTCTGTTTTTTTGTGTTTTTTGTTTTGCTATAAAAGCAAATTGTTTGCCATTTTTGTGGATTGGCTGCTTCAACGCAAACTCCAACTTCAAATTCCCGGCGTCTTTTTTGTCGCTTGTGTTCTTTGGTGCCGAGTCGGAAAGGAAATGGGTTATTGAACTGCAAAATGGCCGGCCAGGTGGCACCTGGCAGCTGGCATGTGGCAGGTGGCACTTGGCTGACAGCGGGGAGACCGCACGAGAGTCCTGCAAATGGCAGGACTTGCTGGCTGGTACGTTAAACGCGTCACCGACGGACTTTTCCCCCCAAGGGGCTGACTCCAGCTTTTGTATATGTGTGTGGGGGAGGCTTGCGAAAATTGTTTTCGACTCGATGTTTTTCCTTGACGACGCCTGTGTGCGTGCCGGGTATTATTTTGCTTCTTTTTTTATTTATTTTAACAAAACAGTCGCCCGGCGGGTCTGCCCGTTGATTGCACTTCAGGCGGCCATAACAATTAGGCGTAAATTAATGGAATTAACGCGTTGCGCAAATTGTCATCACTCGGCTTGGGGCCGGCTGCGGTTGGGGCACCAATAGCCTCAACAACCGACCCTCAATTAAGTACGTGTGCGGGGAACTGAGAACACTCGTATTTGCCAAAAAGAAAGCCAACCGCTTGACAACGGTTCGGTCCGATTAGAAAGAGTTTCAGTGTCCTTTCAAAGAAAATGGGAATTACAATGACATCTGTGAACAGATCTCGGAAACTTCGTTACTCAGACATTGTATGTATGTAAAAGTAAGCAATTGAGACCGAAGGTTTAGTTTGTATTGCGTTCCCTTTTTTGTCCTAGAATACGTCAGATAATTTCCATTATAACTACTCTTTATTGTACTTTTATTTCAAGTATTTATAGCTAAGTCCCAAAAAATTACGTATACGCACTGGTGTAATTATATTCTTGCCGGGAGAAGGAGTCATTTCCGACCCCATAAAGTATATATATTCTTGATCAGAATCAATAGCCGAATCGATCTAGCCATAAATTTTTAAAAATTTTTCGAAATTTCAAAATTTTATAAGGGGTTACATCATTTAAATTGTCAAAAATTCGCAAAAAATTAAATTTCTTAAATTTTAAATCTTGGTATGCAGATTTATTAAGCTAATTATAACAAGCATTGGAAAGCTTTCCAAATTAAAGTTAATGTATTTTTAGCTTACTTATGCGTTTTTTAAACTTTGATTTGACGAAAAACTCGTCATATAAAAATCTCGATAAATGTGACTCAAAGAATGCGAATATTTTAAATTTACTTATGCTCGATTTCCTATTCGATACTACAATTCAATTGAAAACTATCTTTATCCTTAGTGATTGTATTAAAATTTAAGAAAAAAAGACAACAAATATAAGGAGCTATATCCATGTGCCAATATCTACAACAATATTTATTGTCATCCCAATTTATATATACTCTTTGTTATAGCTTCCTTTATAGCTACGGTATAAACAGTAACCCTATTCCCATCTCTTAACATTTGCATATGCATTAATTATGAGGAAATTTAAAAGGTCCTTACTATCAAGTAATTCGATTCCCTTTTCGCTGTCATTTCGGAGTGTTGAAACTTTTTCGAATTATCGTAAAACGTTAACTAACAACTGGCCAAACTTTTACACTTAACAAGGCCAACACAGCAGCTCTGAGCCCTGAACTGAACCGTGCGCTCAGATAACAATTCGATACATTTCCCGACCATTCGCCCATTCGAATGCGAAAGTTTTCCCCCGTAAGAGTGTGTAAACAGTTCGCTGAGTTTGCAGCCCACAAAGCTGTCTTCACTTTTTCGATTTCGGCTCTCTTGCTGGCTGGAAATGTCTTTGTGGCATTCTGTTGCCCCGATCCAAGAAGCTCTCGTACTTATATTTTTATTTCCGCTCCATTTGTCAATCCGCTTTATAGTTTTGCAAGCTGACTTCTTTGTTTATGCCTCCCGGGCTGTTGTTGTTTCCCTCAGTGGTTGATGCAAAAATTAAAGTTACCCAAAGGAGCTAAGTAAGCACAAAGAATAACAAAACAGATATAATGTTCACACATCCTTAACGTTTTGTTGTTATTCAAGAAACTATTGTTGGTTCAGCTTTTCATGCAAAATTTTTAGTTACTTCTTGGAACTTATTACAAAGTATGTAAGTAAGTTTTCACGAAAATGGAGTACGACTTAAAACGACTTTAATGTTTTTTCCGTCATTATTTTAAAGTTTAAAAGTACTTTACGGCTTTGTTGCATTGAGGTAGCAAATATTATTATTTTATACCTCTTTCTGACTTGCAGAGGGTTGGAGCTCAAGCTCAAAAATATAGACAAGTTTGACTGGCATTTTAAAAATCGGGTAACGCAAAAATCAAATCGATTAAATACCGAATCCACTTGACTCCCACTCGCTTAAAGAGCCTTCCCACAGTTTCTCCTAGAATTTGTTGTTTTGGTAAGGGATTGTAGGGATGTTTGCTCAATCGATTGTTGTTTCGAGGGGGAAAATAGGTAAAACCATTCCGCCTCTAGCATCGATGGCTTCTGTGTCTGTGTCTGCTGGCGCGTCCATCTATCCTGCACCTTGAAGTGCAAACATGGATGCGAAGCCGAAAGCACTCAGACAGCTGGACAGCCGGTCAGCCAACCATTTGGCGTACGCTTCACTGCCACCAGACCAGCTCTGGGCCTCCTAAATGGTTCTAACCAAGGCTGAGAGACCCAGCAGAGCACCCAACGTGCGCAGTCCTTAAAGGGGTCTCAACTGGTTGTTTTGTGCTCTGCTTATGTATGGCGGGCATAATGAAATCAGAAAGTTTTGTAATTTATGCCGTCTACCCCTCGGTTTGTTTCTCCCACTTGCTGGCCCAATTATCAACTACCTGCCTCCGGGCCGCAAACTTTTTGCCACATTTATGCAAATTTGCCATGTATACATGGCTATTTCATGGCAAACTTTGGCAAATCGCCTGAATTCCAAGGTGCATGCTCAAATTGTTTTCCCTAGGAGGAACTCTTGAAAAAGGGGAACGCTGTCGAAAATTAAATTCAATTTGATTAATTAAGCCTGCCGAATGAATCTTACCAACCGAGCCAAGCGCTGTTAAGGAACTCGGAATATCTTGTTAAGGTTAATAGCCAAATTTTGGGTGTTCGCCGCGCTATCTGGCCGTGACGGTTCCTCCCAGCTGCCAATTTTATGGGGATGGTGCCCCGAAACTTTAGCTCCAAGTTAATGCGTTTTATCAATTGATTTCCATCAAATAAAACACTTTCTTGTTGCGGAAAGCGAGGCAAATAAATTGGATTTCTCGGGGAGTGGCGGCAACGTTGCCTAGTTAGGCGGAATCTCCATTCGGGGCATAAATTAGTTGCCCCACTCATTTTCTGTTGTCTATTTTATGTGGCCGCGCGAGGGAGCAATCAAAGGGAATGTGTTTTCGGTATACACACACTTGGACTCGCTGCCATCCAGTTATGTTCCGTACTGTACCCACTTCAGCCTTTAATTCAGTTGGCGGAAGTGCCGCGGGCATTCCAGCTTTTAATTTGGCCTTCTCAGCTCGCAGCTCGCAGCTCGCAGCTCAGCACTTTCGTTATGCTGCAACTCTTTTATCGCACTCACCTTGTGACTTTGTAGCGCCGCCCTCCGAGTACTTCCGCTTAATTAAAAGCCCCGTTGTCCGCTTAGCCGGATGTCGGGGAGAGTGCTAGAAAGCTCAAAGGAAACCCACTTGCTTGCCTGGCAGAAACAGAGAAACAGTCGCTCCTTAAGTTTGCCGAATAAACGAAACTTCCTTTATTTGTAGCACACAAAACGTTTAACTCGAGGATCGTATATTTGTATGTATATAGTATTTGCGGATGCCCTTGGGCGTACACTATGGGGTAGGCCGGGGGTTCGTTTATTGCATTTAATATGTATGACACAGATATTTCTCAGGATAATCTCTTCGAGCTGAGAGTACAACATTAACACTTTGTTATTTTCGAATTTGCCTATGCTACTCTTTAGCACTGGGTAAGTTTTATTTGCAATTAGCAACGATTTGGTTTCTGCTTAGTCGTAACAACCAGATATTAATATTCATGCGGAAGTTAAAGGTACAACTCTCAAATGCCAGCGATATCCTAGCTAGACTCCTATGTAAATATGTACACTCTCTGCTCGCCACTCTGGCAATCTTAGGCTACGTCTATGTACAATGTTTGGTATACCACCTCCTGTCTCCTTTCGAGTCAAAGGATTGTTTCAGTTAACAGTGGAAAGTTCACAGCAACTGGATAGAGGTAAACACTGAGGAAAAAATCACATTAAGTTTTTGGAAAAACATTTAGAACCTTTTGAAATTATTTAAATGAACTACTATTGTATACATTTGCATTAGCAACTATTAGAGATCTGATGTTAATATGCTTTGTTTGAATTTATAAATGTTACTTTGGGTTTAATTTTAAATGGTAACGAAGACCAAAAACCACAAGACCTTTGAAAGTGAATTTCTTATTAGAAATCCATTAGCAAGGCTTTATGTTAAGAAGTGTAAATACATCAATTAGTTTTTATATTTTCTCATTTCATTATTTAACTTTTTCTCAGTGCTCCCACCTCTCCGCCTATCTTGCTCTTTGAAATCCTAGACCCTGGCATCGCTGTATTCGATGCGAACCATGCGCCTTGGCCGCTGCCCCGGCAATGGGACCGCCCCGGATCCCAGGCCACGCAGCGCCAATAGCTCCCGCGGCTACAATTGCGTCCGTTTGGCCACTCCGCCGGCGCCGGCCGTTCCTCCGGAGGTGGAAGCGTCGTTGGAAGTCTCCACGTATGAGTAACAGGCCGTTTCCATGACCAACGGGTGACAAATCTCGTAGACGGGCACCTTGAGGCTCGTCTTCCGCAACCCGCCCAAGCTGCTCTGCGAGCTCGAGCTGGGCCCAAACGATCGTCACCTGGGGTCGTTGCTCATCTCGGAGTGGTGCAGCTCACTCTCGTCCCCAAAGCTGTGGGCCGCTGCGCTGGGCGTGATGCTGGGTGTGCGGGCTCGAATCCGGATGGCGGACATGTCTGACCCGCGACGGGAACTCTTCAGCGAGACGGACTGGCGGGAGCAGAAGCAGCGGCAGATGATACGCTTGAAGGCGAACCGAAAGTCCTTGGAGAAAAGGGCGTAGATCATCGGATTGACCGCCGAGTTGCAGTAGCCCAGCCAGAAGAGCACCGAGAAGAGCAACGGGTCGATGCAGTCCTGGCAAAACGGCCGGATGATGTACATGGTGAAGAAGGGGCACCAGCAGAAGATGAACATGCCCACGATGATGGCCAGCGTCTTGGCCGCCTTCGTCTCCATGCGGAAGCGCTTCACCTGCGCCTTGATATTGCGTCGACCCATCTTTTTGTTGGCGGGTCGAGAGTGCCCGCCCTCGCTGGTGTTGCTCTGCCTCCTGGCCAGCTCCGGCAGGGCCTTGCCAACCTGCAGGTAGCAGGAGCTGGAGCCGCCATGCTGCTGCTGCTGGCGATACAGCTGTGACTCAGTGGCCTCCCGTCCATTGGCGCTGTTGTAGTGCACGGCGAAGAGCGCGTTGCCCGAGGGCCGTCGCTCGTGACCCCCGCCGTCTCCGTGGCCGGCCAGCTCACTGATGTTCTCGCTGGACGGATAGGACACGGAGATCTTGATCTTGTCGTGGTGGTGCATCCGCCGGGTGGCATACTTGGAGAGCCGCTCCGGCGAGGGTGTGCCCAGCGTGGTGGTGGTGCTCTGGGTGCTGCCGTTGCTGTGCATGGAGTCCTGCTGGTTCGATCCCCTGCCCCGGTGGATGCGTAGCGTCAGGCGCTGCTCCTCGAAGCGTGAACCGATGCCCTTGGAACCTGTTTGGGGGGAGGCAAGGTGAGAAGTAACATCAGTATACAAGGTATTACATGGTGGCGGTGCTGTTCGGGTATATTGCTTGTTTCCCTGTCGTCTTCCCTCACTCTTCTATCGAACATCGCTTATACGCCCCGTTGCACGCAGCGCACGCACTCGGAATTCGTTGCCTACTTCACGGCTTTCGGGCCTTTGGCCTACTGGCACAGAGCCAGACTGCTTTGCCAGCTTACCAGGCCACCAGCCTGCGCCTGCACTTTAGCAAATTAAACGCGTAATTATGCAAATGTTCAGCCATAAACGCGACAAGCACTCGACGTTGTCGTAGTCCTCGTTTTGGTGTTTTCCCGCCCTTCCGCGAAGCGTAGCCGCCTTTAAGCTGCCTTCAAAGCGAACTTTATTTCATTAACACATACATTTGCATAATCCTTGTTTTCTCGTCTCAGTCTTAGTACCTCGTCCTGCGCATATGTTGGCTGCCTTCGCCAGCCTTACATTTATTACTCATACGCACGTTTAACTGCTGAATACATTTTCATTACTCGACCCGCGACGAGTAATGAATAATCGGCACAATAATGCAGTATTTTACGCCCACCATTGGCACTGGCACTGTTGCTTCGGCTCTGGCCGTATTACAACCTGGCTTTGGCTTATTGTCAAAGGCATGCTCGAGGGCTTTAAGTCACAGTCAAGAAGTTGTGCATTTAAGTCTTCCTCGAGCCTTTTAATATCCTTTTGGACACTCTGATGAGCAGCAGACCGTAAAGCTTGAAGGCAGCCAACTTAGAGGAGAGTGACCCATAAAGTCCTATCAAAGATGATTGCTGTTTGTCTGAGAGATCCTAAGACCAAGTAATGAAGTAGCCAGTCAACAGCTTGAGGTATCTAAACGGATTTTACTTTTTCTTACCGCCTAAAAATAGAAAATGTGTATTTTTTAAAGAATAAATATGAATAATTTCATAAAAAAGATTTAATTTGAATTTTAAATGATAAGGAATTCAACATAATAAATGTTTATAAATAATAAAATGATATTCATTTACCATAAGGTCCAAAAATTAAGAAATAATTAGATAATAATTAGAAAAATTTTAAATAAGATATACAGAATGAAGGCCGACTTATAATACATTTTTCCTAAGAGAGAAACCCAGTGAAGAATCCCTTATGTGATAGTAATTCCAAGTTTCTTTGCTTTTAAGTGTAAAAAATAGTCGGTTGAGTATTACCTACTACCGATTTGATGTTCGGAATGTTTACCAGCTGCCAATACCTGTTTGACCAGCTGTCAATGCCTGTGAACTGTGACCTGTGACCTGTAACCTGTGAGCTCCCTGGTATTTGCCAATTTATTTTCTGGTGGTCGGCACTTGTTTTTGGCTTTCTTGAGCTTACATTCGATTGTCTGTTTGGTTTTTAACTTTTATTGAAAATGCGGCCGACTTACACAGCTGCTATACACACATATCATACATATACATTCATTAATATATATAATACATATACCTGGGGATTAACAACTAACAACGCGTGTGACTTTGCCCCAGCGCCTAACACACATTTACACAACGGAACTGAAAACAACGGGCTGCTTATGTCTAACAGGCGTATCTCATGGTGGCGTATCTGTATCTCATGGGTTAAGTATAGGTGTAGTTTAAGTATAAGTTAAGTTTTACATGGCCTTAGCGCTAAGGTAAATACATGAAAATTATTGCCATACAGTTACACGTCGTTCAATGCGAATACTGACAGTTTTTGAAAAGTGCGATGCGGGTGCGCCTGCGCGGGCGCCTGCTTCTGGCGGTGATTACAAAAGTATCAAAAGAGAGAAATGCATCTTCACCGCCCCCTAGAGAACGCGTCCCTTGCAGAAGCCGCCGCGACGGATCCGGCGCCCCGATCCGGAAACGGACACCGACACGGAACCGGATCCTGTGCCCTCCTGGGGCAGCGAGGCTGTCCGCTGCAAGGGACTCGGTTCGTAGCTTCCGATTAGTCAGCTAAAGTCGACACCATCACCGTCGTCCGAACAGCCGGAGATCGTCTTGTGGAACGTGGCCGGCGCCATCAGGGCCCGCGCTGCAATCATCTGGAAGTTCTCCGAGGCGCGGAAGCCACTCCTGGTGCACACGCACCGGCACACGATCCGCTTGAAGGCGATGCGGAACTCGTGCGAGAAGAGTGCGTAGATCACCGGATTGATGGCCGAGTTGCAGTAGCCCAGCCAGAACAGCACCGAGAACACCGTCGGCTGGATGCAGTTCTCGCAGAAGGCCCGGATCAGATACATCGTGAAGAAGGGCAACCAGCACACGATAAAACCGCCAACGATGATGGCCAGCGT
Source organism: Drosophila serrata (assembly GCF_035046125.1). Classification (NCBI taxonomy): domain Eukaryota; kingdom Metazoa; phylum Arthropoda; class Insecta; order Diptera; family Drosophilidae; genus Drosophila; species Drosophila serrata. Next base: position 946,888 of record NW_028257262.1, on the reverse strand, counting down.
CTTGGCCGCCTTTGTCTCCATCCGGAAGCGCTTCACCTGGATCTTGGCACTGCGCTTCCCGGCCCGCTTCTTGGCCGCCAACGAGCTGCTGGAGTGACCGCTCTCCAGGTCACCGGCGGGAGCCGAGTCCAGGTTGAAGGTGGTCTCACCAATGTCGAAGAGGCTCGTCTTGAAGGAGGCCCGCCTTCCGTTGGCACTGCTGATGACTGCGTAATGGGGCGAGGGTGGTGGCTGCTGCTGGGCCGCGTCTAGGACGTTTTCGGAGGAGGGGAAGGACACCTTAATGGCCACCTTTTCGTGTCGCTGGCGGCAAACCCGCATCGAAGTGGCACGCTTTGGAGTGCCGCCCTGGAGGTGATCCTCGGCTGAACCACCTCCTGCTCCACCGCCGCCGCCGCCGCCCCCGTTGCTATTCACGCTGAGGGTCGAGGACATGGAGTGCACGGAGAGGGGAGTGCGCTGGGGCGTGGAGCAGGGTCGTCCTCGATGGATGCGCAGGATGAGCTGGGATTCGTCCACCCGGTTGTTGCCCGACTCGCGGGGGCTGCCTGTAATTAGTGAGTGGAGCGATTGGGCGGAGATTCTTCGCGAGCACCTCTCTGGATGAGATTCGGAGGACAGTGTGGTCTTGGGGTGTGTGGAACATGGATGTAAGACATTCAGCTTGTATAGTACATGGACATGTGGTTAGATGGACGATCGGTGGCTGCTGGTTGCTGTTGTTTGTGGTGATCGGTTAGATACATTCGCAAGAGCAGATGCAGAAGAGCAGCTCCCCCGAGTTGGGTCAAGATATTGGTTGGCTGACACTTCACACAGAGCGTTGACTAACTACGAACTGTTACATTGAGATAGATATAATGTGGAATAAACTTACGAGTAATTGAGTATAATAAAATGTTGCTCTACATTGCAATTACAAATTTATTATTTATAGAGAGAGAAAAGGGCTCATTCCAGTAAAAAAATCTAGTACAAGAAAAAACGTACAAATATTGGAATTTATCAAATGTTCATTGTTATTGTTTTGTTTTGTATCTTTTTTTCGGTTGACTATAACTAGGACCAGGCATGGTTAGAACAGGGGAATGTTGGGTATTATAGATATTAATCACATAATTTATAAATGCAAAATATGTTTGATTAATAATTGCTATAAACAACTTTGTTAATTTATATGGGCTTATTGGTTGTTTGCTTTTGTTTATTTTATTGCGGTTTTCACCCTCTGGGCTAATGCTATTCATTATCCAATGTGGGATAGGTCAAGTGGGAGGGAATGGACATGAAATTGAAATGCTAAATGTACTCCATGGAGCATTATGGGCAGACGTAAATGAATTGTCCCAATCGATTTCAGGTATATTTTTCCCGAATTGGCCTAAGTAATTACCCCGAAAGAATAAAAATAGACGATGCCATTATTTATTCGTTATTCGTTATTCCCTGGCCCGTCAGACGGCCATCATTTCGGAGGTCTGAGCTGAATAAATATTGGCGATGACACCGATATGTATCTATATTCAGTCAGCGCCGTATCTTCCCGGGCTATCTTAATTTAAAGCGAAAGAGGCGGCACTTTCATTTGCATAAACCATATTAAACCTATTGAGAACAAATATTGTTCGCCCACGGAAAAGCGAGAGTGAGTGAAAGGAAAAGGCAAACAGGGAACCCGGCATATGTGTAAATAAAAAAGGGATCCACTATTGATTTTTTCCCCACATATGTATATACATATGTGCCCCCAAAAAAATGAAAGTTAAACAAACAATTTGTATACAAACATATAAACGAAAATATCCTAATGTATGTAAATATGCCTAGATATGAAGACGCAATCCCAGCGTCCACTGCCTGGCGGCTGTTTCGCCTCCTGCGGCGTTGTTGATTTAAATAAATGTATAACTTTTCTCTACCAGTAAGGACAATCCCCACTCACATTAAAATGCTACTGGCATTTTACATTTTCCACTCCATTGCAAAGCATTTTCCGCCATTTTCGTCCATTAATTTGTCATTTACAATGCACGATTCACTCGCCACACCTTTGCGGTGGCCCCTGATTGCATGGCATTTAATAATAATTAAATAGTTCCGCATTCGGCGGTGTAATTAGCCAGAATTGATTTGTCCTTTTTTTTCCCGTAAAACATGCATTATGGCTGCTGCTGACCTTTGAACGATGGCCTGGCCGGGACAGGAGACAAGTGGCTGTGGCTGCGAGTCAAGGCCCAGGACTCAAGACTCGAGCACCAAGACTGACTGCCACAGGCAGCTCGGTGCCGTTGTGCTACGTTACGTTACGTTCCGTTCCGTTCCGTTCAGCTCTGCTCTTGACACAGGGCCAGGGTCACACTTTTGAAATTTCTAAAGCCCAACAATAACAGACCGCCTCCGTCGTCCCTTCACTGCCCTTCTGGCGTAGGTCGACGCCATGAACCTCGGCAAGTTTTGAACTTGAAACTTGATTACCTCCAAAAAGCCACTGAAAAGGCGCGTGGGATGGTTGGTAGACTACCTCAAAAAAAGCAACAAAATTTGAGAAAAACTAAGCCAAAAGCATCAGAACCGCCCGCATTGTGTCACGAAGCGTTTTCATACTTTTTGCACGCACATGGCAAGTGGCCCATGTATTTGGGCTGTGTTCAAATTAACGACCGAGGGCACTCTACGAGTATCGTATCAGAAATTAATTATGCCATTAAATATTCTTTGTATATAATAATAAGGTTTTTTGTTAGTAAAAATATTGCAATATTCTTTTGCATTATTTTATTTATAAGTACAACACTTGGGAAGGCCCAAGTTGATATACCCTTGCAATTTGCTAATCATTTTTAGGATAGAATTGGAAATCAATCAAATCTAAACTTATAATTGTCGCATTCTTTAAATCACTATTTTATTGTATTATATTTTCATATGAAAATTTTTTCGCCAAATCCAAGTTTAAAAATCTCATAACTCAGCTAAAAATATATGCAAAATTAATTTGGAAAGCTGTCTTATGCTAGTTTTTACTAGGTTAATAAATCTGCATACTAAGATTTTAAATTTAAAAAATTCAATATTTTGCCAATTTTTGACATTTTTAATGATGTAACCCCGTATAAAATTTTCAAATTTGGAAAAAATTACAAAAATTTTTTTTTCAACCGGATATGGCTAGATTGATTCAGTTTTTGATGCTGATCAAGAATATATATACTTTATGGGGTCGGAAATGATTTCTTCACTGCGTTTTAAGCTTCTGACTATGATGATAATACCTTAAAACACACTATATAAAAATCAACATATTTTATAAGGCCCACCTAAATAACTCAATTAAAATCAATTTATTAGTATGCATTATGCCTTGTCAATTAAAATGTTAGTAGTTAGAAATGAAATAATGCGACTTTTAAGCTTTTGAGCCCAATTACAACGTTTTTAAGTTAAACTGGGACTTCTTAGCTCTATAGAATTAATATTCTTTAGAAAGGAGTCTATTATTCTGAACACGCCTGTTTACAGGGAAAACTATAACGAGCCGTCCATTGTGTGTGTGTTTGGCTGTGTTGGTAAACAGCTCTCTTCAGCTGTCTTACCTCCTCTCGGTATGGGTGTGGGTGTGATTGTGTGGAGACAAAGCATATTTCAAGGCTGCCACACGCTGTTTTTCGCCAGTTTTCTGCGTTTGTGTGTGTGTGCTGCTGGCAAATCTGAGCTTTGTGCTCAAAATGGCGCCAACTAACGACACGACAGTGGCAACACGAAAACGAAAACAATAACAATAACAGGGCATTGAGGAAGGAACAAGGCAAGCAGCTGGGCCGAAATGCATTTCGTCCTGGGAGCTTTGAAATCGACTTAGCCTTCAATATTGCGGCACTCACTGCCCCAAAGTATGCAATCACTTTTAAAATGCAATTTTCACAGCTTACTTCTCGACTGGGGACCAATCTATTAGCTGGAACATTGACTGACTCCCTGCTGGCTATTGATTTTCCCGACCGACAAGCCAGAAAGTCAGGCGGTCAGCCGTCAGCCGGTCGGTGGGTTCTGGGACTGCGATTGGGATTAGGTTAGTTACTGCAGATTATCATCTCATGCGTGCACTTTGCTTGTTATCATGCGGTGGCTCCAAGGATAAACGCTATGGAGCAGAGGCCAATGCCCAATGAGCTGATCACGCGGAAGAAAGTGCGCTGTGTGCAAGAAATCTGGCCCATATTAAAATAAACACTCAATGCCAGCTCAATGTGTGCCCGCCACGAACTTCAAACGGAATTTGTTCCCGGGTATTATCGCCACCGCAGAGACCAGGACAAGGACGTGGGACACCCAAGCTAGGCTAGAGCACGAGCCAGGTTAAATGAGAAAACCCCAGAAAGTGGAAAATCCCAAAGACAACGAGCTCTACACACGACAACGATGAAGCCATATTCACATTTTTGTCTTTGTCGGTGGGGTCGCTTTCATGTCCTGGCCGCCTCTAATGGCTAAATCTCTCTCGTTCTCATTTAATCCCGAGCGCCTTTTTATCTAAGCCGATTCGTTTGATGTGCTGCCTCAGCACTCGGCTGATGCTCATCGATTTTTGTTTTTGCCCATCACGGAAAATAATGCTAATTATGATGCGTGACTCCTCGTTTGCTTTGAGCATGTGATTGCTATAATGCTGTGATAATTTAAAATGAGCAAAGTCACATGGGTTGGGATGCGAACATGGGAAATGAACTTGATTCCGGATAAAACACTTTAAGTGAAGGAGAGGGTTGGCGCTTTGGGATTATTCACAATATTATGTTGTTGGGGAGTTTCGTTAATCACTGTATATATGTTCACTTAGATGGGTACACACTAGGCTAGTTAATATTCATAAGTTGGGGCTTTCTGATGCTAATTTATGGTGACATTCGCTTGAATAATGTTAAGGGGTTTTAAATTACAGGGAATTAAGATTCGTCGTTCGTCTTGTACAGGATTTATATATATTTTTTCGTTAGGGGAACTTTATTCACTTGCCCAAGATCATGGCTCTATTGGCAATCGGCTGTAAGGGGTTAACTCTGTAATGCCTGGGCTTTCACTATGTGTATATGCATACATACATTTGTATATTTATATATATTTATCCATTTGAATGTTATTTATCATGTTTATTTATGTGCAAAACACAAAAACAAAATGCCGACAATAAGTGTTTGTGTATGTGTGTGTGTATAGGGCTATGTCTGTGTGTGGGTGTTGCCATATGAGTAGTTATTTATGAATGTAAATTTAGTTGTCTATTTTTTTGCTCTCGTCGATTTATACAGTTCCTCATGTTTGCTGAGCCCCGCCGAGGGACACACACGTACACGGAGTGAATTGTTATTTACTCCTCCGACAATTTATGTTTTTCAGGCCACGAGGACAAAGATGAGGACTAGGACGAGGACGAAGGCGATGGCGAGGACTGGGACGAGGACGAGGACGTGGATGAGGATGAGGACTGGAACGGGAACTGGGGTGATTGCTGGGTGTCGTGAGGGTGTCTGGCATGAATTCTCAGTGTGGATCTGTACACTTTGGAGGGTAACCAAAATAAAATGGGACGTCACACTATTGACTACACGTCGAGAGAGTTGAAACTGTTTAGCAATCGATATTAAAGCTGAATAAAATGAACTAGCTACGTGATTACGTAATACGTACGTTACTTATTGGTAGGTAGTAAGTCGAACAAATATAAGAGAGAGATGAGAATCAAAAACCAAACTGTTAGCTACGCACAAGTTAGGACAAAACCGTGACAAGGACAAGGTGACAAGGATCAAACAATTGTGTCCAAATGATCTGGAGGTGGTGGATTCAATTCGGTTCTGCTACGTAGCACACTTACCCTTGGTGGTCTTGAAGCCCTGGTTGATGGCACGCGTGGTGCGGACAGCGGCCCGGTAGATGCGCCAGTAGAAGAAGAGCATCACGAACATTGGTATGTAGAAGGATCCCAGGGCAGAGTACAGCACGTAGCCCCGGTCGTTGGTTAGCTCGCACTTCCACGGACAGCTGCCGGACACTGTCTGGAGCCTGTTCTGCGGCGGTGAGCTGAGCAGATCGTAGTCCATCTCCGTGGACGTTGTCGTTTCCGTGCTGCTTGAACCTCCCGCCGGGGTTGTGCTCGTGGAGCCCATGGCCGCGATGCGAATCTCCGCAGATCCATCGATGGGGGCGAAATCGGGATCATACGGATTGTAGGCGTGGCCGCTGCCCAAATGCGGAGGCGGCGGCGACGACGACGATGATGACGCAGGTGACGGATGCGTTTCCTTAATGCTATCTAACCCTATTTGGCCATCCTCCGAGCTTGACATCGTGGTGGCGTAGAAAAGCGTAGAGTTTCCCCTCGAATAGGTCGGCTGAATGACGGCCTGGAACGGAATAGAGAGAGAGAGCACGTTGAGGATTGGGATCATCATCAGATGACACTTGATATTCGGAGGACCCCCATTAAAATTCCGGCCGCGTCCTGTTCACCCTGTTCACCGGGCTAAGAAGCCAATAAAAATGCAACTTAAAGCGGGTTATATTGCCAGAGATATTCGCCGACGTGTTGCGCATAAATATGGCCAAAAAGGTGGCGGTAACAAAAAGAGCCAACAGCCGGGGGAAAAATGAATGCCGCGAGCTGTATGTGAGAGCATGTTGGCTGGGCTGGCCCATCCTTTCCATGCCTCCGCCCTGCCCCTCTGTATCGGAATTGAATCCGTCGGGATGGGACGTCGCAATAATAATCGATGGCAACAGCCTCGACTTGCTAACCGAGTTTCAATATGGCAGCCGGCTGGCTGAATGCCATCCATTCAACGCAGCCCATTCAGCTGCACTCAGTCGCTGCAGTTGCACGCTGAATGGAATGGAATTGAATCGAATCCCATCGAATCGAATTGAATCGAGTCCTCGAGGAGATACTTTTCGGTGTTCATCGGCAGCTTAAGGCCGTGTCTGGGGAGCTGGTACGAGCATTCGGGTAAGCAGAGGCCATATGGCCTACGGGCTGCCAAAAGACAAGGCCATAAACCGGGTCCTGCCATGAATTCCGGCTCTGATCTGATTACCCACTGACTGGGTGCTCATAAATTCCCCCCAGCATGTTGGCGGCATGTATAACACATCATTATCAGTGCCATTGCGTAAGGAGAAGAATGTCCTGCAGAGATGGGAGATGGCAGGGAGTCGGGCGAAACGGGAGCGGAAGGAGAAATTAGAAATGGTCCCACAAAAGGACGAAGCTCGTGTCTTGTTTTACGGTAATTTTGGCACAAATGAGCCGGATTGCAGTCTTTGGCACGAGCCATTGTCGTCGTCGTCATCGTCGTCGGCATTGTCGTTGCGGTTGGGCAACCACTTTCAGCCCCAAAAATGGTGTCAATGACAGAATGGCCCCCCAGTTTGGGCCCGACTTTTGGCAACTTTCGGCCCACCCGGTTTCTTTACGAGACTCGAGCGTGCTAAAAACAGTTTACGGACTTTCAATTTCGACGGCCCCTTGTCCTTAGACTTGGCAGAGACAAACCGCGCTCGGCTCGTTAATTTATCGCACCGGGTCGCTTGTGGGTCAGTTGTGGGACTGGCGGGTCGGACTCACCTTTTGATCCTTCCAGCCGACTAGCGGCGGAAAGCAAATAACAAATGAGAGCACCCAAATGCCAGCGATTAAGGACTTGGCCTTCTTCGTGGACATGATGCTTGGGTAGGTAACGGGTCGTGTGACCGCCACATAGCGATCCAGGGATATGGCACACAGATTCAGGATCGATGCCGTGCACATCCAGACGTCGACGGCCAGCCAGATGCGACACCAGACATCGCCGAATATCCACACCTTTAATGAGATAACAATATCGGTGATTAACACCAACTTATTAAGGCTTTAAAGTTTGTAGTAAGCTCACCTTAAAGACCTCCCAGGTGGCCGAGAAGGGTAGCACCGCCAGACCCACCAGCAGGTCTGCCACGGCCAGGTTGACGATGAAGAAGTTCGTCACACTACGCAGCTTGTTGGAACAGAAGACGGCGGCAATCACGAGGCAATTGCCGCCAATGACCAGAACGTTGATAAACTCGAGTATGGCCAGGGAGATCAGATTGGCTGGTTCCGTCCATTTCACAGATTTGATGAGATCCTCGCACTCTGTCTCATTCATGGCGGTACTTTTGAGATGGGTGTGTATCCGTGTTCACCGCCTGCAATTATATTTCCGAAGGAAGGAGAGTTAGCGAGGTCAAAGCCAGCTGACTGTGTTCCTAATTGCCGCCACATCCTGTTGGCCCTCGCGTGCCTAATTAATTTATAAAAAGGAGGTCTATAAATAGCCCCAAAGTGAATAAAGTGGTTTGCAAATCGAGGCATGCCGCAAAAGAAATACAAATGTTGGGAGGTTCGTTGTAAATCTATTTCAGGAACAATGGGAGAAAGGGGAGAGCACTTGACCAATAATAATTGGAAACTCAAAACCGAATGCTTGTGCAAAATAATTCGATGTAAAAATGAATGTGAAGTGAATGTATGAATATAATTTTAATGGAATATTGCCAGCAGAATTTTCTGCAAAATTAAAAACCTGCATATAAGTTGTTATCGAGAAACAATGAGGCTTTAACTTACAAATTTAAATGGACTGTAATTAGTTCCTGGTATTGGGAAAGACAAATTTCCTGCAATGAATAATTTAATGCACGCGCAACAACCTGGAGCCTTAAAATAGAATAGTAAACTTAATGCGGGCTCATTAGACATAAATATTTCAGCTTAATTGCAGGTTAAACTAAGTGGAAAACACTGAAGCAAAGCGATTATTCCCGTATCCGTTTGCCTGATAGTTAAAGCTTTAATGAAGGCCAGAAGTCGAGTAAAGGGAATGGTGATTCGCCCTCAGCAATGAAAACAAAAAATAGGGTAATTAAAGGCAGCCGGGAACAAAAAGCGAGGAAAAAAGCACAGGATAAGGGAGTATTATATACAATAACGCCGCTGGCATATTTGCTTAATTGTTTTGTAAGACAAAATAAGCCACCTTTAAGCATAAACCGCGGCTGACCTGGCCACATGATGGAAAATTAAATGCTTGCGGAAGCGTAATGCCAACGGGATGAAGCCTCTGAATGGGGAATACATATCTCTCCCACTTGGCATTCAGCTGCAGTTGCACATTGCAATTTAATTGCCGTAATTAAATGCGGTCGTTTATAATTTCAGAGTGAGTGTGTGTGTTTGTGGAGGGTGAATCTATGAATGAATTGGCATGCGAATCGATTGCCGAGCGATCCATTGAGGAGAGCTCATATCGAGCCGATAAACTACAAATTTAGCTAAACAAGCAATCAACTGCCATAAAGTGGCCTCAATGTTAGCGCACAATTCGGTTAACTAATCAATATTTGAAATTATTTTTGACTTTAATGGCTGGCCCGACTGGGCCAGGCACGAAGCCGAAAATAGCGGAAGGAGCCACCACCGACGACGCATCCCCTGGGTCGATTTCTGTGGGGTAATTGCTGGGCATGAAATATTCACAGCACGCAACAAATCGATTAAAATATACATTAGCTTAAAGACCTCAGCCGCCTCACCGGGAGCGACGCACTTTGCTGCCGATTGTGTGAACTTTTGGCAACTTCTTCTGGTTTTGCCACTCGGCGGAGCACCTGTTCCGCTCCGTCGGGCACTGTTAATAATGCAGTACGTGTAGCGATGTGTCCACAACAGAAGCCAACAGTTGTGGTGGAACCTGTTCGACCACAGGAGGCAATCAAACAAACCAAATCAAAGCTACATATGTGTGTATGCAATTGCATCGATTGCAGGTAACTATTGATTACACGGGTTAAGTTCAAGGCTGTGCAACACCTCCGAGCGAAGGTTAATCAAAATACTTGCTGGCTTTCGGTAGTACACAGCTGGTAATTGGCAGCTATGGGCTACTCGCTGTATGCCACAATAGGGCCAATCGGGGGCAAGAAGTGCGTGTACGAGGCCCGCATAAATTGCCCACATGACAAACAGAATGCAAAGGCCAAAGAGGAGCTGCTGCTGGGCCTTTGCTTTTGTTGCCAGTTGTAAAGTTTAAAAGCATTTGCTCCCGGGGCCGTGGCAGAAAGCCTTACTCAAAGTCGGAGCAGAGCCAAGGCGCTGCCTGATGGCATTTTGCTTGGCGCACAAAATTTGCATGCCAAAATTTGCTTTGTGGCAGCTAATAATGAGAAATGCCCAAATTGAGTTGCACGCTGAAATTCGCCGACATTAAATTGCCGAGTGTAATAAATAATTGGCATTTAAACCGAGTTGTGAAAGCTTTTTCGCCCACGACCCACGCGGCGTATACGCGTTGCTGCACACTTAATACCCTTGTTGAGGGAATTACGGTCATAAGAGAACGAACATTCAAGCTTAGATTTTGGCAAACTTTTGTTTCTTTTTTTTTCAAAATAATACACAAGAACACATAACAGAATGTTAAACAAATAATTATAATCCTTATACTCTGTTTTTTCGGGAAGAGCATCACCAGCCAGTGCTGTGCTCTTTATTCCATTACGCATACGCCTAGTTGACGATGACATTAAAAGCAAAGCACGAAGTGTGTGGCAACGCAGGGGTGGCGCTTTGAAGCAAATTAAATTTAATTACTGCAGCATTAAAAAGTTAACGGAGTCCTTTAGGCGAAATTAAATTGTCAAAAGGCGTAAAAAAGTTGAATAACATTCGCCGTTAATCATACATATTTATGGAGACACGAAATGCCACTGGGTTTCTTTATGCAAATGGAAGTTCATACTCGATTCGAGGACACTTCTTGCTCTTTTCCTTTTCATTAAGCTACAGTCACTCGGGATTGTTTGATTGATTTCTTCAATCAGCAGAAAGTTGTGGTAGAGCTGCAAAGCTGTTGACAAAACTAATGGGCAATCAGTACATGCCATCGCCATAGAAATTCTTCAGTAAATACGGAATAATTAAACGTTTCCATTAGTGCATAGTAGAGACAGGATAGCGTAATTTTATTTATTTTAGTGTCCTGACTGCGGCGCCAGCAGTTCTCTTCCAACAAGGAATTTTTAATGCATATTCTGTGACAAACAATTGAGACAGTTTGCCAACAGCCTTGTGCATACAAATTAAGCATAAATTCCATTATAATAAAATAAATATTAAACTGCAGTCACAGAGGCCACAGAGTGCAGGTGAAGTGGCATAAATTCATTTCGTTTCACCTTTTTCCCGAATCCAATTTGTGTGGCGCAGCTTGAGAGGAAATTAAAAGCAGGAGGAAAGCGCATAAACCCACAGAGGAAACTGCACTAAATCTGATTTCAGAAGAGATAAGCAGGCGGGCGGTGTAAAATAAGCAAAACCAGGTGCCTCAGGCGCCAAAAACAAGTTGATGAAGCCACAATCCAATGTCAGAAACAGATATAAGCAACCTCTACTCTGGATTTAATATTCAAACAACAGTTGAACTATGATAAAAGTTGCTTGTTTTTGGGACTGTCCAAGCATTTGAGCTATCAGCTTAACTTCCTCGGAATATTATTCAACCAAATGTCACTGGTTCGTTGTAATTAGCCTGAATGAAACCACTGTGAGCAAGGACAATAAAGAGATTTCAATAACTGCATCGGCACGATTAACTCTTTCCGGGAAAATGCTCGCTCCATCGGGGCGAACAATGGCGCTACATTTGTGGCACGAAATCCAGTTGCCGCAAATTAGCTGGACCCGTAGTTTTGGAACCTAAATGAGTTGAATTAAATGGCGGAATTCGCAAGAATTCGCGAAAGCGGGGGCAGAAACCGGAAACGGGACCATTACACACAGCCACAAAGCAACCCCACGCAGATAAAACAATTTTGCGGCTTGCTGATTTCTGCCAACTGCAAACGCCCGTCGACAATTCCGTAAAAACTTTTAATTTAATTCTGATAATTGCGCGCGAATGGCGCCAAAACATGGAGGATTCAAAGGACCCCACCACTCATGTGGCCCGGCTAGGGCGATTCCTGAACTTTAATATTTGAAACTATCCTAGGGCACAATTTGCTATAGACTCTGAAAATTCCCAGTTATCGCCTAATACAATTGAGTTGTTGAAAATCAAATGCAAATGACAGGCGAAAGCCTCTCGATGTGTTCGCCGGCTTTGGCCATAAGCCTAGATTTGTGAGCTGCTCAAGTGCTACGCTCAAGGACCTGTCCTCTGAGCTCTGGAGTTCCTCCAGAGTTCTTCTGCTACTTCTGCCCTCAGCTGAGCTGATATGAATGGCTGATTTATTATGAAAATTACTTCAAGTAATTAAAATTTAATTAATGGCTCGACTGGCTGATAATGCTAAGTAGTTGGGCCATTAACAGATCCCCGACTTTTACACTCGCCTCGGTGTTTTACGACTGAGCACATGCCACTTTACGACCATCTGCCAGAGACACATGAACGCGACACAAACTGATGCTGATTCCCCGATTCCCGGACTCCCGACTCCCGACTCCTGTTGCCTCCAGCGAAGATATATTCTATGGATTCATTGCCGCTCATTTGGCCAACGGTGACTGCAGCTAGGCTAGGCAAACGGGCAAAGAGAGACAGCTACAAGATAATCAATGTCGGGCACACACATCAGCATGTCAGAGTTGATTGCAACATTCACGAGGACACAGATGCCAGACGAACGCAGGACGCCAGCGGCGAAATGTGCAACTGACAGTTGCAAAAGCAGCAGCAGCAGCAGCAGCAACAGCCATGGCCACAAAACTAGGACGTGCCTACAGCTGTCACTGCCAGTGTCGCCAAAAACCCTTCTCGGCACTGGCCCTGATGAGCCCCGCTGGGGCAGAGACTGGGCCTGGCCAGGACGTGCGTGCCTCTGTGCCACAACGGAAGCAACTGCGGAAATAATAACAGGAAATGTTGCCAACTAAATTTTTAACACACAGCACAAGTTCTGCGCTCCAGCTTGACTAATTGTGCGCGACATGCATTCCATTCCTTTCTATTTCTCACAAGTCCTTTGGGTAAATAGAGTCGCAAGCAAATTGTTTGATTGATCGTTGTTTGTGTAAGTTGTCAGGGAAATCAAGATACGAGCAGAGAAACGACTTCTGGCCCAGAAAATGAACCCTTAATAAGGATTCAAGGGAAACTTTAAGAGTTTCAAGACTTTAAATGGCTAAGGAATTACTTTAACCATTCTGATTTAAAAGGGTTTCTTAAGGGTAAATCTAGGTAAGATTAGAAGAGAAAGAGGACTCATTTACTTACCAATATCAGCTGTTTATTGGGTAGTTGTAACCATGAATTACAGCCTGCTGGACGCTGTTGCTTTATGGCCATGTTGTTGATGTGGCTGCTGATGTTGACACTGCGGTTGTGCCTGGCAATCGGTGGTGTCCTGTGCCGATGACCCTGATGCTCGTGCCAATAGGGATTGCGATACCGATACCGATGCCGTTGCCTCCGCTCCAGTTAATCCCTGAGCGTCTCGTGGGCCCCGGCACCCGCAGGTGGCTTCCATCCAGGACAGCTCCGTTCCGGTGGGGGGTCACTGGGTGTCGATGTGTGGCGGTAACTGTCGCGTCGTTCGGCCCAATATAGATGTGTTTACACTCCTGTTTACACGACCCGCGGTTTACATATCAAATGTGTGCAGAGCAAACACACTCCAATGTCAATTATTTGCGAGTGCTGTCGGGTGCTCCAAATAAACTGCAAATAACAATAGAACAGAACGGAAAAGGGAGTTCGATCAGGGCCACAATGGACAAGTTCGTTTTATCAATCACACGGCGTATACGCAATTTATCACTCAACAAATCAAACACCTTGGAAGCCTGTCAATTCGTCCGTGTGAGCATCAGGAGCAGCAGAAATATTTCTGCAAAAGAGATTAACTTTTTTGCAGAGTGTAGAACCAAGAGTTTCTATCTTAAACTGTCAGTTTGCTGGCGTTTCAACAGGAAATTGGCAACATCAATAGAAAGTTCAAATCGTTTCTTTAATAGAAGGATTTTGTATTTTGCAAAGTTCTGTTGCCCACTTAGATGACAATCAATAAATCCAATCGGCTCTCTCTCGGCTGGCAATATCTTAGCTGACAAAAGCTATCAGAATTTACTAATTGCCTGACAGGAAAGTTTCGTCAGTGATTGTGCAGAATCCTTAGAACTTATCATGCCCAGCGCTCGCTCGATGACAAAGTTGCGTTGAAAGTAAATAAATAAGTGAGTTGCTCAACAAAAACTGACAAAATAACTCGATTCTGATGAGTGGGCTCTTGCAACTTGTGCCCGGCAAGCCGAATGCAGTTACAACTTTTGTATTCCCAAGGCATTCCTGCCTTTTAATTTGGTTCGCTTCACAAAATGTCCTTTCGCACTTATGTCTCTTGAATTTATTCATTCATTTCACACGCTGTCAGCCAGGTGATTTTCCAGCTGTCCCTTATACATACCCTTAAAGCCGGAATCCCTTTTCTTCCTGGCGCCCGAAAATTAAATGTCAAACTGCGTTGCCGCCACTGTGACAGGAAGCAAAAGAAGAGAAATTGCATTTGCACAGGTAATTTGCATTTTTGCCATCATCCGTTCCTTCATTTCAAACTTCAAACCCACTCACAAGGGGCACAAAAATCGATAGGTAATCAATGTTTAATAACTTGAGCGTGTTCCTTGACCGTGGTTAAGGTTGAGGCTAAGTCAAACCCAGGCCAAACCGAACAGAACCGAACCGGCTGTCAGCATTGTAAACATTGAATGAGCCATGGGCGCGACTAAGTCGGAAAGCTGGCGGCGCGTTCACGCATATTTAATGGGAATATTGTAATAGGGCCACGTCTCCAAAATATCCCAAATCATTCGGGCCGAGCAGCTAAATACGTGGAAATGGAATAGGAATATACATAGTTGTGCCTCCAATCCACCTCCAGTCCGAATGCGTCATTTAAATTTTCCGCGCGTTCTATTCAAGAAGGTCAAATCATTGTCAGGGCCTGCCCCTTGCAGGGCCAGAGAGTCCGCTAATAACCATAATTTGTATTTAATGACATTCAGCATTCGCTCCCCTTCGACGCCAGCTAATTTCTATTCATTTCAGCCGGCACACCCAGGACCATCCGGAGTGGACACCTATTAATAAATATATTCATATTTGCCTTATGGCCACCCGGCACGAGAGCATTGATTCATTTTAAAACATCTCCACCCAGAGGAGATTAAATGGCATAGAACTGTATGTAAAGTTAATGGTATTTGCATAATGATTCCACCTTTTGTGTCTGTCATTATGACATTATGCACTGCCGGGAACGTAATGTAACGTAACGTGGTTCTCATCACGCACCGATCTCATTCGTGCTCGTGTGCGCCAAATGGAATAAACTTGCCAGAGTTGGATTTGGAGATGGAGCACATTGGCAAGGACACCCGATGCCGGAGGATGCCACGTCATGTGCAGGCACTTTTATCCTCAGCCGGAAAGCGAGCGACTTCCGACAAATTAGGGAAGGAACTGTGCGTTGCATACGGAATTCAGTGGTTTGGCAAGCTAATTAGCTGTCTGCCG
Source organism: Drosophila serrata (assembly GCF_035046125.1). Classification (NCBI taxonomy): domain Eukaryota; kingdom Metazoa; phylum Arthropoda; class Insecta; order Diptera; family Drosophilidae; genus Drosophila; species Drosophila serrata. Next base: position 931,304 of record NW_028257262.1, on the reverse strand, counting down.
AATACGTCAAAAAAAGTGGCTCACTTTGGGGCACCCAAGCAAAATAGACAGGAAAGGTTTAATTTAGTGCTCATGTGGCCAAGGGGATTCGTGCGAAATGTACGAATAGCGAGGACTTCTGCGCAATGAAGAGGTGGGAGTGGCTTACCCGTAAGCACAATTAACAAGGATATCAAACAAACACAAATACCTTTTATAGAATAATTTCTGTGAATTTCTATCTACAGATCAGAGATATATGCAATATAATTATATTACTTTAGTAAGACATATGTTTAAAATAAAATAAGATTTCTGATTTAATACAGCTCTATATAAAACTCTAATCTCATTTAATGTTTAGTTATTTATCATTATAAGGGTATTATAATTTTATTTAGAAGCATAAAACACAGTGAAGGAGATATTTCGACCCTATAAACCATATACATATATTCTTGATCAGAATCAACAGGCGATTCGTTCTAGCCATGTCGGAAGAAATACAAATTTTTAACATTTTTTCAAAATTTGAAAATGTTATAAAATTTTCAAAAATGGGCAAAAATTTTAATTCTTTAAACTTTTAAACTTATGTAGTATGCAGATTTATTAACCCAATAAAGACTAGAAAAGGTTTCCGAATTGAAATTAATGCATTTTTGGCTTAGTTATGAGATTTTTTATACTTTGATTTTTCGAAAGAATTGTAAAACTATCGAGCATTTTTTAAAAGATTTTCTGTAGATTTGTGGTAGTTTTTTGGAAACTTTAAGCATTTTAACATACTCTTAATTAACTGTCGTATATGTACCTCTTGATTTCTTTATGATAAAAGTACAGATTTATGAGTACAATATGCCATATACATATAGTGCAATGAGAGGTCCAAGCAACCCGAATAAATCACATGAGAAGTCATTACATGTGATTCTAATATGTTTTTGCTCAAATATTAGCATAGCCATAAATGTTTTATGCGTCTACGCTTATTCAAATCGCAAATGAGACCCCGGACAGTCGTAAAAAGTCCAGAAAAATGTCTTATAACCAAAAGGAAAGGAATGTCAAGGACCTTCCTCCCAATCCACATACATACGTCACCGGCCAGGTAGGTGACCAAGTTGGCTGTGTGTTGCTAACAAGACGAAATCACTCGACTGCACAGAGATTGAGATTCAGGGCCACTTAAGTGTCATTACATTTGCCTTCGCCTCGCGCTTCTTTCGGGTCTGCACTCATTTTCATTTGTGTGTTTGGCATTTTGTTTGTTGTTCTCTGTTTTCCCATTGTTGCCGCTCATTGTTAAGGTAAAAGTGTACTGTGCAACAAGAGAAACTGCCACTGCCACTGCCACTGCCACCACCTGCTAAGGGGTGGCACCGACTTGTTTACTTCATGCTAAGTTTGTGCTTGCCAAATAGGATTATTGTTAATAAAGCGAGAGTGTTTATACACATTTATTTTTGGCTGCGAAACAAATAAAAAAGACCGAAATAATTTTGTTTTCTTTAGCCTTTGAGCACGCTTGAATTGATTTCAACAAACTGTGTTTTTGTAGAAAGTTAAATAGAAATGCTGCTGTTTTTGATGTATTTCCATTAAACTAATACATTTAAATTAAATTCATTTGTTATATTTTAAATCCAACACTTTAAATAAATAGTTATTTATATCAAAAAGAACTTGATTAAATTTTGATATGTGACATTCTTTGTTTATGACAAGATCATTGAATGCTTTCGGCAGTTCTAGTTTCACAAATAATTTAGTTTAATAACATTGACTAAGCTTTGCGTTCGCAAAATAATTGTTATGTAAAATGTGGCTATTTAAAGCAAACATTATTTTGAATTATGAGGCATTATATTTATTTTATTTACAACCGCATTTATACAATATTACTTTTTGGACGTGCTCATATTTAGACAAATGTGAGCAAGAGTTCTTAGAGTGATTTATTTTTATTTAACTAGTTAAGGGAAGAGTTATTTTGGCATTGCAAGAAAGTATGGGATCTAAGGAGCATTCCTTAAAATTCGTTATCCATAAATTGGTAAATAAACCTGCTGATCCTGTGCAATACATGTACGACTAAGATTACTCAATAGGTTTTATGTTTGTTTCATGTTTGATTTAAGTTTTTACAAAGACTTTTAGTGTTAAGAGTATACTACATGTAATTCAATACATTTAGTAGTTTTCTTGTTTTCTTTAGTTTGATCTTTTTGAGAACAAAATCTTAAAGTTTTTTTTAAATCAAAAACCTACTTAAAATATGAACCCATTCATGTGCTGGTAGTTAATGTCTTTCATGCTCATTGCCACTGTCCTAAATGTACACTAACCCGCACACACAACAGCAGCAGCACGGCTCTGCTAACAAAAGGTTTTATGTGCCATGCACAACGAAATATAAAAATTTACACTAAGCCAGGCAACCCCCCATCCTCATCCGCATCCTCATCCTCATCCTCATCGCAATCCCATTCCCATTTCCAGATCCTATTCCTCCGCCAGCACACACATGTCAGGCGTTGTCTTGTCTTTGCCTTTACATACAAAATTGACTGTGAAAACGCTTTGGGCACTTTGCCTCTCTGTTTGCACACACTCTTGCCGGAATCGTCCTGCTATATAGTGCGCCACTGGTCCTATATATAACATATACACATGTATTCCGGCACAACTTTTCCTTTCATGCCTGCGTCTGTCTATGTCGCATTATGTTCCTTGTTTCGGACTCGTATTTTCGTTTTCCAGCTTCCACAATTCGCAGTTTTTGTCTTTCTATGGCGAAATAATTTGTGTTTGGATTTTATGCTGTCATAAAAGAATTTCCCTGCCACAAAAACTCGACGCACTAGAAATAGTTTTGAAAAATTCATTCAATTGAATGAATGGTTGGCGGACGGGCTTTAAACCAGAGGATAGTTTGATTTCTCTACGCTTGATTAATTAACTAATGAATGCCACTGTGTGGTGAATGCATGGACGGCTTTCATTCGGATTGGAAATTGGGTGGGAGTTCGGTTTTCAACACGCACGTAAAGGCAGACAAAGCCTGATATAAATATAGCCGGAGAGGCACCTGCTAATTAGATTAATTACGTGGCCACACACATTCCGGAGAACACACGCCCAGGAAACAAATTCGATTTTCTGTTCACTCCGATCTGGGCTCCGGGAAGTCAAAGTTGAGCGTTGAATTCGATCAGATAGCTTTGCGCTGCCAGAGCAGAGTGTTCTTGCCAATTCGGGCTGTCAATCAATATAACAAAACAATCGAAATGAAATCCATAAATTGTTTTCCTTCACACAACTATATGTTACATATGTACATATTTCATTATCCAGCCGATGCAATCGTTGCTCGTATCCATTATCTTACGATTTCAGCGTGTGCCTGGGCGTGGCCGGGTGTTGGGATCCCAAACATGGCTCGAGTCTGGCTGTTGGCTCAAACCTCGACTGGGGGGCCGTAAAAATAGCAGGGCAGACGAATCGGACTGGCTCGTGGCTCGTGGAGGTGTGCAATTAATTCAAAAGTGCCTGGCAAAGAAAGTTGCAGTCATTAATTAGCATTTCCATATAGACCCATAGACACTCATCCAAGTTGGCAAAAGTTCTTGGCGAACGCTCAGTTCATTGGGCACGTTTCGGGCGAAAGGAAGAGCTGGAATATGGAGAGCCAAAGGACCGGGAGTAAAGCTCATTTCCGCTTTATATTTAAACACTCGAGGGCTAAAATGTTTGCTCTACTATTGCCACGCAGTGCAAAATCATCATAAAAGGCAGGGAATGAAAAAATAAATAGCCTAGGCCCCGGAGAGTGCCTCTCCATGGAACTGAAAGCTGGAAGCTGTAGAGCTAGAGGTGGGAAACGCTTAGCAAGTGGATTTTTAAATTAGTTTGTCGACTCGACGGCATTCCACATCTTTGCAGATAAAAGCCAAGGCAACTTCGGACTTCCCGAGCGCAGGAGGCCACGTCCCTTTCGGCAAATGGACTTGCTTTCGGCACCAGCATCTCCTTGCTTATTTAAATGAATTAGGTGATTTTTCAAGAGCTAAGCCCGCCGCCACGAGCAGTGAACTCATTTCCGTTCCAGTTGCCCTTGGCTGTTGGCTCCTTGGCCCTTCATGCTTCATTTGGCATCGCCTCCACTTTGTGGCTGCATTGCAATGAGCTGTTAATTTGCAGGCGACTGCGTGTCAATCAAAACTTTTACGAGATCTCGCCATGGTAAATTTGATTGCCTTCCACCTAAGCAACAGAGTGCGCAATCATCGCGAATGAAAAGGAAACAAAGAGCACTGGCAGCCCAACATTTTCGGTGAAGGCGTCGTAAAAAGTGCTCGCTGAGTGTTAAATACATTAGGCAGATACTTTCCATTCAAAAGGCCCGCACGTTCTTGGGGAATTTTCTCAAAGATACCCGGCCCACACGCCGTATACGCAATATCGTGTGTTTGCCATTGTTTTCCTGTCCCCCCAAGAAGCCTCATTGCGCAGACGACGCGTGTGCCATGCAGGGAGCAGGGAGCAGGGAGGCTGCGAGGTGAGAAATTCGCAATAGGGCTGAGAAGTGGCACAAAAACTGGCACAAAATACGATGAGTGGAGGATAGAAGGTAAATGTGAAAGTGAAAGGGTTGCTCTTGCACATTCCCCATTTATTTTTTCCCCCGTTTTATTGCCAGGTTATTGTTATTTAATGCCAAGTTTAATGCCAACACACACACAGGGCGGCAGCAAACACCTAAAACAATTTCATGCCCGCCCCATTAATATATTTCAACTGGTTTGGTTTGTTTTATTCCAGCGTACGTGTGGGCTCTCCTCCAGCTCCTCCACCTGCCGCCCCAATCCCCACACTCCGCATCCCCTTTGTTGTAAAGTTTCACCCTCCGGCCGAGTGGCAAGTCATTTGCTCTGCTGGTTGCACAATTCTATGTTGACGCTCTTTTGTGTTCGACTGGGCGAAAGAATCTCAGGTTTCGGTGGCTTATGCACGTAGGTTGCCATTGTTGTTTCAGCTGGACAGGGAAGCAATTTGAATGCCTTCACAGAGCGCTGCACACAGCCCCGAATTATGTTAGAGGCAACTTTGTTGCCACTTGAAGCTCCCGTTGCCCAGCTCCCAGTTCCCAGGGGCTGACGAGGCATGAACAGCCTCGGGAACATTGGTTATAGCAGGAAAATAAATTAAAAATTCAATTCTAATTTCTTTTCTTATAGAAATTTATCAAACATTTGGTACTTTCTTAGTTATCAACAAGACAAGAGACTAACTTCGATAAGCCCAAGCTTATAAACCATTGCAGTTTGCATTTAAAATATAGAAAGGAATCGGAAGTCGATTCTATTAAAAAATATATCGATATTTAAATAAGCAATTTTTTTTTTTAAATCAAAGTTTGAAAATCTCATAACTAAGCTAAACATACATTAATATTAATTTGGGAAGTTTTCCTATGCTTATTTTTATAGAACTAACAAAACTGCATACATCTGATCAAGAATATAATATTACAATATGATTTATATTTAGCCAAAGTCTTTTCAACCATATAATAAACTATATTCTTTAAGCAGTAAATTCCTATAAAAACTATAACATATGTACATATATTATTACAACTTGTATTTAAGTTTAGCAATTAAAAGTACTTTTTGACTTGGAACAAATATTAAAACTCTTAATGGATTTTATCATAGAAGTACATTTCTGCACTCAATTTGGTTTAAACAAGGATTCGGGAAACTATTATTTTTAATTTTCCCCAGAGTATTCCTAAGTAGAAAACCTTTATGCCACTTATAAGCAATTAAAGCTAAGGTTTATGCGAGGCTTTAAATGTCAGAGAATCGTGACTTCAGTCGCATATGCGATGGATGTTTGAAACTGATTTAGTAAATAATAAATATACCAAATAATATAAAAGTCAGGGTGCCCTATATTTCTCACTTTAAAGTGAAATAAATTAGGATACATAAAAAAAAAACTTATTTATAACTACATTTCCCGGGGCCCGCTTTCCATCCGCTCGGTTGGGATGCCAACCCATCTGTCCAAGTCCACATTATTGGCTCAGTCGGCCGACGCATCGGGCCATTGTGGGCCCTGTCAAAACAACTGCCATTGTTTGCTCCCATTTCACCTGTCAACTGGCCTTTGTGTCTGGTAAGCTTCACACTCGACTCCAGCTCCGGCCAGGAAGACGGGAGAGGTAGGTGGCAAGATGGGCCTAGGGCGGAGCCGCAACTCTTGCCAAGTGCCCTGGACGGTCACACTTTGGCTGCCATTGTCAACACAGCCGGCCAGCCAATTTAGTTAATTAGGCTACCGAAAGTGAATAAACAAAATCTGTAACCATAGGCAGCGGGCGGGCGGGCACGTGCTAAGCTCTGTGTGAACAACAAAAAAAACAGCAGAAATGCACAAAACACTTGTCGAATTTTTCTAATTTTTGCCTCGTAATTTTGTATGACACGCGCCGGCCCCTTCTGTTAATTACGTGGTCGCCGTCGTGTATGTTGATATGGGTTTGTAATTAGTCGACTCCTATGGATTTATAGCCATACCGTTTTGACACTAAAGCGTATTTTTTAAGGCAAGTTGTTGAACCAATCCATAACAAATGCCTATCCCAACCGCAACCGAGTATAAGGTATACTCGAAATTTAAAACCGAAGAAAAGCTATTTTCTTAGATAAAATTGCTTTGAAACCCCGATTTTTCCAAGTGTGTAAATGATACAAAAAGTGCGTTTAACTCGAGCAGACTCACCTGCATAAATCATCGCGATCTCGATGGCGATTGAGATCGGATCGGAGTTTCTGGGCGAGATTAGCAAACAGCAGCCGCTTGCCGTCGCCGAAGCACTTGGAAAATCGGTCAAGTTTTTGCTGTTAGATGTTGTTTTCGATTCGTATTTTCCGATGCACTTGCAGGCGTTAACCGGCTCGCCCGATTGATATATATATTTTTGTGTTGTGTTTTTATTTTTATTACTTTTTTGCGACAAGTTGCCGCAGGTTGTGTTCACTCTCGCTCTCTGAGGGGCAATCAGTTGGTTGTCAGGCGTTGAGTAATTGCACGCATTTTGCCTAAAATCTCCATGGCTCGGCTCAGTGTTCGGTGTGTTGATCTTTTCGTTGGGGCGTTGCTAAGCCGGGCTCGTGAAATTAATAGTTTGTTTGCGCTAGAATTTGATTGAAATATGCTTTATTTGCTGATTGCATAGTTTGGCCACATTGTGAGCTGGCAGTTTATGGCAAAACAATTATTTGCTGTCACTGCTAAGCACATTTAGCACAGAGAATTCGGCAGATACTGCCGGCTGACATCATGTTTTTGGGGGGACCGCGTCTATAAACAGCTATGTTTATTTTTGCATTTGTGCATTGTGTGACAGCGGCGACAATTATGAAAATTGCAGCTCGTCAATGAATGACAGAAAAGAAAATTGTTTGCTAATGAGAAAATTACGAAACGAAAGCAACCGAATTGATTCGCAAACAAGCACGGCGCTGAAGAAAACCCCATAGAATCACATAAATCACATTCACACTCGTCGCACACACACCCGCGAGTTCACAATGAATGCACTCACTTACTTGTCGCGCTTTTTGCGAATATTTAAATTTTGTTTGGGTTTTTTTTATTCTCTATTTGCATATAATATTGGGCAGTAAGCACGTATGAAGCTAGATACTTTCAGTTTGAGTTTTAAGTATCAATAAAGGCCGAAAACATCACCCACTTGTGGTTTCAATTGCACAAAACTAGGCCTTAAAGTGTAACTGCTATTCTGGCATTATCCCTTTGGCTCGCACAAGGACTCAACAGGAACTGAGAGCGGAAACTGCAGTCGCAAAATGGTGGCAACAGCTGTTTGTACGCGATCAGCGACGAAGCGAACGGCGCTTCGGAAACTAAAACACACACTCACACAAACACTCGCAGCAGTCCCACAACACCCACGCAGCAGTGAAATGTACCGTTATGTGCCGTCGGCAAGAACCGATAGCCAGTGAGCTCCGCTCGAGCAAGTTGGCACAACCGACGCGGCAGAGCTTTGAAAACGAACTAACTGCCAACAGTTGGCGGTCCACATGCCATGGCGTGCTATAAATTACGAAGGTAGTCTCGTCGGGTGCCAAAGCGTTCGGGTTTTGGTCCCTTTCTGTTCGCTTTTGTTGCCAGAAAATGCAGTGTGTGGGTGCATTTTTTTTAGAAAATTAATCCTTATGCTAAATGTGTGCCATAGACACGAGTATGGCCTACAATTTTTCAAGGCACCAATATGTTAATATATGAATTATTCATATATATATAAAAATACAAAAAATTAATACGGTTTAAGCACTTCAAAGGCACATTAAAGCTTCACACTGATAGGGCTTAATCTATGGTTGTTTATTGCCAACGAGGCCACCTTTAGTAATTGTAACATGCCACAGGCCTTGTGGGAAAGTGTGGAATGGAACAGAGGCGGAATGAAACGGAACGGAAAACGGAACCTGGGGCATGGAACAGCGCTCAGGCCAAATAGAACTGAATTTTCCTATAGGCCACCTCAGCAGAAGCCGCTTTCAGGGGAAAATCGCATGCGAATTTTCCCAGGCCCAGGCACAACCAGGAAGATCTGATTAATTATAAGCTTTTGATTCTCGTAATCTGCATTTGCCTGCAGCCAGTTGCTTGAAATTCTCTTTGATTTGCGACGACGCTTTTTTGCTTGTTAACCTTTCTGGCAAAGAGGCAGGCAGACAGAGTCAGTCGTCGCCCCAATAAAAGAAACCACGCATAATAAATTGGGAAATTCGGCCGGGAGTCGAGTCAAAAGGATGCCCGTTTTCCGATGCCCAGCCTGGTGCCTTGTGCCTGGAATGACGGCTGAAAAAGGACACACACACTGGCCCCATTTTGATGGGGCATCCGCTCATCCTTATTCTGATTATCCCATTCGTTGATTTTTCTTGCAATTTCATTTTATGACAAAGTTGCCCGACTTCAATTTGGCGATTTTCGCCCCCCCACCCCCCGAACTTTGGCCAATTTTCCATTAGAGCTGCAAGGCGTTGATTGCTTTTTACCAGCTCTTTTTTTTAGTACAAGTTTTCCCATTTAATTTTATACTTTTTGCCAGCAAGTTTCGGCTTACGGTCAATTCTCGATTCCGAGCTCATTACGGAGGGGCCAGAGGCATTCGCCATGCAGGAGCTGTTTCGGCAATTACTCACTTGATTTCTGGCCGCTTAATCGGTTCACCTCCCAGCCTTTATCTCGCTGACCTTTGGCCCGTTTTGGGGGCTAGTCCGGTAATAATGATAAATGAAAGGAAAACGCCCCGCTTGGGGCCACGCCCCCTCGCCGGCATGTGTGCGCTCGTATCGCCTCTAATTAGGATAAACAGATGTTGCCGAAAATTAATTACACATCACGAGCACATGAACAGCCTCCTACTCATCCAGCTCATCCCTCTCCGCCTCTTGACTTCCCAACTTCCCATTAACTGTCTGCGGCAAACCATTGGGGTTTCGTTCTAATCAAAATGACCGCCATCACGACGATGATGTGTATCCTTTGGGTTACTTTCATCACCGCGAATGCCCAACGGACCATAAATCTCCTCCGGCTTAAGGATACTCCTCCAGCAGACCGAGACCTGCAGCAAGTTTCATCTGGATTTGCATAGCTAACCAAGGTAAATCCTCTTCGGGCCGCTGATTGTCCCCTTTTTCCAGCTGTCGCTCAGCTGAAATGTGTAAGAAATGCAATTCCGCACTTTTGGCCCCCTTAAAGCTTCACGTTGAACAAGGGGAAATCTCGGTTATGAATACTCGGCTGCGGCTTGTATTATTATTTTAAGCCATTCAATATGCAGTCCTGGGTGTCGGATTTTCCAGGAATTCCGGTTGGGTTTGCATCGAATTACGGTTTCCCTTAAATCGGATTTGAGGCATTGCCTCCGTGAGTCTCTCTCTGGCCAGATAAAAGAGATGCTCATGGCTTGCGACAATGCCAAATCAATTTGCAGGCACAATCGAGCAACGAAGTGTGGCTGGCCTCCGTCTTAAAGCCGAGTTTCCCGGAGCTTGGAGACTTTCCCGGGAAGTGCCCGCAACTAAGCTCCTGCCCGCCCTGCCGTGTGCGCCAGATTGTGCCTTCTGTCAGTCAAAGGCAAACACCTGTAATAAATATTCGTTTGTCGTCCTTCGCTCGCTTCGCTCGGTTATCCTGGATTTCTGGCTGCGCTGTCACAGATACATTTTGTCTGCTTTTCCGTGTGAGCGCACAAGACAACGACTACGCAGGAAGCGCCAGGCAGGAGCAGAAACGCTCAAAAGGTAGCCGGGAAAAAGAATGCCTAGCTGGCACAATTTTATACTTCTTTTTCAGTTCAGTGTCCTGGCCCCATTCCACGAGACGTAAGGATGCGGAGCACTTGATGTTCAGTGGCCACTTTCGGGCTCCCGCACTCAAGAAGCAATTCACTCAGCCATTTATGGGTGCACCAGTGGCCCGTGCACGCGGCCATAAATATCCAGCTCGCGGCGCTCAGTCCACAGTTTCAGCTGCAGCAGCGACTCTTAATTTTAGACCAAGTATGCCGAGGACACCGAGGAGGATGCTGGCAAGGACTCAGAGGATGGAGCGGCTGCGAGGATGCAGCTCCTGTTGCACAGCTTGCGCCCAGCTGAGCGCTCAGCGTGTGTTATTAATTGCGTAATTTGTTTATTAATACGCAAGTGAGGCTTGTGCACATATGCGCCAGCACCTGCCTCAGTTTAAGGATCCACCCGCTGCGTCCAAGGACTCTGGCTCCTCATCGCCTATTCAGGCAATCAGAAGATGTTTGCCCTGCTCTCCAGCCCAGCGTGTAATCAAATTAAATCTCGACTGCATAAACTTGGCGGCGAACTGTTTGACTTACAATTAAATGGTCGGGCCCTTCGCTTGGAGGGCGGCAGTCGTTCGTCCTACGTCCTTTGTGCTTTCCTTCCTTATTGCCCTGGCTGTTAATTGCACACACACCGAGAGTTCTAATGGCAAACACGAGCGGGTTTTCAGCCGGCAAAGATGTTATTAAATTATAATTACCAGCACCCTATTAGAACAATTAGGTTTGTGGGCCTAAACCGCAGCTGAGGACACGCTTTCTGACTTGTCTGGCTTCGTAGCCTCTGGCGGCAGGACTCAGTTCACTGCTCGCTGGCAGACAGAAAGTCACTGACATTTGGCGCGGAGTCGCTCGAAAACAAGACGAGATGACAGGGCATAAAACCCAATCAATCAAACAGATCTACTCGAAAGGGAATATTCCATTCTATTCAATTCGATTCGCGGGGGATGATCGCTCCTTGGGATTATAAATAGCTTGAGCAGACGGATTTATAGCCCCCGCATCAATCGGAAATGGGAAAAGGCATTTTGCATACGTAGATACTTAATCAAAAGCGATGCATAAAAGTGAATGCATAAACAACTGGGCTGCTGGCCATATTGCGCATACGTCACGTGGGCCAGCGAGATGCATCCGTAACTCGACAGCAGGTTCAGGTCCTGCTCATTGCTTGCCGTTGGCATATCAATGATTATCCTACTAAGTTGTACACCGAACACTGCCAGGTGCAACACTCACTTAACACACACCCACACACACACACACACATCCTCCCATGCGCTTTATCATCACGGTGAAGGCTTCAATGGCAGCCGTTGCTAGCTGCCTCCTGCAGACGGAACAACAATCTCAAAACAACAGAAGCACCAGCAACAAGAGTTTTCAAAGAAAAATGCAGCTTATGCAGAATGTGTACGTGGCTAAGAAGGAACTTAAACGGAAGTCAATGATACCCTATTTGCAATACCTAAGTCAAAGATTTTCAAGAATTTGTGGAAGAGAATTGCTTCCACACTTCCCTAAAGATTACTATGTAAAAAAAAGCAAGGAAATAATTATTTATAAGTTATAAAAAAATATACATTTTCCAGAATATAATTTACCAACAGATTAGCTAAGAATATGCATAGCAATATAGCAGTAAATGCTCTTGACAGTCCTTTAAGGACATTCCAAAGAAAACTAGAAAGGCTTATCCTCCAATCCTATCCAATTTAATATTACATTTTCATTATAATATTTCCTTTGTATTTTAACTATGAAATTTTACAAGACAAGACTTGTTCTCAGTATTCCTTCAAGGAATCATACATTTCTTAAATCTAAAATTTTCAGAAAACCTTTTTTTACAAGAACATAATTGATATTCACAAGGCTTCACTATCCCTTATCACTTCCAGAAGTATCTGAAATTTTCCTACAACCTTTACTAAGTATACCTAGAAATCAGAATGTAAGAAGGTCGAGTATTCTCCGAAATACCCATCAGCAGTATAACAGGGCGTCGAGTGCATTAGATGAATATTAAAAGCACTCACCCGCAGCAGCACTTGAAACTTAAAAGTGAATGGCAGGCGGACTGGTCCTTGTCCAGGACCTGCCCAGAGGAGGAGCAGCAGCTTCAGCAACAGCATCATGATGCGTTGCATAATTTATTGTTATGCAATCAATCGAAGCAGTCGGGTTTGGAGCACGCAACAAATGGACGCTGCTCGGGCAGCACTCATCCGGGCCGAGTGGCTCTGATGGACTGCCAGAGTGGCCATAAATAAAACATATTTATTATTATAATCCAAGCAATCATATTACATTCACCTAGGCGAATCTGTCGAATCGGCGAATCCTTCTGCCCTGCCGCGACCAAACAATGGCCTCCTGGCTAATTTGTGCTGCGTAATTTTCCGAGTGCGGCTCATGACCCGCAGATGGGGCCCCAACAATGGCGTATTAAGTGGCAGTGTCATCGCCACAGCAGGCTGACCTGTCATCGCCAAGCGGAGCCACATTTCCGGCCATCTGGAGTGCACCTGAAAGCGGAGAAGAGCAGCGCTCACGGGGCATTGTTTCCAAAGGGACTGCTTAAACCTCTGCGGGCATAATTTTACAGCATTCCCTGTGCGTAGAGAGGCCCGAAAATGGCGTTGATTTCAAATTTATGCAAATTTTCCACGGTACCTGTTGCTGCTTCCGCTGCCTTGCCGGTTGTCCCTGGCTCTTTTGGCTAATCAAGCCATGCGACAAACGCAATTTATTAAAACTCGCAAAAGGGACCCAAGGACGAAGAACACCGGCGCTAAGCTAACACACAAAGACAAGGACAGACGAGGGACCGTAAGCCATTCGCTTCTGGCCAATTTCCGGCTGCTCTAATGGCGGAAGGATACAATTAATTTGGTTAAGGTCGAATTAGGAACGTCACCTGTTAAAGCCTAACGTGACACAAAGGCCGAGAACCCGAAAAGTTGGCTTTAATATTCATGTGGACCCTGACTCCCGCGTCGTTCATCATGCGAAGAAGATGATGGCCATGATGGCTGGAAGCAGGCCGACATATTGCATGAATAATTGCTCACAAGCTGCTCCTGCTGCCTTCTGCCTTCTGCTTTCTGCTCCGGCTGCAGCCACTCACATCTGAGCAAATCGGAACAAGCCAAGCAAATTAAAAGCCTTAGCAACACAAGTGAAAAGTCAAAATCTTTGTTTAACAAATACTTTCAACACTTTACGCATACTTTGATAGACTGCCAGCACGAGGACCATGTAAACACTGGAAGATAAAACTGGTTCTCTCATTAAATATTTATAAATAACTTTAAGTCGTTGAATTATATTAATTGAAACTGTTTGGAGAAACTTTCATTGCTAAGAAAATGTGTGAACAGGAATTGGGTTTATTTAGGGAAATGGAAGTGGCCATTCCTTGAAATATTAAAATAACAAATAACAAAGAGGGTATGCATACTAAACACTAAACTAATGTTTACATAAACAAATTCCATAGAAGACAATTATTTCATGTGCGAGCATTTGTGCAATTATTTGTAATGTGGTTTGAAGATATATTTCAAGAAAAGCTTAAAACACATTTCTTCGGAATTCCTAATCATTTTTCCGCTGTGCAGACTGACGTTCAACCCCTGTGTGTGTGTATGGGGGAATATGTTTTAATCCAACCACAACACAAACACCACCGAAGTGTGGGTCGAGCCCCAAGGCAGTACACGGACACTTAAAGCAAACTAACAAGGCTGAGGCAATGGGAATCCCAGTAGCAGTAGAACCAGGAGCAGGAGCAGGAGCAGGACAAGAGCAGGATCAGCAGGACAGCAGCGAAAACAAAGGGAGCCAGGGAGGGAAGGCTAGTAAGTCAAGGCTGCTCAAATTCCTTGGCTTATCAACGAGACGCCGGAAGCTGTGGCAGCTCTCATACATATTTACATGGCTCGCTTCACATTTCCAGGACGGGGCACATTGTGTGTTGCGTCTGGTCTCATCACATTACGTATTCAGTAGTACTCGGAGTCAAACAGGGCATGTGGTTACTTCGGATGCCCTTTATCTTGACAAGGCTCATCTGGGGGCCAGGGGGATGCAAACAAACAGACGAACAGAACAGTAAACAAGCTGCACTAAACGTCAGGACTCATGGCTTCCATTCGGCTTTCGTTACTCAATTAAGGCAAGTCCTTGTCTCCCCATTCAGGGCTCTTGGAATTGAAAGATTTTCGATGCAAATTCAATTGCTGCGAAAAATGTCCATTAAAAATCGTAATTGAAACGTTAATAATTTAATGCTATTGGCGGCAATTTCTTGAGTTCCTCCTCCATTCGTATCCAGGCATCCCGGGCATCCTGGCACAAAAATCGATCATAATTCGATAAAGGCCTTGCCAAGAGGCGCAAAGTGTTCACAAGATACAAGAGGACACTGCGCCCCGTCGTAGTAGTAATTGGACTCTCAGTTTTGAGTTTTAGCCCGAAAACTGGGAGATAGAGAACGGGTTAGAATTCCAAGAAAATGAAGATACTTTTTCATGTTGAAAAATGCCATTGTAATCAGTTTTATGCGTTTGTCATCATTTCCATTGGGAACGGGGTAACGGAGGCCGGGACGACTCCACCAAAGAGCAGACTCGGAAATGAGATTCTGCAGAATCTGTACCGTAATGGGGACATCAGTTGGCAGCTCTATCCCGAAATCACGACCGAGTTCCCGCCACAATGGCAGGCATCCATCAAGCAAATTGAACACGCCCCCGTCGCATATATTACCCGCTCCTTGCCCTTTATCCCTAACCCTTTTAGCCTTTAGCCATCAGCCTTTTCCCCCTGCCGAGCGGGCTTAAGGCAGAGCAATTGCAAAGCCAGTCAGTGTCAGTCCCACGCACGACAGCCATAGACCGTTCCTCTAATATCGCTCCATAAATAAAGTCAAACAATAAGTGCGTTGCTAACCTATGCGCGGCCAAGCTGACGGATCAGTCAAGGCGACAGCTCCTGTGGAGCACACGGCCCAAAAGTGATGATGGGACAGGACACACCGCCTGTCTGATGTCGCTGACACGTGTTGACATGTCAGTTAGGCAAATGAGGGTAGACAGCTCCGAGTTTAGCCTCCCGAGCCGGCTCCGAGTGGCTGCCTACTTCCGACTCCTACGGACCTCGGGCCTATGGGCCAGTCATTAGCCAGATCTCAGCTTGGGCAGTGTAGACAAATGGTGGGTGGCTCCCCAACTCCCCATAATAAATGCCAGCCATTTGCCGAACAATTGTCCCCGGCTGCCGGCAGCTGGACCACTCTAAATCTGAGCTTAAAGACTCAGATTAATCAGAATTTGTCCTGGCGCTGAAGTCGAAGCCAAAGAGCTGGAGATTTTGTGGTGGATTTAACGACAGTCACCTCGATTGGACCACAATGCCGGTCTGAAATCCACAAAGAACCCGGAATCCGACAGGGACCGCAAGGCAAGCCGGAATCGGAATAAAACATAAAAAAATAAATGCAAAATAATAAAAATCGATTTGAAACAGGCTCCAATTGGAATTGAATAGACTCGCAGCAGCGGTACGTCCCTCGATCCGCAGGATGTGCCGATGCCGAGCACTTTGCACGTTGTCATTTGATAACCCATTGTGGCAGACGCAAATTGAAAAAAGTGCCGTCGTCCGTGGGGCGAAATGGCAAAGGGGAACAAAGCTTCCATCTGGAGAAGGGACGGAATACGGAGGACATCTGTCGGATGTGTGCGAAAGTGAGGTCTAACATGGATATAGTGAGCCCGGCCTGCTTGCCACTCTAATTCCATGAACCCCAAACCACCCACAAAATCGAGGGAAATATGCATTGAAAAGGGTTCTGGGGGCCACTTCATTGTGCCGTCGGTCGAACTTTGAACTTTCCGGGGACAAGCGATGCCAAACCGCAACAGAAAAGCAATTAACATGAAATGACACTTTGATTGAAACGTCTAATGTGCCGGGGCGGTCAAGCAACTCGGGTGAGTTCATGAGCCCTCCAATCGAACAGCAGAAAAAAGATGGAGCAAAGCCAATCTGGCTTCATTCTCACGAGTTTTCAAGGGTAAAAAAGTACTAACTTTGGGGTCAATATTAAAGTAATTTAACTATGAATTAAATCATTGGAAAATATTAAGATTACCACATAAACAATTTAAATGAACAGTGTATACAGAGCATCTCAGTCTTTAAAACCCATAAAGTATTCAGGTATTTGATTGTTTGCCAATCGTTCTGTGTGGCCAAATTTAAATTCCACCCATTTACATCCAGCTTCAGTCAGGCGTATAGATAAGAGTGGCTCAACTTTCTTCGAACCGAATTCATGCTGGCCAAATGCAAAAGCCAAAAATCCGGCATGGGTGCCCTGAAGCCCTCACATCTTTCGGCCTTGGGCAGAAGCCAGAATTCGGTGAGCACAGGATACGTGCCTTTTGCATCTGCAACGGATAACCAGAAGCCGATGCTACTGCGTATTATCTCAACTGGCCATGTGCATCTTCGCCGGACACCAGGGCGTATGCGTGTTGGGAGAGGTGGCAGGAAATGGAAGGCAAACAGCACGCTTCAGCTTCAGATTTCGCGGGAAAGTTTAATGCTGCCGGAGAGAAACGAAGCGGACACGTGTTAAGCACTTAATGTCACTCGTAAATCAGGAAAGTCGTTAGCTAGACCATGATCAAGGAAAATTAAAACGGACTTCTTGCAAAGTCGGCGACCGTGAAATACTCTGCTGCTGTCTGGTGCCCAAAATGTAGGGCGTGCCAAGTCGCAGAGATAGCCGAAATGCCCCAGGAAATTGGCAGCTGCCTGTTGCCAAATCTGTGCGATTAAAATCCAACTGTAATTTGAGTTCAAGACGCCTCCGCCTCCGCCTTCGCTTCGATTCCGCAATCTGCACAATGTTTAAGATTTAATTTAAATATATATATGTAGGCAAATCCTAAGCACGCTCTCCGTTTCGGGAATAAACAGAAAAGCAAACCCTTGCCCAAGTTTCGTTCGAGTTTTTGTTTGTGCATCAAATTAAGGGAAGTCGGCACTGGGGCCAACTTTTATGATTGGGTTGCTGAGGGCACCGCGTCCTCAGCCTGCTGTTTGGGTTAATAAAATATGCAAAAATTCTCCACGAAAATTAAGTTTCCTTTCCGTCGCAGCGACCTTTCGCACTCGCCGAGACCCCCATCTCCCCGGAAAACTGTCGGTTTTCGGTTGCCGTAGAGGAGCAACATATGCGCAGAGGAAAATAGGGACATCACACATCCGCCCTGTTGCCCGCGCGCAGCCTAATAATCAAATTATTTAATATAACTAAAACTTTTCAGGGCCTGTCACGTCTCGGCTGTGTAATGGGTAAACTGTGTTTTAAGCGCTCAAATCTGATGTCGTTATAATTATCATGTTATTGAGTTAATTACACAAGCAGCCAGGCAACAGGAATGCTATTTGACAGCTTAAAGCATTAGTTTTGGGCCCAGAACACAAAACCAAATTATGGTGAAAGTTGGGTTGAAATTTGTAAGCCACTCAAGATTAACTCTCCGTGATTACTCCTGGCCATATTTCGGGGGCCGTATGTGCCTGCCTGCCGCTATTCAACGGCAAATTCATTTAGCACACAAATATGGCAATTCTATTAAATAAATTGAATATGTGCACGGGTCCAGGAAGCCTTTTAAACTAATGTGTGGAGCCCCGCCCCTTCGTGGTCCTGCTCGCTGAGCACACAAAAGTTGGCTGGCAGAAATGCCATAAAACGAAACGAACGGAATAAGCTTAACCAGAAAGTCAAGGGCCCTTCATTTTCCCTCCCCAATTGTTGGGAATGCGGCCCAATATATCAATACCCGATGATGAACACCTACACCCCCTCCTTTCACCGAAGACCACACACTCCGGCAGCACAAAGGTATATACATTATTTATGGGTATGTATTTTAACTAAACAGAAATTGAATTGTTGTTTCTGGTTGTTTGCTATTTGTGCTGGCCGCCCTCCGCCTGCACGTGGCTTTTCGACGACTGTCAACAATTCGGTTTTTTTGTTCGCATTTCGCAGCTACCGCTTTTTGCGGTTTATTTATAAGTGAGCCACCAAATAAGAGGCGAACGTGTTTATGGGACAAATGAAGTACTTTAGATTCAATTATGCATTCGTCAACAGAACACATAATGGAATCCCAAATTGTGGCATCCGTGTGGGCGACTTCGCTGTCGTCTCCCGGCAACTCTTGGCATCTCCTGTGTTTTTGTTTGGCCCCGCTTAAATTTCGGCCCAAAGGAGTCTGTTTAAAGGCGAGACCTTGGCTTTCCCTTTGGCCACAAATCAGATTTGTGGTTTATGCCTCTCTCTCGTAATCCAGGGGCACTTAATAAGGGTAAGTGATGCCTGGGGCGGACCGCAGAAGTCCAAGGGTTTGCAGGGAGCGGTGCAGAAAACTGACCTTTGTTTGCACTTGACAGCAGCCCGACTCCAAATCAGAGCTCTCCACTGTCTGTCTGACGGCTTGAGTGTTTATTAATGGATGCCAACTTCTTTGGATTTACTCATTCTATTGCTGCGCTCCAGCAGACATTCCTCATACGCCCCGGTGGACTGGTAAAAAATCAATACTTTGGCTATCCGTTTTGGCGGCTTACAAGTGTAATCACCACATGAGTAGTTGACTAACCCAGGAGGCGTCAGGAAATCCCGGCTAATAGGCAGTTCCAATGCAATGACCGGACTCCCCGAACTGGATAGACATCCCAAATCGAAGGGGAGTCCCCAACTCTAACCACAACCGAACAAAGGAAAACTAAGTGAAGCCGAAATCCTTTGAGAAATTAGTTGGCTCGACCAAGCGGCTTTTCGCTTCTGTGGACATTTTCCAGCTGGTGGGTAGAGCTTTCGTGTCTGCGAATCCTCGGAATTCCACTGTCCTTTCGGTAGAAAGCCACACACGCAGTAAAGAAAAAAAAACGCTTAAAGAAAATGGGGACTTCTTGTAAGCATTTCGAATAATAAAATGTGGAATAGTATGTTTACAAGTTTAAGAGATACCATTTAAGGCTAAAAAGTTCTTCTCATTTAATTCATTATTCAAAAAGGACATCAAAATACTAATATACACCAATGGTTTTTCTGAGAATATTCTGATGGTCTTCTAAAGATGAATATTTTAGTTAGTTATCTAGTCGTACCACATCTCTTTTCTTAATAAATATTTAAAATACTTCCTTGAAACATTCTTAATCACAATTATAAAAGGATTTTTCTTACTCTGCACCTACTGGACAGTAAAAATCAATCAGGAATGACGTCAAGCCCGAGGACATTTCGACATGAGGACCACAGGCCTTAGGCCCCCTTCTGCGGTCACTTCAAAGTTCGATGTCGAGGTCCAAGCTTTTTGGCAACCTCTTCGCAAAGTGAGTTAACCCAAAAGTGTCCCTGTGGTGGACAGCACTTAGCTGAGTTCTCCGATGCATTTGTCCAAGTCAAAGGGCGTCTGGGAATCAAATTAACAAGCAAATGCAATTAGAAGCGACTAAATAAACTAGAGTTGCACTCTTAATTTCATTCCCAGCCAGTGCAAAGACACAGCTGCCATTGAATGTGCGAAATTAGAGAGACACTGACGGGTTTGTGCCCGATGCGCAATCAGGCCAATTTCAAGAAAGCTGCTGACTCAATTAGGGAACCAGATTCGCAAGGACACAGCCAGTACACAAATCGGATTGGATCAAGAGTCGCTGTCTCGTCTCCGGCTCCGACTCTTGGTTGAGACATTAAATTATTAAAGCCCTAAGAGCCCGTCTCGAAGCTGGAATTGGCCAAAAGTCATCACCTGTTGGCCCAGCTCCGCCCTCCCCCCCTTGGGTTCTGCTGCCTTTAATTTGCGCCTCACCTTGCCGACGCTTGTGTCACCTTGCCGGCACCCCTAATTCAATTATCGGCAAGAGAAGAGGCTCCAGCTTCAGTTCCCAGCCGCCCATCTGCAGGGTAAATATTTGCATAAACTTTACAATGAAATTATCTGAGCGTGTCAAGGCAGTGCAGGCACAACAAGGAAATTCCGCCTCCACTCGGCATCCATTGTGGCACACATTGAATTGACAAAGTAATTGGAGTGTGTTGTGGTTAACAGTGGGCAATGAAGGCTTCAATTGGTTAGGTAAATACTAGAAAATCGTTCTTATCGCATTGAATTTCAAAGAAGTTGAATATAGTAATGCATTTATCAGAGACGTAAATAATTGTCACAATAAAAAAGCATCAAGAGTAAGCATTATATCCATTTTCAGCTCAGAAAAACTTTCTAGCTGATAATCAATTACTGAAAAAGGATAAAGGGAACATTTGATATATACACTAATATCATAGGAATCAAGTGAAACAACCTTTAAAATTTATGATGCGCAAAGATATATAAAAGAATGGCTAAGACTAAGATTTGGCATACCCTAAAAATATTATAAGGTATACTTTTTCTTTAAATAAAACCTTCCTGATGCCGAGTGGTAGTAAGTCCTTTTAGAGAACAGAGCTGGTTCTTCAGAAGCAGATTAACCATTGCTGCTATCCAGCTCCTGAGCATCCGTTGCCACCAAGCACTTGGCGAAAGTCTGTCGCATTTAATTAAAGGCTTTGGCACTTAATCCCCAGACAAAGCGTCGCGACAGTCAAGTGGTCTTTTCTCGCTTTAAAAAATTAAAATTAAAAGTGCGACGAGTTCTTAAATTTTCAATAAGTTTGCTGGCTGCCGACTGATGGCAGATGCTACCCGGGAATGGCAATGAGAACCGGAGAATTTCCAGTCCCTCGCTCTCTGTTCTCGTACCGTACATAATTTAATTTGCTGACATAATACGCTGAGCATTAACAAAGTAATTACGGGCATTATGGCAACCGCATCGCCAGGGAATCCCCTCTCTGTCAATCTGCAGTCCCGCTGCGATTTCCACGGTTACCATCGCAGATGAGATGAGGAGCGGCCATTGTGGCTGCCACAACCACATCCACATCCACGTCCACATTGGTATCCTCGTTCACATTGCCTTTCACTCAGCCAATGAGATTGTGCGTTCACCAATTAAGAAAACGCTTTCAGCACTCCGACAGAGCCTAAAGCTAATGATTCCACTGAATTGCCAACTGCTGAGATAAGGCCAAGAAATGACAAAGAGCCTTGGAATGTCCTGTGAAATGGACAAAAAGGATTCGCCATTTATCAGTCTGTATGCACATGGACAACACTTTTCTAGAGAAGAAAAGCCTCAGCTTAAATTCAATTAAATTAATAAATACTGGAAATAAATTAAGAAATTCCCAGAAGTATACCCACTTTAGTAATTGATATAACCACCTTCAGACTTTAATTACTTGAATAAAAACAAAGCAGGTCTGCAAATATATCTGGATATTCCAAGAAATACCCTGTTGATTTAAACCATGTTACCCGAATTTAAGTTATTTTTTACAGCTACAACCTCTAAGCCACTTTCAGTGATTTAATTAGCCCCCATCAACTTGACATTTGACGGGTTGAATTTTAAATAAATCTGGTGCTGAATTTGTCCTTTATCTCTCCGCTCGTCCTGGGGAAAGAATGTAAATAAATAAAAAGAAAGGTCGCCGCAATATCTCTTAGTGCTGGCGGAAAATGAAAACGAAGCTTAGAGAAGTGAACAAAATATGCAGCTTTAAGTTGAAATCGTTGGCAAATTAAATTCCTGAAAATGTCAACGCAGATTTGGTATCGCAAAAGAGTGCGAATCGGGTGTATGCATTGAAAAAAAGAGAAAACACAAAACGAATTAAAATGCGATTGTTGAATTGTGAAATGAATAAGCAAGTCCCTGGGCCGGGGGCAGATTTTCGTTGTCAGTAGCGACTTTTGATTGATTCCAGCAGCGTTTATTTTCGTTCAGCTTCTTGTGCTCCTATTTTTTTTTTTTTATTCTCCGCTGTACAAACACGAATAATCAAATGCACGCAGCTGCCGTGTTTCGCAGTAAAGTGAAAGTTAAATATTTTCCCGCCCGCCCTCGGGGCGACATTCTCACATATCCACGCAGATGTCAAAGGATCCAGCAACGCTCGCCCACTCCCACGTACGTATACGCAACGAGGTATCCAAGGCCGTAGGAATGCGTATACGCCGGGTGGGCGCGTTGAAGATTCATATGTTGCATTTTTGTGGCACTCGTTAAAATGCTATTTTGTTGCATCTCTGATTGCGAGTGAAATGGCGAAGCAAAGGTGAAGCTAAAGGCCACTTCACGCATACCAAATGCAACCCAAAACCAACATTCAGTAGGTTTAGAAAAATACGTCGAAATGTCGGAAAGTGGGCAACAGGCAATGGGCGACGAGGAGTGGGCGTGGTACATGCGCAATGGCTGCCGTACGGCAACTGGCCAAAAGCCATTGCGGCCCGAACATCAAGTCTCTCCCTCCGAGGACAGCTGTCAGCTTTTGGGGAACGTGGTGGCCATGAAACGGTCCGGAATCCGGAACGTTACCTTACCATATTACGACAATGGAGCGCCTAAATGCTCCCACTAGCATAATGCGCCAAATCTCGTTGTTTATATCTCCAAATGGTCGTGAACTTTTGAGAATCGAGATTTACGGCGAAAGTTGGGGGAATCCTAGCAATTTACCATCTTCCATAGTCCAAGGCTTCTTCCAAGAGCTTAATGGGGGCGCAGGTACCGGGGAGTCAATGCCCACTCACCTGTTGATTCCACTTGCCCGGCTTTTTGTCTCTAGCCGGGTCCCAATTAAAGTCAGGTAAATGAAATAGGGCCGGTCGTCGGATCTGGCCAAGACAACTTTGCTTATCCGCAGCGCAAAAGTTTGACTTGGCTCTAATAAGTGGACAAACAGCATTGGGGTATGAACTGAATCAAATTAATCCACTTTGCTGAAATTTGTCAAAGCCCAGCCAAGTTGGAAGGAAACTCAGGCTGGGTTGGTTAGAGGTGAAGCAAATAAACTTGTCTGATTCAATGTGACAGGCCTTCAATGAAGATACCGAAGTAAACTTTTTCCATAAAGGATGGCCTAAGTTACAAGGAACAGTAAGTCAACCATGTACTGATTTACACGCGTTCTATAAATTCCAATAATTGGATAAATTGTTAGAGTTTGAAAAGATGAGTGTATCAATTAATTGAAAGCATAAAATAATGCATTCAATTTTATAGTAATTAAATTAATTTAAAGATGGGTTTCAAAGCAAACTATTATCTGTTTAGTATAAATAAGAGTTATTAGTTTAATTAACAACAATTCTTAGATTACTCTCATTACTTTTTCTTAGATTAATATTGATATACCTAATATCATTTCATAATCTATTGAGAATTTATATAATAAGTAAAACAACAAATTTAGTTTGAATTAAATCTCGATAAACTGTGATTTTCAAATCAGAGCTTCATATTTCCTAAGCAAAAGAACTTTTCATGACACAAAGACAGAATCAAAAAGCAAAGTTCTCTCTCGCTCCATGGTGTCTGGCCTAAACCAGACGGAGCTGTTCCTGGCCATTTTTGTATTAAATTATGCACGGCGATAACAAAGCAGCACAATAAGGCAAATCGGAGCGTGATAAACAACAGATGATAGGCATACAAGGCGCATTGAAGGTCTGGGTTAAGTAGACAGGCGTACTTAAGCAAATATGACATTTTCAAATTGTACATGGAAAACCTTTTACATTTCTCCCATATTGTTTGTTAGTTAGTTAGCGGTGCTGTGAATTATTTACAAGCGTTCGAGGGGAATCAGGCCACTGCCAATGCAAAGCACGGGGGAAAAGTTGCCGCGACAAGGATTATTGTAAGGATTTAGCGGGGAGCGTAGTGCGATGTTAAGGCGCACTAAGATCCTCTGCTGCGGCCTTCCCATTGTTGGCGCTAATGACACTTTTATAACTTTTTATAGATTTCTCACACACATAATGCGAACTCTTGGGCCATTTATCGTGGCAACAGCGACAACAATCCTTTTTTGTATGCCAGCATAATACACATAAACGCCGGGGACGTTTATTTCGCCTTTCTTTTCGAAACTTATTTACGAGAATGTGCGGAAGAAGCAACCGGATTTGGAGACCCTGGTCCACAGGGGGGCCGTCTGGGTGGCTGGGTGGAATCTGGTATCTCGTATCTGGCATCCTAGTATCCAGTATCCAGTGGTTGTTGCTAGTATCTGTCTGCCTCTGTGCTATGTGTGCCGGAGTGGCTGCCTCGGGGCGCACGGCGCCCGGCGCGTATACGCAACGTGACGCATACGAAGCAGGAGCGGAGCAAACAAGCCGCAATATAATTTCGCAACAAATTTCAAATGCTAGGCAGGAACAACTTTTAAACTTAACCCCCACACACACACACACAAGAGTATCTGGATCCCATAGTAACACTGATGCGTGGCAAGTTAAATTTAGAGGCGGATAAATACAACTGGGTTTGGGTTTGGGTATGGGTATGGGTATGGGTAAGTAAGCAAAATCAAAAGTAATCATGTTGATATTTGAACAACCCACAGGAATTATCTTCAGGTTTTCCAGAGACTCGTTTAGGTTGATTTGATTGGTCGTAAAGCTGTTAAAGAAGCCCCATCATCATCTATAAGTCTGATCATGGAGTTTTCCTTTTTAATTCAAAGACCAACCAAGGAGTAGCTGTGGCCTGCATATAAAAAGGGGCCACTGGAGTCTGATTACCGAAGGAAAAACTAATTCCTATGCTCCTAAATATTTGATAATTACATTCGAAGAGTTTTTATAAACTTATAAACAGAATAAATATTAATAACTAATAAGGTACTTGGAGGTTTTCGCTCCTCTGAAAAATTATTAGGATTTTTTACGTAATTTCGTAATAATCTCAGCACTTTTGATTTTCTATAGCTACCCATTGCTTTATACCAATATATGAACCTGTAGTTTCCCGGCCGAGGGCTTAGAACTGCTAGACAAACATTGTTCGCTGCAATTCAATTGGAATTAAATCCAACCGCCGGCAACTGTGCCATTCTCAGCTGACCTCAGATGCTCTTCTTTTAGACAAAGCATAGACACTTTTCGATGCAACTCACCATACAGAAGGCAGTTTATTTTAGCAAGAGTATCTGAAGTGCGCTATTTTTTTACTCGGAAATCTTTGCACGTGTCGGCAACTGCCAACCGCCGGGTATTTGTGTGTTTAATGGTGAGATTCTGTTGCTCTCTCCCATAAAAATACATTGGAAGAAACATTTAAAGATTAAAACATACTAAACTCAACAAAGTAATATTATTTATGCCAACTTAAGTGAAGCCAGAAAAGGTTATCAATATTAATGATCTAACAATAATGTATAGTTTAAAAGAAACGAATTCATTTTTTGATACTAATCAAAAATATTTATCCTTTCCTTGTTAATAACTTTGGATAAAAATATATATATATACATATAAACTTTTCTTTTTTTTTTACTGTGCATTTACAAAGGCATTGTAAGCCACTCCCTTTGACAAATATACTAACGTATAAAACTATGTACATCTGTTGGCAGCATTTGTAACTGGTTGGCTTTTGTTCAAATTACAAGTTGCATTCTTGCCCGCCATTTGCTCCTTCTGCCGGACATGCCAGGACCTGCTGGCTGTGTTGTCGGTGTGTCAATATCCTGTCGTCATTGTTATTACTGCAGCCCGAACATGCGCCTGCTCGTTAACTGGAGAATACATACATACATAGTTTCAGGGCACCCTGTTTATATGCCCCGACGTCCTTGTTTTGGCCAACAACTTCGACATTTGATCAACACCATTAAAAGCAGGACAGCAGAGCAGATGCGAGGATTCAGATTAAAGCTGGCCAGCAGCAGCAATTGGCATCGTTTAATTCCGTGCCAGCATCAGATCTCCCTGGAATCAGTGCAAAATGTCAACTGGCAGCATCCGGTTTCCACGGCAGCTCTTTCTTTTGCCGGTGTGCTTTCCATCCGTTCAACCCCAGCAGGGGGAAACTCGGAAAAACTTTCGCTGAGCAACTTTAAGCGAACCGCAAACTGTTTGCCAGCGATGAGTGCGAATTGATTATATTAATTAATGCTCAATTAGGCATGCTGATTTCGCAATGCTGTTCATTGTAAATGAATAAATAATTATGCACGGCTAATAAATCTTTATTCATATTTGCGGCAGCCTTTTATTGCTGCTGGTTTACACCCTGTCATTTTTTATTGAAACAAACTCAAGGACTTTTGAATTAAATTTGAAATTTATCGATATTGAAATGTTACTATCTGAACAGATTTAAGACTTGTATTATAGTTTTAGCTTATATTCTTTAATTCTAATTCTAAATGTTCAAACTGAGAAGTGTATAAACACTTTGGTTTATTCCATTTTCCGCTTGATGCACTATTTATTATTTATTTAATGTCAATGAGTACCAGGTTGCTCTTGACAGTAATAACTGGATTGGCAAGCCAGCTTGATTTGAGGTTTCTAGGCTTATAAGAGAGAACGCTTAAACTGGAAATATCTCAGTGCTGCTTGATCTTTATAGCCCACAAGATGCGGGTGCCCATTTTCCTTATTTCAGTGATTTCCATTTTATTTGCTAGTGAGTAAAATAATCAATTAACTTTAAATAAAATAACTCATAGAAACTAATAAATTCAACAGCCATCCGTTGCTCAGAATTGTGGAAAACTCGATGAGAAGCAGTTCAAGAACAAAAGTCCCACAACGGCGCTGAATGAGCATCCGTGGATCGCACGGATCGAGCACACTGAGAAAAATGGGGATCGAACCTGGGGCTGTGTTGGCGTCCTCATAGATGCCCGTCGGGTTCTAACTGCAGCTCACTGCGTTTCGAGATCTTCTGCTGAAGTAACCGCCGTGATATTTGGCGACTGGGATGGCAGCAATGATTACGCCGATCCTGATTGCAATCGTGAGGGACTCTGCACTCCTGTACCCCAGCGCGTGGCTGTCGGTGAGGTCGAAGTTAACCCAAATTACTCGACTAAGAAGGTCCAAAATGACCTGGCCATAATCACACTGGCGAAGGACGTGGAGTTTAGCGACTATGTCCAACCCATCTGCCTACCTCCGGTCGAGGCCACTAAAGGCGAGATTCCCAATGCAGATCTTATAGTTGCAGGCTTCGAAAGACCACCGTTCAGGGAGAGGGGAGAAGTCAATCTCATAAAGGAGCGCATAAAGATGCCATTTACAAGGACTAGTGGTGAGGAGTGCCACAAGCAGTTAGCTCAGTTTCCGGCGGAACTCATCTGCGGCAGCACTGACAGAGACCCGCTTTCCGGTAGTCCTTTGGTAGAGGCTTCTGGCACTCCGCAAAAGTATCATTTAACTGGAGTTGCAGTGGCAGGCTTTTACTCCAAATCCTTGAAAACAGATTTCCAAGGCTATGTAAATATTCGATCCCATTTAAGTTGGATAAATCGTTCATCTAAAGACTACATCCCGGTAAAGTTTAAAGAGATTTTCTGATGTTTCTACATTAACATTATTTTACAAAATAAAAAATTTGAATAATTTAAAAGTATTGAATGTTTCTGTTGTTCAAAAAACATATTTTCTTTGTATAAAATTCCATTTAAATTCCCTTTCAGAAATTCAATGGATTCTAGTGAATTCTAGATATGATTTATATGCGTAATATATTCAAAGCCACAACGTTGTATTTCTGTATTGTGTATTTAATTATTTATTTGCTGCCAAAGCTACTGCAGTTTATTTTAGTCATTAACTGGATAAACAAGCTTGCTCAATTATAAACTAACTCAGCTTATAAGAGTAATTTTAGACTTAAAACAACTCAGTCTAACTAGAACCTTGTAACATACAAGATGAGAGATGAGAATTTTGCTCTGGCGACTTTACCTTTATTGTTTTTAGGTGAGTGGCGAATGCATTTTAAGTACAACTAATTAAGGTTGTAATTTCAGCAATCTAAGCAATCGGTCGGTTGACCGCTTCGGAATACTCAGACTAACAGAGTTTAATAATAAAGCCTTGATAACTGAGCTAAATAAGAACCCTTCAATCGGATGGATAGAAAACACAGAAACACAGCTTTAGTTGGGGTTTCCGCAGGTACCCGAAACTTTTATTTAGATAGTATTTTGGTCCTTTAATTAATTCTGATACTACAGGATCTGTTTAAGTATTCGATCCCACCTGGACTGAAATAGGACCCAATGAGATCTGGGGTAAACTTTTCTCATTAGCACTGAGGGTTTTTAATTTGTAACTGCCAAGCTGTGAGGCTGTGACCTTTGAGAGGTGTACTTTTTCCGTAAATAAAGACGCAAAACTCTACGCCAAGTTCTGTGGGTATCCGTTTGACGCCTCACGCTAGTTGCTGCTTCTAATAAATTGAAAATGCTTTCAGGTTATTTGCACAAAGTTGCCGATGGCCTCTGACCCAAGCCCAAATGCATAAATCACGCGGGGCCCCAAAACACAGTTGGGGTCTTTGCTATTGGGTTGTCGTCTGCATGGAATTTAATTCCCACCGACCACATCCCATGCCCAAACCCTCGGGCCCCACAACTTTTGCCATTAGGGAACCCCAACTCTTGCCGCTGCCTGGCAATTTGGGCAATACTGTTTGTGCTACTGCTCTGCTGCTACTTCGTTTTCGGGGAAATGCACATTTTCGACACTTGGCTGGCGCCAAAAACCTTAAGTACATATCAACCGGAATAATTTATGCTACTGGTGCTGCTGCTGCTGCTGCTTCATCTCCCTCCTGTAGTCTTATCGAGGTGCAGCCAAGGAATATGGAAATGTGCGAGCAGCTGCAGCCATAAATTCATTGAAGTGAAGCACTCGTAAGGGTGGAGCAAGCTCCAAGCGGTGTTCAGCTTGTAGCTCGGAGCGAGTGGAACTGGAGATTTGCAGAGCCAATGAATCATGCCTAATTGACGCCAATCGCCGGGCACTGATCGCAGTAGCTGAAGGATTCCGGTGGAGTCGTCAACTTGAACTTGATTACGCATACGCCCCGTTCGCCGAGCTGCGTTTACCGAAATGATTAATGTGCCATAAAATGCGCGCGCCAAAAACATTCACAGCTAGTCCCTAAACACGCAAAACTCGCACGCAAAAGCAACACAGAAGCAAAGTCAAATTAAAATACACATTTTTATGGCACTTTTTTATTGCAACACGTAAAACACAAATTGAGACAAGATGAAGTGTAAGCCAATTGCGTGCGGCCCAAAACAAGCAATTACACTTTTAAATGCAACGCACATAAAATGCATGAAATGTCTTTTTAAACGATAACGAGCCGCGATTCCAAAAGGGAATACCTTACTGCTCAGCCGCAGGCCTTCTTTTTTAGCATAGTCACTATATGACTGGGCACTGGCAATGGATCGGAGTTCTTGTTTTTAAATAAAAAGTACCTTCATAAGTCATTCTGCAGATTCTATTTTAGGGAGCTATGCTCTGGAGTCCCTAGATATTAAGCGTTCAGTGAGAGATAATTGGCTGGAAAGGATCCCGGTAGGAGGAATCCTTAAAAAGCAGGTTGTGCGATCATAAGATAGCTTAATCTCGATTTGGAAAGCTTTCCGGTGTTGGCTTTTATAAGGATACTAGCATACACAGCTTAAATATTAAAAAAAATTCAACATTTTTGGAATATTTGACAATTTTCATTGTTCATTTTACCCCTTTTAATTATAATTAATTATAATATAATTATAATTTATAATAATTTGCATTATTTATTGATTAAGATTTATTTTTCAAAAAGAACAATGTATGAGTTTCGGCAATCATTGGCTTCTTGGCCTATCCATATAATCAAGATAGCCTAATATACATAAGTGTAAATTAGGTATATTAAATAGATAGTTTTATATATTATTTTTTTAGTAAATTCGTGTTTGTAAAATATCATACCTAAGCCAAAAATGCATTAATTTAAGTTTGGATACCATTTGTGTGCTAGTTCCTAAAGGGTTAACAAATTTTCATATATAGTTTTTAAATGCAAGGAATTAAAAATGTGGTAAAATTTTGATAACTTTTAAAATTTTTTGAACAAATTTCGAAAATGTATTTTTTTTTACCGGACATAGCTAGATGGGTTCTTGATGCTGATCAAGAATATATATGATTTATAGGGTCGGAAACGACTCTTTCACTGTTTTGCAAGCTTTTGGCTGAATTTAAAATTTCCCTGAAGAGTATAATAATGTTGGCTGTCAAAGTCTAAGTAAGTAAAGTCTAAACTGACTATCGTAAGGGAAAGAAATCAATATTCATGAAAAATGTATAATTAAGTTAAACTGTTAACTTTGAGTATACATTTGTTGATATCTTTAATATAAATGGCTGTATTACGTTATATTAAATTAAATAATGGCAATAAGGGATTTATTTGAAAAACAAGAAAGAAAAACAACCAAGCTAACTTCGGCACGCCGAAGTTTATATACCCTTGCAGATAGAAATTCTATGACTAGGAATCCATACAATTGTGTTAAAAAAACAATGAAGTAATACCTGTTTTTATTTCATTCACCAATACATATTATATTTGCAGTTTTACATTCACAGATTTGCATTTTTCCTCTAAATCAAACGATCGTTTGTATGGCACCTATATGATATAGTCGTCCGATTTTCATGAAATTTTACACAATATTTAAAACTTATATATAAAATGGCTATACCTCAAATTTAATGAAAATCTGTTGAAAACTGAAAAAGTTATAATTTTTAATTGTATTAATTTCTCGATCCTTCCTTTGGGAGCTATATGATATAGTAGTCCGGTATTAATAAAATTTTACACAAAATTGTAGAGTATAATATGATAAATTGGCTTTATCTCAAAATTTATGAAATTCTGCTGAAAACTAAAAATGTTATAATTTTTTTTATAAAAATTTTCCGATCATTCCTATGGCAGATATATGATATAGTCGTCCGATCTGGCCCGTTCCGACATATATACGAGTGAGAGTATATAGAAGGCTAACTACAAAGTTTCATTCAGATAGCTTCAAAACTGAGAGACTAGTTTGCGTAGAAACGGACAGACGGACAGAATGACAGAAGGACAGACGGACAGACGGACAGACGGACATGGCTAGATCGACTCGGCTGTTGATCCTGATCAAGAATATATATACTTTATAAAGTCGGAGGTGCCTCCTTCACTGCGTTGCAAACTTCTGACTGAAATTATAATACCCTGCAAGGGTATAATAAATAGCTAGCTCAGCTGATTCTAAACCAAGGCCTAATCCTCATATTTAGCATACATACATACATATATTCTTATACATACATAATATATGGTTAAGACTTACCTGAATAGGGGACACACAATTATCCTTAGTCATCATTGCTTAATTCCGTCCAGTTTAGAGTTGTATTCTTGGTGACTTCAATTTGGCTTTTCATGGTATCATCCTGGTTATCCAGATGTTTTGCATTGATCAGGTGACATCTTTAAGATCGAAGGCAATCACTATCACTGGAACTATCACTATAGATGCACACACTGGAAAAGCCACGGACAGACTGAAGCCAGAGTGAGTGCAGCGACTGTATTTATAGTCTCCGAGTAATGAGAGCAGAGAAAACGAGAGCAAGAGAGAAACAGATATCTCTAGAGAGGAATACAGAGAATGGGCTGTCTGAAGAGAAACTCAGAGAGAGTTAAATATTCCGCACAGCTAGAGGTAAACCGAGAGAGGAGCCTATGTTTCTATACATTCATAATATGTATAACGTCCAAACATGTTCTCATGCTTTAATATATTAATAAAATTAAAAAATTAACGCTGATACACAAATATGTTACACATTTCTTAATACACAAATAACTTGTGAAATATTAAATGGCGTTGCCATATCGATGGAAACCTTAGTATATCGCATAGTTACAAACTATCGATATTTTTTGTTTGGTGCTCGTGAGCTATCGTTATTGCCTTGGCATCTTTACCATCACGGAAGAAGAAGAATTTCCCTCCAAAATCATTGAATTTTGCGTTTGTTTAGATTTGTTTATAACTGAATGTCTAAGTAAACTCGATGAACACCATTCTGAACAACTTCCAACGCGCTGAGAAAATCGGCGAGGGCACCTACGGCATTGTGTACAAGGCGCGGAGCAACGCCACCGGCCAGGATGTGGCGCTCAAGAAGATCCGCCTGGAAGGGTGTGTAGCCAAGCATTCGGACGCAAGAAGCAATTCGGTGCATTCGAAAATCAAAACAATGCACGGCATCACATCACGGCAACATCATCCTTAGCGTGTCCTTGACGAATGTCATTCACCTGCATCACGCAGCCCGAATTGTGTGGGGGCTGCGCTGTTCCCCTTGCCATCCGTAGCACCACATGATTCGGCTTCGTGGTACAGGGCAGCATCCACGGATTGCCACCCGGAAATAGTCTAAATGTTTATCTGAAATCCTTAAAATTAAAGCCATTCTTCTATTCCTTTCCAGGGAGACGGAGGGCGTACCCTCGACCGCCATTCGGGAGATCTCATTGCTGAAAAACCTCAAGCACAAGAATGTGGTGCAGCTGTTCGACGTGGTCATCTCCGGGAACAATTTGTACATGATATTCGAGTACCTTAACATGGACCTTAAGAAACTGATGGATAAGAAGAAGGATGTGTTTACGCCGCAACTTATTAAAGTGAGTAATTGCTGCTGATATGCCCCCAGATTGTCTATATCGGTCCTTTTTAGAGCTACATGTATCAGATCTTCGACGCCCTAGGATTTTGCCACACGAACCGCATTCTACATCGTGATCTCAAGCCCCAGAACCTACTCGTAGACACTGAGGGCAAAATAAAGGTGGGATAATTTGATTTCTTTTCGTGTCAATCAGCTAACACTCCATTTTTAGTTGGCCGACTTCGGCCTGGCACGAGCCTTTAATATGCCCATGCGAGCATATACCCATGAAGTGGTTACCCTTTGGTACCGTGCTCCGGAAATTCTCCTGGGCACCAAATTCTACTCCACCGGAGTAGACATCTGGAGTCTGGGCTGCATATTTGCTGAAATGGTATAACAGTTAAATGCGTAGTGATTCTTTTTATAATAATTACCAACTCACAGATCATGCGCCGCTCCCTCTTTCCCGGGGACAGTGAAATCGACCAGCTGTACAGAATATTCCGCACCTTGAGCACTCCTGACGAAACCAAGTGGCCGGGAGTGGCACAGTTGCCAGACTTTAAGGCCAAGTTTCCCAAGTGGGAGGCGAATATGCCGCAGACCATCACCGAGCACGAGGCCAACGATTTGATTATGGTGCGTGAAAGACATTCCACTCCAGAGACACATTCGATATATTTTTTTATTTCGTTCTGCAGTCCATGCTGTGCTACGATCCCAACTTGCGCATCTCGGCCAAGGACGCCCTGCTGCACACCTACTTCAAGGATGTGCAGCACGTTGATCATGTGGCCCTGCCTGTAGACCCCAATGCTGGCAGTGCCTCCCGCCTCACAAGGCTCGTTTGATCGTGCCACCCCCAGACCAGATCTAGCAAACTACTTGTGATCTTTAGTATAGTAAGTCTCATGTCTACCTCGTTAGCGTTAAGGTGAACTAGTGCAATTATACGTTATCTACATTATCTAATCTCTCTTGCAGCTGCCAGCTCCATTTCATTTCACCATCACTCGCACATAACTATCAACATCCGAACAAATACACGATCATCCAGTACATACAGCGTTTATTCAAGACAGGTTAGCCTGGCTCACCAGGCGCCCAGCCGAAAGAAGCGGCGTGGATGACTGCGGGGCGATACTTTGGCCTCGGCATCAAATGCTCCTGCTCCCTCACTAGTTTGCCTCTGACGCTGCCGTGAGTGGCGATCGTCGCGCATGTACGCGCCCAGAGCATTGCGCATGCTCTCGGAGAGAGGTGAGTGGGTTGCCATATTGTTCTCTTCCTCGCCAATCGTTGAATCTCCCGATGCACTGCTGTCGTCGGAATCGTTTTCGGTGTCCTCAATCGTATCGTCGCTCTCATTGGTCGTTTCTGGCTCACTGAATTCTGTTAACTTGGCTGGAGATGGGGCTTTAGGCGCCGACACCGGCAGGGGGCGCAGTAGGGTAACCTTTCTGTTACCGAGCCTCCGCATCACGGCCGGCTCCTCCTGTTCGATCTCCCCTTGCTCCGCTTCACCATGCTGCTGGTTAGGGTAGTGGTAGAAGCTGGACTGGAAATCCTGCGGACTGAAACGCTGCACTCCGTAGTAGCTGCCGGAGTTGGTGTCATAGAAGAACATCGGCTGAGTGTGGGCTGGATGCGGCGGTGGTGCATAGTAGGGTTCATACGGGCCATAGGGATCTTCGCTTTCATCTGAATCGTATACGGGACGTCGCTTTAGCTGCTTGCGCCGTTTCCGTTTGCGCTTGCTGGAACTCTGCGAAGCCACTGGGGCAGGCTCCTCATACGGCAGTTCCTGATCGTCTTCGTAGGATTGAATGAGAACGGGTGATGTTTCGATGATATTGGCACTGCCGTCGTTAAAAAAGTTCGCTAGCGGATTGGTCAGGTTGCGCAAACTGAAGGCAGGCTGGACACTGCGAACGAAGCTATTCCAGACCCGGACCAAAGGGCGCTCTGTGGTAGTGGTCGGAGCTGCTTTCCCCAAGC
The DNA here is from genome assembly GCF_035046125.1 of Drosophila serrata. NCBI lineage: Eukaryota > Metazoa > Arthropoda > Insecta > Diptera > Drosophilidae > Drosophila > Drosophila serrata. The sequence continues at coordinate 896,216 of NW_028257262.1, read as the reverse complement.
CATGGACATACCGCCTCCTGTATCCACCTTTGGGATTTGGCAGGAGGACATACTCGATGGGATAGTTCCTGGAGCTGTAATTAACCAAAAATGATTACCAAGGTGCCACTTAATAATCCATCGTAACACCAGATGTAACTTGCCTTATCTTCGTCTGCTTCTCGGGCCACCGCTGTTGAATTTCCAGAGCGGATATTCTAACTGCTTGGGCAGGATAACTCCAAGCCACAAATATTAACAAGGCCACACAAATTGGCCACTGCATGGCTAAATACTGTACTGGATACGAGCTAGTGATAAAAGCGTCCGTTGTCGTTCCCGGTCGAGGGCCAACTAATACTCCTCCGAGTGTTGATTTCCGTGGTCAACACCCGGAGGGCACTGCCTTTGTCTTGTCAGCGAGCGCATCTCATTAGAACAGCTTTTATGGGACCACCGAACGGTTAGCCAATCTCTTAGCCAAATTGATTTGTAATAGCATTGTTTCCAGTCCCAGTCCATGTCGGAGCCACACTAACTCAAGCCGACAGTAAACCAACTAACCCAATTCTAAGACCACATCTCCCCCGGGCCTCGTTGTCACCAGCCAATTCCGCCCATACATATGCAAATAGATTTTTATAGATTACACAATTAATACGCCATTCAAGGTGTTGGCTGTGACTGAAAAAAAAAACTCGTTTGCCGATGGATTCTGATTTCCAAAATTATGCAAAGCTGTCTGGGGATGAGTTGCGCATCGCGAAATGCTTTCTCCAGACGAATTTGTGTTTATGATGGCTTCTCCTTATCCAGACTTTATGATCTGGCTAAAGATGTGGGTATTAATGGGTGCATTTTCTTGGCAGGCAACATTAAAGTTTGATGGCCCAACCATGCTGATTTTGATGGGAACTCCAAATGGTCGCAAAAGATGGATTTAACTAATTTGGCAATCTTTATTGCGGGGGAATTGGGAGCACTCTGCAAATTAAGATGAGATGTTTTTGTCAAATTAAAGTCTTGGAAAAGAATTATAACACTTTCTAAAATGGGAATCCAAATTGGGCTAAAGTCGTGGTTTATAAATGATTAGTTGTTTATTATTTAAACAAACCTAATTCGTTGATATAAACAACATTATAAAAGCTTAATCCTGATTCCTTTTATTCATATTTATATTCACTTTCAAAGAATACAAACCTAATTCGCTGATATAAACAACATTATAAAAGCTTAATCCTGATTCCTTTTATTCATATTTATATTCACTTTCAAAGAATACCAAGTGAACACTTACCTGAAATGGAAAAACGCTTCCTTTGGCCATGATGATAGACAACAATCGATTTGGTGACTAAAACTGCCATTTAAAAACAATTTCATTGACTTGCAATAACTTATTTTGTATCGGCAATCACGGAATGTGGAAATCCTTATCAACCAAAATCTCAAGTCCGACTTCCTTTGCCAGGCAATTTACCGAGTCCTTCAAACAGCTGAACGTTTAAGCGCCGCAAAAAATGAAAAGGCAAACAAAACAAAAAAACCAGAGAAAGAAACGCAAAGGAAAATTCCTAACAAGTGTTTTTCTTTGCGGACCCGATTGGTGGAGAGGAAAAGCGGCGAGAGCAAGCCGTGGCCCAGAGAGAGAGGGCTTTTCAAGTGCGAGAGTAAGGCCAGGAAAAGCTCCGACACTGGCTTGGGCCGCTGGCGAGGCAGCTCAGGAGTCGTCGTCGGGTCAGTCACATTGAGATTCCTGGCCAGAAACGACACGGGCTCCCCAGAAACGGCCGCGGCGCGTGCTCTAGAAAAGGAAGGCTGGAAAAGCGCCAGCAGCAAACGGTAGAACGCCAGAAACGCTGCTGTCACAGTTTCCACCTAAGTCGAAGGAAAACAAGTCAAAAGGCTCGTTCAAGTGGCAGTTGCTTTTTTTTCGGGCCAAGCCAGTGCTTCGTGTGTGTGTGTGCGTGCCTTTTGTGAGTGTGCGGCCCCCCTAGTATCTGTGTGACTGCCCTCCGCGCCCCAGCGTGCGTGTGTGTATGTGTGTGGTGGTGTTGTGTATCTGTGTGTGCATGCGTTTTGTGTATCCGTGCTCCAAATTTATACCCAGCATATTTTTGCACATTTAATTGAATTAAGTAAAGGGCTGAGCGGATACAAAGGCGACCGTCGTCGTGGTCGTGGTCGTCGCCGCCGCCATCGTGGTTTCGTCCAGTTCCAGTCGGACCCGTCCGCTCGTCCCTCCCATTCGCCCGCTATCTTTATATAAGAGAAAAGAGCGCAAGACGGCGAGAGAATTGCGTAAAGTTCGTGTGCCGTGGGAAAATGACATTAAGTGCTTAAGTAAATTATATAAAAACATTAAACGCCTCGCTAAGCATCCATAACATAACCCATCCGAAGCGACAGCTGTGCAGCCTGGAAAAACACTTTTCCCCCCCCCCACCATCGTCTTGGACGCCGCCTAAAGATAAACGGATTCGCCAGGCAATTTCCCATGCTCTGCATTCACAAGGCGAAATGAAAAATTCAGACACAACCCAAGTCCCAAGTTGTCACAACTGTCTGGTGTGGGTTGTAAGGGGAGGTGGGTGGTCTAGATTTTCGACTACTGTCAAGGTGGGCGCCCACCTCAAGGCCTAGTCACTAACCCTAAACCCGACCACAAACACAGGGAAACATACACACGCTCGGAGCGACGAATAAGTATCTTGGCGGGCGTTTTGTTTCCATTTTCAGGAGCGCATTTGTGCTTTCCAAGAGCAGCACGGGGAAAAAAAATCTAAAAAATGTTGATTACATTTAATAAGCACAACAGAAATTGCTGAGAGATTATAATATGCATGGGAATAGTATGCAAAGTTCAGCTACAAAGTAAAGCAAAACTTATTAGCATTCCATTTTGGGATTTTAAAAAGTTAACAAGGGAAAACTTTGTCAGGCTTTAAAGGAAATTAAAAATCCTTTTCATCTTAAATGATTATCAGGATTTAATCAAAATTTCAATCCACAGATCAATCGCACTTTTAGAACCCTTAACCTTTTCATTTCGAAACCGAGAATAAATTACAAATTAATCCCTTCTATTTTCTCTGTGTCCCAGGTGACTTTCTCTGTCTTTGTCTCTGTCGCTGATGTTGTTCTTGTTTTCGTTGTTATTGTTGTTGTTGTTGTTGTTGTTGTTGTTTTTGGTGAGCAGGTGTCTGACTGCCACAGTTTTTGGCGTCACTTTCGTTTTCGTTCTCGCATTGCCCTCGCTCAAGTGCTGTGCTTGACCATAACCACTAAAAATGTCACATTGCGTATACGCCGCGTGGTGTCCTCGACCGCGGTGGGTGCTCTTGTGTTGTTACTGTTGCTTGTATTTGCGGTGTTGTTGTAAGCTCTTTTACTTTGGACACCAGCACCCCCGCAAAGCTGCTCTCTCTCTCTGCGTGTGTGTGTGGGTTTTACTCATGGGGCTGTGCTCTCTTTCCTGCCACACTTTCTCTCGTTCAGCTGTTTGTTTTGTTTTGAATCGCATTTCGCCTCGAACGACTGGAGGAATGCGCTGTTTATCCGTGTGTCTGTCGGTCTGTCGGTCATCTGGTCACGTTTTGTGGCACCTCCAGCTCCTTAAGACGAGCCCGCATAGCCGACAATTTAAATTTTATTGTGATTTTTATTCTCGGAAAGAATAAACACAGAGCGTCGCTATTCTTAGCGTTGTTTTATAGAGCAATTTGGCGCCTAAAAGTATGCTCCGGCACGCCGATAAAAGCGATGTGTCTACATTAGCCTGACGAGACTTCGGGGAAGGGTGGATGATAAAAGATGAAACTTGCCAGCAATTTAATATTTAATCCTCCTGGTTGTACTTTGATGTCCCTTTGTAGCCGAGCCTATGTTGAGCATAGTTGTTGGTCGACGACGACACATTAAAATAACTCTTACACATCAAGCCATCCATTCAGTGCACAGCGCGAAAAAGGTGGGCAGATATATCCTTAATAATATACATATATGTTAAAGAATATTGCAAACTGAAAAAGTTTTATAAAAATCTATAAAGCAAATCAGAGAGAAATAAGCTATAGGGATATTTATAATTGATTTTGAATATAAGAGATTTCTGTGGAATGCTGGATTATTTATAAAACTTCAATTAAAGTTTCATTATATGCCTTCTATTTTGGTTTACTAACCAAAGCAAACCTTTTCTCAATTCATCGCTTGGATTTCCTCGAATTTTGCCAGTTAAGTCAATGTCTTGGCATTCGGCCAATGGCAAGGCAACCCAGCTGCTCTCTCCTACAGCCCCCATTGCTTCCGCTTCCGTTCTGCCGGGTTTTTTGCAACATTTTCGGCTGTCTCCTGTCGACTGGCAGACTTTAATGCCCACAAAGGGCGGACTGGGCTGGCGGGGAAGGGCGATGAAATTTCCATATTCCTCGCATTAGCCAACTAGCGGCGGCTGCCCTGCGCTGAGTGACTGCTCATTAAAATGCTATAAGTGTATGAACAGTTTGCATGTTGCACGAGCTTCGAGCTGAGAGCTGAGAACGAAGAGCTATGAGCTACGAGCTACGAGCCTCGGTTCTCTCGCTTCCAGATGAATAATTAACACCCCAGGCAAGACCTGTTGGCACCTGCTCTATGTCTTGTTTATTTTTCGCTCAGGAGCGTACAATCAGTGAGTCGGAATTCTGGTAGATAAAGTCCAGATAGTTGCGGATGGCCAGGAAGCTGGACATGATTCGGTTGTCGTGCCAACGCCAGTCTATCATCAGGCCCACCAGGTAGAAGTTTTGGGTGGCATGATTCTTCACCTGCATCCCGACCAGCGGTGCCCCCATATAGAAGCGCTCCGGCATGTTCTGGTAGCCGCAGACCGTGGTGCTGCTGGTCACCAGGGAGCTGACCTTCGACTGGCAGAAGGAGCGGCTATGTGTGTTCACCCAGACCTTCAGTCGAAGGTCCTCCGCGGTCCGTAGCCCAGCCACTATGAATGTCTGAGCCACCAGCGTCTGGTTGACCAGGTGGGGCGGTGGCATACAGATGGGCATCACGTTCGCATTGAGCTTCGCTTCCCGCTGAAGGGTCAGAACCGCCAGGCTGTTCTTTAGCGTCAGGGAATCGTACTCCGGGTGGATGGCCACTTCGGCCAGCTTGATCTCCTGGGCCGGGCGCACGCAAAAGCCATCCGGATCGCAGGAAGCCTCATTGATGGGGGTGCTCTTGTTATAGACGCCCAGGTGCACGGAAAAGCCCTCCGCCATTCCATTATACTGCACGAAGCAGTAAGCTGGGGCCAGCACCGTTCGCTTGGATATTAACACACCCAAGCAACCATTCTCCCGGATCTTGCCCTCGAAACCTGCGGAGAGTGATTAAAATGCTCTCATCCCATACATATCAATAACACACAATGCTCACTCACCCTTGGTAAAAGTGATCCGGGCCAGCCACTGCTGTTCCGTGGGATAGGCGAATCTTGTTTGCTTTAGCAGGTTATCCTCATCGAAACTTCCGCACTGAACGTTATCCTGGGCGGATTGCACTTCGGACACAATCTGAAGTAGTCCCAGTAGCACGGTGATCAGTGCGCTGTGTCCAAGCATTCTAAAGCGTAGCTCAAAGTCAACTGACAACGGGTTGGGAAAACTTGAAAATCTCCGACTATATTTCTCAATGCAATGCAATGGGGTTTATCCAGAGACTTATGATAGATATGAGCTTGATTACACGGAAAAAAATCCACTGAAACTTAACTTTAAAAGTAGTATTCTAGTTGCACCAACTTTGGGCTTTGCTGTAGGAAATGTGCCTTAAATATAATATTTATCTTTCTGTGTAGCAAGTTGTTTTTCTAATGGCGCCGCCTCTGATTAATGATATTCAATTACATTACTCTTATTGAAAACCCGTTCGCGATACGGAACTATGGGCAGCTCCCATCACGATGCATCGGTAATTTTCGAAACACCACAAACATCTTGCTTTCTCGAAGGTAAATTTATTGGAGATTTGCTAATACATATTCATTGGCAACGTTGTGCAACATGTCAATGAGTTGTGGCATCTGCCTATTTCGTCGCAGACTTTTCCATTATCCATGAGCGGGCTTGGCGCACATCCTGATAGATTTGTGTGGTGGCATCCCCGGAATCCACGGTCCTTACTAGCAATGCTACCAGGTAGAAGCTATGCGGCACATCGCGCTGCACATCGACGTCCATGAGCGGTGCACCCGGAAAGTACTTGGTACGCTTCGCAGGGAAGCCGCACAGCTGGTACTCCGGAGGCAGAATGGACTCAGTGCCGGCTATCAGAGATTTGCACTTCCGCCGGGACACCGTCATGGCCAGTCCCTTACCCTTGCGCGAGTCGCCTGAGTTGAAGCCTGCATAGTGCAGGTTGCGATTGATCAATGACTCCGGCTCCGAGCCACCCTGCATGCAGATCGGCTGAATCCAATTGTTCCACTTGACTGGCTCCGACAGACGCAAGACAGCCAGGTTGTAGTCGCCGGTGTCCTTGTCTGAATTCGGGTGCACCGTGATCCTGTTGACAATGCGCGGCACAGGACGCGGCGTACAGAAGCCCAGAGAATTGCAGTCAAGCTCATCCCCCGGCGAAAGATTTGAGTCATACATCCCCAAGAGAACCACAGCGTTGGTGTTCCCTGACCGGGTCTTGAAGGGCTTCATGCAACTGGCAGTGGTTAAGACGTGCAGCTCGTTGACGATGACCACAGAGCATCCTGCCTTCTCATAGTGACCACCTGTAAAGGTTTAAATCTCCTAGAATGTAATGGCAAACTATCCTCTGACTTACCTTTGTCTTCCGCCAAGAGACCTATCCAGGGCATCTCGGAGGGCTCCGTCTTAATGGCAGTGGTGTACATCAATTTCTCCTCGAGGCGACCGCATTGGGAATCCGCCAGGGTCAAGGCTGTCAAGGCAAATAGCAACGTAAATGTGACTAGTAAAGATTTAACTTGAATGCGCAACTCACCCGCCAGCAATGCCACAACTAAAAACTGAACAAGTTTTCCGCTTCCAAGCATTTCCATGTCGATGTGCTTCCAGTGCTCAGAGTTAACTAAGCTCAGATCGAAATGGTACTCGAACAAGCTCACAAGTTATTTATTAACAATTCCAAATCTCTCTCACGTTGTTAGACTCAGATTCAGTATCGATTTCGTGCTCTCTGACTAGACTTTCAGATCGATTGAATATGGCCAATCGCTCTTGGCAAAACAGGCAATTATCAGGACCCTCATTATATAGCCATTAGGCCCTCACAATTCCTGGGTCTACACGCTCCCCGAGGACCCCGAGGATGTGCATTTGCTCAAGACCGCCTCCAACTAGGCTGAATAATTAATGTTTCAATTAGAATACTATTATCGGGGGCAGGCACAGGCCGCTCAGCGGGATGCGAAGGTGAAGGACAGCGAAGGACATTGTAATTTAGCCGGCCTCGAGGAGGGGGCTGGACTTAACACTCTACTAAAATGCTTACAAATTGCCCGGCCAGATCCGGTTGGCAGTTTATTGTCCACTCAACCAAACTCAACTTGACCTGCTCGGGCCGGGGCGTTCATAATTCGCATTGTTATGAATCCCACTGAACCCGCATCCTTCTGCCCTCCTCGCCCTTTGTGGGCATCCAATCAATGTGCTCCTAGTTGGGCCCGGACTTTAATGAACGACCGGCTGGTTGGCTGTTTTGCTGGATGGCCGGCCATTCGGCAGTGCTCATAAAACTTGCCTGCCCTAGCCTTGAGTGTGGCCTAGGCCAGAATGTATCCCCGAGTCGTTGGCGGAAATGGAAAAGGGGAGACGGTGACGGAGACGGAGACGGAGACCCATGCAAATTGTTTGGACCCTGAGACGACTGAGCGTGGGCATTGGGTGCGCCTCTAGCTTGTAAAGGGTCGAGAAATGGCCTCCCACTTGCGTGTGCCTCAATCCTTAATCGCTGGAAGCACGTGAGCAACCTGATTCTCGGCTCCTGGGTTACCGCTGCAGGGCTGGAGCACGGTTGCCCGAATCGAACTGAATCATTGATTAGGTCTCGCAGGACCTTATTTTAAAGTGTACATTTAAGGCAGCCGGAATATTTATTTTAAGTTGAAAGAGTTTTGGGTTTGTTACCTAGTTTCAGTAGCAAAAATTTCTTAAAACTAGGAGTTAATTGATTAAACTCAAAGCCAGTGATGCTTAAAGCCCTGACATCCAAGTCAGTAATTTTCTCTTCTTGGCCAGTGCGCTATAATTGCAATTTTGCGACCACACATAGCCTTATTTAAAGTTTAATAACTATTTTTTAAGTCTTGTTTTCTCTTACGTAGCCACTTTGTTGTATTTCTTACCTAAACAAATAGGAAACAATAAGCAAAGATTTGTATTACATCTCTTGAGAAGGCTTTACATTTATTGACATTATGTCTTTTGCATTCAGACAACGAAGGAACGTTTCAAGGATAAGAATAATTCCCCTTCTCCTTGTTCTTGCAGGATCCAACCACTATGAGCAATAAAGGAGCGCGACAATGAGGCAGAATGACGCGTGACGGCGAGATTCCAGCCATCTTCAATCCGAAACGGGTGCGAACTCCTTCCGTGGTGGTCACCGGCGACTCATCCACGAATGGCCCATACAATAATAACAATAGCGGCGGCGGCGGAGCGGGAGCCAGCAGTAGCAGCAGCACGGCAGTTGTGGTCGCACCAGGATCGACTGCACCCAATGGCAGTGGGACTGGAGCGACCGGCAGCTGCGGTTTCAGCAACGTGCTCACCTCAAGCAACCCGCAAATAACCCACCAAGACTCGATCTCATCGAGCCAGCAGGATCCCAATGAGGTGATCATCATACCGGCCGACACACCCACGAGTGCTCCCGGTAGCCACAATGCAGCGCATCACTTTGGCGGCGGTGACTCCAGCGACACGCAGACAGAGCAGCACCAGGCCAATGGACATGGAGAGGAGCCGGAACTACGTTTCAGGAAGCTGCAAGCGTGCAAGGAGTCGTGTTGCTCCGAGTTGGCCCGCAAGGTGAGGTCAACAAAAGGATAATATTAGCAAACAAATTTTAATAATGGAATGATTATTATGTACAGATGTACTTTGGCGTGTGCGTGACCATCCTGATGACCGCCTCGTGGGTGGGGGCCACCCATTGCATCAAATACATGTACAAGTACAGAGCTCCGTACGACGACGTGCTAAACGACGACCAGGACACGTCCTCAAGCCGCGCCGAGCTGAGCACAGAGCTGGAGGACATACTGGCCATTAGCGACTCATCGCTGCATCATGTCGAGGACGCCACCGAGATGTTCAACATACCACCGCGCCAGCCCGTCTATTTCAGTGCCCCGTTCTTCGCCGCCTGGTTCTTCACCAACTTCTCGCTGCTCTTCTTTCCCATCTACATCCTGGGATTAGTCTCCACGCGCAAATGCGAGAAGCTGAGCGACATCCTTGGCGACGTGGTGCGGGGATTCCGGGAACGCGGCTTCACAGTGGGTGAGTTTTGTGTTTGACGTCCACTAGGGTTTCCTATATATTCCCCTAATCGCTTCCTATCCATGCAGGTCGCTTCCTCAACCGCTGCCTCTGCTTCTGCATTTTGTGGCTGGTCACCACCTATCTGTATACGCTCTCCCTGCACGTGCTTTATGCCACGGATGCCCTGGCACTGTTTGCCACCAATGTGGCCTGCGTCTATCTGCTCTCCTGGGTGATCCTGCACGAGCAGTTTGTGGGCGTGAGAGTGAGTAAATGACTATACTTTCCTACATTTATAAATTAACTATTTATCCTTAAGATCGTGGCCATTATCCTCTGCGACACGGGAATAGCGCTGCTCGCCTATATGGACGGGATCACAGAGAGTCGCACCCTGAGCGGCGTTGTCCTGGCCACGCTGGCCGGCGCCGGCTATGCTGTCTTTAGGGTGAGCTCACAGTTTACTCTGCCTTTTCGTGTGCAGACCATGTCGTGCTCATGTGGGCCTGTCCTGTCGCTTTCCAGGTTATGTTCCGCAAGGTGATGGGCGATCCACCGGTGAGCCAAATCGCCTTCATATTCACCGCCCTGGGCTTTCTCAATGCCCTGCTGCTATGGCCCGTGGTGCTGGGACTCTACCTGACTGGCACGGAAAGCCTGACATCGGAGAGCATACCCTGGAACCTGCTGTTCGCGGCGAGCCTCCTGCTCCTGGGTAGGAACTACTCCCCAGCTCCTTGCATTTCTACTATGCTGCCAACTTTTATCGTTGTAATTAATTTTGATTGCAGTTTTCCACGTTCTGATGCAGTTCAGCGCCGCCGTAACGTACAATATGTTTGTGACATTGGGTCTGATTACCGCTGTGCCCGTTTCTGGTGGTATGTACACGGTCGGGCTTCTCCCCAACATGAATTCAAAGGGGGAGTCTTGGCTAGGGGTCCCCTTCGGCATGACGGATTCCGTGACTATAAATTGTTTTAAATTGTGATATGAAATCCGGGCACTCATGTGGGGCACGTGAAATCATTTGATCCTAGTGGTCCGGAGTGGGTGGAATGCGACATAAATTTTCACATACAAATGTATGTATTATATTCCTAGCCGTATTGGAATCCTTTCTATTCAAACATTTGAACATATAATCGATATTTTAAGGTAGTAGGAAGGTATTACAAGGAGGCAGTACAAACGTTATTATTGTTTATCATCGAAGGGTAAAGGGAGAACATATTAATATTAATCATAATTATTTGCTATAAACTTTCCTTATAAAGCATTATTTATATGATAGTTCCCCAAGATTTACTGATAACTAATTCAATTTTAATTTTTCAACACCTGTAGCCCTCGATGTCATACTGTACAGTGCTAATTTTGCGGGCATGAAGCTGGCCGGAGTGATTCTGATCGGCATCGGATTTTTCCTCGTTATGTTCCCCGAAAACTGGCCAGACTATATAACGCGATTGTTGCGGTAAGTGGGAAATATTTTTGGACTTTACTCATTATTGCTACGAATAATTGTTATGCCAATTAATATGCTAATTTTCTTTTTTTGTCAGAGTAAAGACTCGTGCGTGTTTGGTTTGAATATTTAACGGCCTTAGTTGATTTCGGTTGTAATTCACTTTGCGTTTCATTTTGAATATAGTTTAATTTGTGTTAACTGCCACCGCCGTGTGGCATTAATGACTAAAAGCAAACAATTAAATAACTCATCGAAGAAATTAAAGTTTCTACCCTTGTTTGATTTTGATAAAATGCCATTGATTTCCTGTATACTCACATAAACTATATATTTAATTTTATATAAACAAACATCTTGCAGAAAGAGCGTTCGTGCCATACTCCGTTACCAATGTTGTTGTGAATTAGCCGAAATTCGCTATGCTCATTCGGTAGGCCAAAAACACAAGCTAAGCCAAAAACCCATAACCCAAACCACAATTAAAACCAAAACCAAAAACAAAATACAACCCTTGATCCAAGACACGTTTTTAGATATTAACTAGAATCGTTTAGGCCAGAATAAGATCTGTGTTTACACTAATCTAACAACTAATAACTAAACTCTTTTTTCAACTTTGACTTTACATAAAGCTAATGATAAGTAACAGAAACTTGGCAGATTTTTTACTGAATACACTATGAAAAACTTCAATGCTATCTTTAGGTCTATAAACATCCTCCATATATATATCCTCCCACAAAACAACAAATACAACACCTTGGCTTCCAAGTTTTGCGCTCACCCTTGTTGAAAGAAATATCTAGACATGTGTATCTCTGTTACTATATACATATATATTTAATTGCCTTTATGTACACACCCAAATTAACCATATACCGAAATATATACCTCCACACACACGTTTTACGAACATATATCCAAAAATATATATATCGTTACCGTTACCGATTTACCAACACCAATTACCTCGGCTGTTGTGCAATTGGTTGACAATCCCCATCTCGTTGTTGTTCTTAACGTTTTTTGGCGCAGCCTTTACTATACATGTACTTATGTTAACTACCCGTATTGTTGATACGTTTGATGATTTCGTTAAGTTCCGGCATATCAGCAACCCCCCACCCACCAAGCTCCAGATCGATCTCAGTGCCAATCTTTTGTTTTGACCTTTGTCCTTGTGGTTGTAAGATATATATCCCTATAATATCTGGATGTTGGTTGCTGATGTCGGGGCTCGATTACTGTAGTAGCGTTCGTTCGTTTACACCTCAACACCGACTGTGTATACACAACACACACACACACATGTCACACACACAGTACACCTGCCTCTACGTATGTAGTTTTGAGTTTCGCTGGTGTTGCGAAAGTTTCCATATAACGATCCGCGATCCAAGAACCCCAAGAAACTGGACGCTGGTGACTATTTCTATGACTATAATAATGATGATGATGATGATGATTCGTTTGGCTGTTTGTTGTGTGATCTCTCCTGAATTGCAGCTTTTCCTAATTGGGTTGAATCTGTTGGCTTGGCCAGTATACCTGTCTTTGGTGTAAATACATTTACTTTTTTAGTTTTCTGTTCTTTTGTTCTGAAACTGTCTGCACCTAGAGAGGAGAGCGCAAGTTATCATAGATGTTATGCAGATGTTAAGACGCAGCATGATGGATCTCTCAGTCCCCTCCTTGATCCAGAGAGCTATGTTTTGATCACCTTTTGCCTTATCATTTTGTCCCAGACCCAGTCCAGGACCCTAATGGCCAGAGGGAACCCGGATGATAACCGAATATGAACGCAAACCCCTTAAGCTACCCTTAAATACGATTAAACCCTAAATAATGATGATATCCATTAAAATGCATTCAAATTGTTAACCGATTGGCATGTTTGAACCGACCTTCGTTTTCTCTTCGTTTTTCGTTTCGAATTGACCGTTTTTCATTTTCCAAACTGATCTACTCTTGAGTTCTACTCCTTTATTTCTGTGCGATCTGTCTGTCTAACTTTAAATTCTTCAAGCTCTACTCTATGCTATATACTGTACCTACTTCTCTTATATATATATAAAATACGTGTCGACATTTCTCAATTGTCTTTTTGCAGAAGCATCATAATGCTGGGTCACAATGCGAGGTGAGTTCCGAGATTAGGCTCAGCTGAAGAATTGAATGTGTTTTTTACAACCATAAGCATAAGCAACACTTGGCCCGAAAGGTGAAAGAGAAGGGTTTTTTCGTTATTATACGCCATATATAGGAATACCTTACTCCATAAATACCCAGCCAATACCGAGACAACCAATCAACAAACTTACTTAAATATTTATCCAAATCCAACTGTAAGCGAAGTATGTTTCTTCATTCGATTTCGATTTCGTTTTATATATCCTTAGAACCGGCTCTTGCCTAGACTTTTGATAATTCGGGTTTGATTTGGTTACGTTTGGTTTCCAAAAGGGATTGCAACCGATACTCCCTTCTACTTTATCTCTCGCATCCAACTTATAATTTTGATACCAGAGTAACAGTATGATAGATGATAGCCTTAGCCTTTGGCTCCCAGTCAACTACGACTGAGGGTTAGTCTCGGTCAATCAGTCAATCAGTCAATCAGTCAGTCAGTCAGTCAGTTGGTAGCCCCTCGTATGGCCCCGCTGGTGCTAAGGTAAGTCGATCCGAGGGTCCTGCAAAAGCCCACTGCCAGCTAATCTCTCACCAACCATCACCTCATCCAAACCCAATCACTAATTCGCGAGTGGAGCCCCGCCGGAGTAGATGCAATGATCATGATCCATGACCTTCCGTCGAATTCTCCTCTCCGAGAGGAGTATGCTCCGAAATTATAGATATAGCAGCTCTCTATTGGTAGAATCTCCTGATTTGTATATAGTAACACCGCTAATCTGTACTATTGCTTCTTTTTCTTCTTGTTTTTCTCTTCACCTTTTTGCCACAACCTGCCTATCTCTCTTTTTCTCTCTCTCTCTCTCTCTCTCTGTATCTCTGTATCTATGTATCTCTCTGGTCTATCTCCTGTCTTCTCGAACTGTTCTCTCTCTCTTTCTCCACACACACACGACACCTGAATTTGGCTAACATTGCAAAATACACTGCAAAAAAAAAACGAATGTACATCACCACTAAAAACACACACACATCGAACATGTAGCGGTAGGCCAGCGCTTTGTAAGCGAGACGCTATAGTCACCGGCCCGTCCACCAGATATGCGCAAAGGCACATCACGCGCACGCACCACATAAGCTAAGGGCTTGCGGCGAGTCAATTGTTTAATTGTACAGAAACAAAAGCAAAAACATAAACAAAAAACAGAGAACAGAGAACACGACAAGAAAACGTATATTTTGTAAAAAGATTTTGAAAAAAAAACACAAAGCCAGGCCAATGTAAAAACCCAATTGCACCACTTGCCAGAAAACGGGGTAAGTACGAAACCAGATTGCATTTGTTATCGATAAGTAAGATGCTGCAAGGTACAGTTGCCACTCGTAGAAATAGTACCGAACCGGAAGTCATCTCTTATTTTGTTTTGTTTCGTCTGATCTTCCGCCACTGATATTTTCCTTTTGACATCCCCTCAAATTATGCGTTCTTTTCTCTCTCCCCAATTTCTCTCTCTCTCTATATATATATCTATATTTCTGCCTGGACTCTTTTTGGATTCTGCTCGCCTCACAGATCGCAGCATATCTATGCTACCCATTACAAACACAATCGAAAGTATTACGCGGTCAAAACCAACTCATATGGGGTTTGAGCCAATATCGCATGAACCCGAACCGTTAACGAAAAACGAAACCTTCAGGGCGGCCAGCGTGTGGCTCCCGACTGTTTTTGCTTAGGTCCATGGCCACTGCCACGCCCACGCATCCCCCCCAGAAAACCAAAAATGAAAAAAGTTTTTACAACTGTTATGCGACTGTTAAGAACACTTTTGTACCAAAAAAAAAAAAGATTACATTTAGTACCCTTCGAGTTTCAGACTGAGAAACTAAAACGAACTAACACGGTGAGAGTCCCCAATATTTGTTTTTGATCAATCAACCCTTAGACTCACCTAGCCTCACCCCAAAAATCCCGACTGCATTCACTCCTGTACAGCTCACCGGATCACTATCTATCTTTATCGAAATTCCCATTTTTTCGGAAAGTCTTTAAGTCTCTCTTCTTTTAAAGTTACCTTGCTTCTGTAATGTTTGCGATTTGCCTTTGTTGTTGGAAAGTGTCTTTACTACTTTTGAGCTACTTGTGAGATTTGTGGAGAGCACAGCTTAATGTAACTATTTGTGGCACCCGTAACTTGAACCACCCCGCTTAACCCCAACACCCAACATGGACACACCCACTACTCCAGACACAACACTCACAACACACACACAAGAATTTGTAAATAACCAACACATGACATCAGTAAAAAATCAGTAAAAAGTCTTAGCGCCTAGGCTATGGAGTCTGTGCACTGCAGGGACACGTGACCCCCAATAGGACACCGATGCCCTGCAGTGCAGAGTTCCAAGATATATCGTGCAAGTGCGTACTCTATGTAAATGTGAGTGTTTGTAGCGCCAAATGCATATAGTTCAATCAAAAATGCCTAGAGAATTAACAGAGCTAATGCCAACTGACACAGATGATGAAGAACTTTGAGACGATCGCTGAGCCGGCCGATACTAACATGTGACACCTTATCTTTACCACAAAAACAAAACAATATCTACCAAACACACACACACACTCTAGATGGGGTCGCGGCCCTCGGAGCGGTACTTCAACAGGTCAGCATCCCACCATTATCGACTATCGGACGGGATACATAAGGTCCCATCTTCGTTCACCCTCTGGCCGTGTGAGATGACTGATCTGTCGCCGACCACCACTGGGTTTCTGCATGGCCACGGCAGCGCCAACGCACAGCATCACCAGCAACTTTTACACCACCAACAGCAGCAGCACCTCCAGCAGCAGTTCCACCACCGGCAGCACTCGCTCCACCAGCAGCACCTGCAGCGCCAGCACTCGCACACCTCGCTCACCAAGATCCATCGCCAGAGCAGCAGTCACAGTGTCCACGGTGGCGCTGGACGAGCGGTGGCTGCCGGCGGGACCACCGGACGCCTCTTCTCCTACTTTGGGAACGAGCATGAGCACGAGCACGAGCGGAAGAAGTCGGAGACGTCGTTCTTCAACCTGGGCTTCCGCCGGAAGTCCACCGTGGTTTACTACGCCCCAACCGATTGAGCGGGGACTCCTTGCTCAGGCATATCAGGCGTGTAACCACTTAAGCAAGAGAATACAATCAGGCAGATTTAAGGACTTAAGTCGGATCCGCTCTTAGTTTGTGTTTGTGTGTGTGTCATTATATCATAGTTAATGTCGTCGTTGTTGTTGATGTAAAAGTTAAATCGGAACACATGCAGTTACAATTTTGCTCAAATATGAAAAACACATTTAAATGCTACAGTTACAGATTCAGATACAGATACGGATGCAGATGCAGATGCAGATGCAGATGCAGATGCAAGTACAGATACACCTCTGCACGGGGACTAGAGTCTCCATCAGCGCCAGTTGCCCGTTGCCCATGCCTCGCCTTGAATCTCAGTCTCAATTCCAGGACAAAGAAACCCAGAAAGGAGCCCTCAAAACGAGCTCAAAAGTGCCCCGAAAGTTAACTATATACGGTTATAATTTAATACTCATAATTATTATGAAATTGTATAAGGAATCGAAGCCAATTGTTTTTAGCAATTATATACATACATTAAATATTACGGAAATGATAATAGTCAAATATTTTAAAATGGATTCACTCAATGGCACACCTTAAGAAGATAAAAAAAAACGATAACGATAGCGACGGAAACGAACAAAGAAATCCAACTTATTTAAGGCAAATAGTTGATAGACACAAATAAAGATCTAACTTCACCCCACAAAGAAACCCATTAAATTGTAAGCTCATCTAGCCACTAGATCCGGATGAATTTTCATTTAAACTCAACTGTGGATTCGATTTTTGTTAAAGTTTTTTATTTGTGAGAGTGAACTGAGTGTGAACCGAGTCAAAAAAGGAAAAAAAAAACAAAGCGAAGTATTAGTATTTTTTAAATGTTTATGTGTTGTTCGTAATTTGTAATTAAAAGTGTTGTAGGATCGAAATGAATCAACGAGGATACTGATACTGTTATATTACCGCGACCTCTTATCTGAATCCCCAAAGTCCGGGAATCCCCCTTCCTGTGTTGGCGCATTCAGATCGGAGATGTTGCCTGTTATATGTATGTACTAAGTTGTGTAGCCACATCCAATAATTGATTTGTGATAGTTTTTAAAAATGTTTGATAACCAACTGCATACACTACAAAACTTTTACCTACCCGCCCCCCGAACAGAGAGGCAGAGGTATAGCTGCGATGTATTTAGATCACACAAAAAGACCGAACACGAAATAAATAGTTCAAGAAAATATTTAAAACTTGTTTTCTTTAACATTTCAACTGGCCCTGGGTCACCTGTCGGTTATTTAAACGCACATCTGTCAATGTAGACTTGGGTTGAAAATTTTTCAGTATTCAAACATCAACCGTTCAAATTAAATCTCCTCCCCTTCCAAAAATTTTGTTTAAATTCTAAAAGGATCAAAAATAAATCAAAGTCCAAATTAGAAATTACTCTTAATATTTCGCGGATAGGAAAGACGGATTGCATAGGCTCGACCAAGCGAACACAATTGATGATATCGAGCCAGTGCAGTCGAGGAACCGCGAACATATATAGAAGATAACGAAATCGGTGGAGAAATTGCGAAGCTCGACGAATCGACGCGACGGGCGACGTTAATTAATATCAAAGTTCCACGATCATTTGTGTTTTGCTTCTTTTACTCCCTAAAATATCATATATTGTGGTAACTTTCGCATTTTCATACAAACCGAGAAATTCAAACATTGGATTCTGATTTTTGATTGGAGCAAACAAACGTAATACGTTCAAATTATAAATCGTAACGGAAATTGATATCTAGACGAGCAACTGGTATCTGGAGGAGCACATGCAAGATGAATAAGTTTGGTGAGTTGCATCGATCGTTTTTCTACAAAATCATATATATTTGAACGACATTTGTTGTGTGTATAGAATATAGAATCGTTTACAATTATTAGGCACTTAGGGTTCTATTCATTAGGCTAAAAAAGAATGATGTATTGCTGTAAAAAGTCCTGCGATTGCTCTCTTTCGACACTTAAAACTAAGGTAGATTTCATAATACAAAAGAGACTATTAATTGGACGGACTGTCGTAGTTATAGATTTACAATTATTCGAGCAATTAATTAGTTAATTCATAATAAAAAAGGGACTAATCATTGGACGGACTGTCGTAGTTATAGATTTACAATTATTCGAGCAATTATTAAGTTAATTCGATTTCATAAGGCACAATGGCTTCTTGCTTTGTACTCAAGTACAAATCGATTGTGGAATGCCATGGGGACATTGCCATCACACCCAAAAACAAAACCAAAAGCGGACACAACCAGGCACTCGAACGTGTTCCGGCAGACGGGGGGCATCCTTCGGAACGGATACATAGAAATGGCAATGAAAATGGAAATGGAGGAGTTGCCCGAATGCTGAGACAGTTACTGCCCACCGCTACTGCCCTGAAATGACTATGAAAAATGTGTGAAAAATATTTTTTGTGCCCCTGTCCAGCTCCTCTACCTATGACCATGGTTGGTTTTTAATGAAAAAAAAAAGCTGGAGATTTCTTTTTTTTTGCCCTGGCCGAGGAGACCAAGTGGCTGATAAACTGGTTCCTGTGGCGCATAGAAAAAGTTCTCAGGGTACAGATAATAAAAATTCAAGCGCATATGATAATCAAGGCGCAAAAAACAAAGAGCGGAAAAAACGGCAGCATCATCGGCATATACATTTAATTCAGGCAAAAAAAAAGAAGCGAATAAAAAAACGCAGCCAACGGACCATCGACGCGATTTAATATAAGAAAAACACGACGGCAGGCGTTGAATTTTTTGTGCCATCCGTTGGCTGGTAGCAAAAAAAAAGGTGTGCATGCGGCGCAAACAACCCTCAGCTTGGACCTGGATGGACCTTCCCGATGGGTGTAGGTACGGGGCCTAACTGGGTTCCGATGTTAACAGGTTTGCGATCGCAACACACACACAGCTGTGCGACTTCACGGACATTAGAGAGGATCTCTGAAGGAGCAAAAGAATGGCAAATAGCGTTTCCGTAATCTGAGCGGAGTAGGCGCGGCTGTTTGCGCTTTTCTGCCAACGCTGCCGTTGCTCTTGCTTCTGCTTTTGCTGTTGCTGCCTTTGATAGAAATGACAAATAACCAGATTCATTGTAATAGATTATGTCTACAACTTAATCGCCTTGCAGATAAATGATGACAATGTTCAAAGGGAGCCTGGCTGGTTGTGTCAGCTCGTTTTGTTTTTGGGTGTCAATTTTTGTGTCTGTCTTGCATTGTAGTTATATATATCTATGTATATATATATATATCTTTTGTGGAGAGATTTTATGTGAGTTGCGTTTGGACGGAAGTTGGAATTAGTTATTTGGCATGCGGCTGCTTAACTAAACCTATACAGCAGAGTAAGGGTGAGCCCGATTAGGCCGACCACCAGACCCACTGCAGACTGTAGACCAGCGGCGCCGGCCAGCCGACACTTGAACATATCGTAGCGCGTCTCCTTATCGGCCACTATATTCTGATACTCAGCCTCCACGAGCTGACCGTCGTAGTAGGTGATGAGATCCTCGAACGGATACTCGTAGCCCTGCAGGCACTCGCATTTGTAGCCGCCGGTTTCATAGCCACGGCCCATGATAGGAACGCACTGAAATCGTTAAATAAATAAATATTGAATCCTCTATGGAAAGAACATAGTTATATATCAATATTGTGTTTATATACATTCCCGGTTTCACCCTTCTAAATATATTAACTCACGTAGGATGACTGTTCGTCGCACTTGTGCGTATCCTTGTAGGCATTCGGTTCATAATACATGTCCGGGCACTGGTTGATGTCCAGCTGCAGCATATCCATTGAGACGGCCACCACACCCCTGCACAGAGCAAACAAATTAAGTCAGTTTAATTGCTCGAATTTGCATCACAATGCCAAGCCAGGAGTCGAGAGTCAGGAGTCACAAGCCAGAAGTTAGGCTGTCTTGTCAACACTCCAAAATTAGACAATCAAATCCCGGGCATTTGCATGTGAATGGAACTGGGATAGGGATCCGAGAAGTGGAAGTGGGACTGCGCCCTTAAAAAGGGGTTTGAGCGGCCCGCGACAGCGGCACGCATCGGACCGGCCCAACGAGTCTATTAAACCCAACCCCTTGGCCACATCCATCCCCTCTACGCATACTCACTTGAATTCCAGTTTGACTTTGAGGCTGTCCCAGCCGAAGAAGGGCGCCGCATAGGTTATCAGCCACTTCTTCACGTATCCGTCGCAGTCGAACTGCGGCTGCGTCCAGTAGCCGTGCTTGAGGTTGGCCGCTCTGTAGAAGTTGGGGTAGTGCTCGTACTTCTGCTGGTATTCACCTGTCTCGTTGTGCCGGATCTTGATCTTCATGTAGAAGGTCTCCAGGTCATCGAAGTTGGTGTTCCAGCGCTGCTTGAGGAACTTGAAGTACTTCTTCTCCGTGTAGAGCTCGTGCGTTTTGTTGATGCGCGCCAGGTCCTCCACCTTGAACTTGCGCGTGTTGAGCTCCGTCTTGTAGGCATAGGGTGCGAAGTAGGTGCGATTTGTGAACTTGTTGCGCTCCCAGAGCGTCGATGCCGACCACACCTTGCTGTCGCCCAGGACAATGGCCAGAGTCTCGCCGATCATTTGGTCTTCGGTCAGTGGCTTGTCCGCAACACGTTTGCCGGAGTACACCTCATTGGGATCCGATACCTGCCAATGAAGAGAGGAATCATTGTTTTAGTTTCAATTTGGAGGTCAAAGCTTCTCCCCATTTTCCCCATAGCATTTCAATGTCAATACATAGAGATCGAGTTGAAAGTAAGCTCTCATCCCCATAATTTCCTTCGCATCTTGATGCTTCTACTGCTGCTGCTGATGCGGCTGGCCTTTAATGAAGACGACGCCTTGTGGCGAACCCGTTTTTCGTGTCCTCTGCGCTCAAACTAATGAATTTAGCATTTGGTAATGGTTTGACACTGAATATTTAATTCACGCCGCGCGGCTGGCAACGCAAAAGTATCAGCAGGAGCAGCGGCATAAACCGAGAAACTGGCATTGCAGGAAATTCGAGGAAGTTGAATTACGCGTGGAAAATTATAATTTACACTTGAGAAGTTTTCAAGAGCCGCAGTCGTTGTCGAAGGCTCTTAATAGGTGTCGGGTTATCAATTATTGCTCTTCATTTAGCGTGAAGGAGAGCAGCGCTGGGAACGCATCATTTGAATCGGCTGAATTTGGCTTACCTGCAGGAAGGCGCTGATAAAGTTGGCCAGTCGCACGGCCATCTTGGCTTCATTCTCGAACTGCTCTTGGGCGCCGTAACTGACATCGCCGCGCAGAATCAAATCCTGCGGATGGAAGCTGCAGAAACGAGATCACAATCGAGATTAGTAACTGAAAATCTTATCTGCAAAGTTATTTGTATTGAACTCACTTCTTGCAAGTGCGGTAGGTTACGCCATGTATGAACTTCAGGGCCTGATCTATGTTCAGGTGCTCTGCGTGAAGAGCCCTCGAACCGGTGGTATAGTTCTGATACTCTGGATGCCTGTCCAAGTACTTTTGACGTATGTGATAGGGCGCCTTCTCCCACTGAATGGGCAGCTTTTGGATCCCTGCAAGAATAAATGTGGATGTTAAAAAGGTATCTGAAAGGAAGCCAAGGTTCTTAAAACTTACATCCAATACTGAGACAGTCGTATTCGTTGTAGTACTGCTCCGCCGAGGCCCGCTCGACAATCTCGCCGAGGTAGGGCCGCCGCACAACGTTCGGCAGCCTGAAGCCCGGTTTACAGCGACACTGGTAGCCACCGCGTCGGAAGCCCCACCCTTGAAGAGGTTCACATTCCGTAGTTTCCTTTTTACAGCGCGCCGTGTCCGCAAAGTGATTTGGTCCTTTGTTGCCTTCGCCCAGGGGACACTGGTTGATGTCTATACGTTCAAAGTCCATCTCCAGTACCGAAACAGCAGTGTATCTAGGATTTAAGTTGGTTAGGATGACAGTGTACATGGCTATCGCAACAATTATACTTACTTGGGGTACTCAATATGCCGGAACTGGGTGTGGCGAGGGTAGATATCTGCAATGGGCACCACGGCGGCCACCAGCCACTTGTTGGACCTGCCACAGTCAAAGTACGGCCGCGTAAACTTAATCGGACCCGGGTTTTCCTCAGAGCCAGGCGGGCCGTGGAAGGTGTACGTCTCGTTCGTGTTGTTTGCGTAGCGAATCTCCACTTGGTAGGTGATCTTCGTGTCGTGCCGCCCCTCCACGTTGTCCGGCAGCCAGGCACGGTACCACTCGTTGATCTTGTACAGGTCGTGCGTGTAATCTTTCGATATGGAGTCGGGGTGGTGGGCGCCCAGATCCTGCACGTCGAAGGTGTTCCACGTGGAGATCTTCTGTAGGTGGATGGGGTCGTTGAAGTCGTCCAGACGGAAGGTGCGAGGTCCAAATCTCGGGAAGGTCTTGTTGAAGAAGCCGCGATACGAGGAGGAGTACGAGCTGTTGGGCGAGAAGTACACGGCCGAGGCGTTGATATGCGGGTTGGCGGAGACGTCGGCCACCGTGGATAGGAAGTAGTACATCATGCCCGGGTCGTAGGTGTCGTTAATGGCAGGCCGAATGAAACGCGACTGTAGGATGTAGCTCCAGAAGAAGCTCCTGCTAAGCGCCATGTTCTGCAGATGCAGCAGCGCAGTCCGATTGGGGAACACCGGGTTCACGTTCACCTCCTTGATGTCCGGCTTGTGGGAGACCGCATCCAAGGGCATGAACAGGTCCGAGTGATGCTGGATGGGGCAGTTATCCGCATTCACCTTGTCGAACTGGCGCTTGATCTCGTCGAAGGCGTCCCGCGCCTGCCACTCGTGCTGGGCAAACACACCCACGGCGAGTACCAGCATAAAAAGCAGGTAACTGCGCCCTAAAATCGAAGAGGGGAACATATTGTTCGTCTGCACACTAATAACACAAATAACACGTTTAACTAAGTTAAAAATTAAACATAAAATGAGATTCTAGGGCGCGTCTCACGCCAAGCCACGATTAGTAATAGAAAATTATGTTTGCACTTGTTGGAACTACGCCCTCATGAACTGTTCTAAGCTGTAATAAAAATGGTGGATGGCTTTGATGAATGCGGGTGGGAAACTGTGCTAAACAAAAACAATCACCTGTATATGGCAGCTTAGAGCTGCAAAGAAATCGATATTAACAATGTTCAAATCGATTCCGGCTTAGAAAATCGATTGACAGATGGAAATCGATTGCTTTTTTGTGAAATGAGTACAAACTAAGCATTAAAACAATTATTTTATTTGATTTTTGGAATCTTTCATTTGAATTTATATTTTATATTTGTTTTTTGGAAATTTTTTCGAAGCCTCAAAACAAACAGTGTTGTTAGCTGCACAAATTAGTGTTGGCTAACGCTTTAATTCAATGACGGTGGTTATCGAATTTGGCGGACTCTTAAACAAGGTTTAACTTTGAATATAATCCAAAATGTTTATATATATATATCTTTAAAGCAGGCCACATGTTCCAGTTGGTGACATTTGGAACTTTGCCAACGTAGTGTAAAGCCTTCAAATCTGACCTCTTTTGAGCTCGGGTTAAAAGGTTAAACAATTCGGAATACTTAAGTATTCTCTTCTAGTTTATTTAATAT
This sequence comes from Drosophila serrata, assembly GCF_035046125.1. NCBI lineage: Eukaryota > Metazoa > Arthropoda > Insecta > Diptera > Drosophilidae > Drosophila > Drosophila serrata. The sequence continues at coordinate 872,333 of NW_028257262.1, read as the reverse complement.
GAGTTTTAGTGGCCTGTAACGGCTTGCACATGGTTCATTAATTTAATATAGGAAATCTGCAAGGCTTTACACATTGTAAAGGGGAGTTTTCCAGCCCATCGAGTCAATCGAAATTCAAATGGTTACGTTGAGTAGCGCATGTTGTATTTCTAAAAAGGGGTGTATTTATATTAACTTTGCATAGGTTTATATTTATTGAAAAATAACTACATTAATTTTAATATTTTTTGTTTATATCTTCGCGATTCTTCCTTTTTTAATTTATTTACAATTTGTTTTAAACAAATGGACAAAACTGGGTGTAAAAATATTGTTTGAACGACGACTGAGACCTAGTTTTAATTAATTAAGTAATATCTTATTAGTATTATAGTATTATTAGTATTAAGATCGTAATCCCCTTTTTTGGTGGCGCCTTTGCCCTTTGACCCTTTATAGGCGACACATAACCCCCCACCAGCATTATTGAAGCCGGTCCTGTGATAGGGATTGAATTAATTCGGATTCGGGTCAGCACCCAGAGCAGCTATTTTGGCAACTTTGCGGCTGTGGTCACAGCTTGTGGCTTTCGTCCCTGGAGCAATGGCCATTTCCTGGCGCTATCGTCCAGCGTCAATCTGTTGTGGTCACCCCGCACCGGCTCCTGCTCCTGCCACGCTACCACTCCTGTCGCTTCCTGTCCCTCGTTGCTCTTCCTCTGTCGCCACCTGCGCTAAATGACACGAATTAGTGGACGAGAGATGTAACCCCTGCCCTCCTGGTGCCCTAGATGCACCACTTTCCATTACATTGCAGCGTCCACGTCCTGGCCATTTCGCCTTGGTTATTTATTACACCTGTCGTTTCTGTTTTGCCTTTGTTTTCTCCCCGGCCAGGTGAGTGGGCAGCGAGCGAGGACAGAGACGGGAGCGGTGGCATGTTTTTTACCAGTTGGATTGCTCTGGGATCCTCCTCTGGGCTCCTGGCCGACAAACTAAAATTCGGCACAAACATAATTTCCAGTTTGGCGACTGACATTTCCGTACGCGTGTGCATGTGGGTGTTCGTCCCTGTTTGCCAGAGCTGTTGCATCTTCATCAGTATCTGTATCTGTATCCGTATTTCTATCTGTATCTGTGCCTGTGTTTGTATCTGTATCTGCAGTGGTACGGCATAATGCAGATAAATCTACGCGCCTCTCGCACTGTTTTATTTTGCACGTGGGAATCATTGGGATTGCAGAGAGAAAATTTTTTTAAATTTCTGTATCAAAAGGGGTATCAAAGTAATAAAAACATATATTTGAAAGGGTTTTCCAAGTGATTTAATTTTCTGATATATCTATATATTTATTTCTAGGTCTGGGTTTCTCGAATAAAATCGGTTTGAAAAATAATAAGAATATACCCTTTGGAAAATATATTTATTTTTCTCTAAGCTTTAAATATATATTTATTTCTGCCAACTTACTTTCATTATCTTGAAATTTCTCAAACTGTTTGATATTTTAAACTTCCAAAAACCATTAATAAATATAATAAATTATAAACATTTAAAGAAACCCCTCAGTAACATTTAATTTATTTCTCTCTGTGCATTTACTTTATTCTGGCCTCTTTTCGAAGCTCTCTTGGGTTTTGTTTTAGGATGGCCCATTCGCTTTTTGTTTTTCGTTAGCACCGGCTACTGTAATTGATTGTTGTGTAAATTCCATTATTGTTGCTGTTTTTGCTGCTTTCGTTGCTTTCGTCCTAAATGACCATGGCAATTGCTTTGTGCCAACTACTGCCGGGAGGAGATAGTTTTCCTGGGGGCGGGAAGGACGCAGGATTATTGGATGTAGTGGAGAGGAGCCGCCAGGAGATTTGGCAACGTTGCATGGCAGATAACGTTTTAATTCGGCCATGTGCCAGGGCATTAAAAGTTTCGCAATTCGGGATTGAACGAGTTTCGGGATATTTGAAACTTTCACAGCAACTGATGGAGAATTACAAAAGTCCTCTTCGACCCCCCGAAAATGAAGAACAGGGGGAACTACTATACTGTTTTTATACCCTTGCAGGTATTATAATGTTGGTCAAAACCATGTTAAGCAGTAAAGGACCGACCTATAAATCATATATATATTCTTAATCAGCATTAACAGCGGAATCAATCTAGCTATCTTGGGTCGAAAAAAAGAATAATTTTATAAGGGGTTACATCATTAAAATTTGAAAAATTTAGAAAAATTTTAATATTTTAAAATGATAAATGTAGTTTATAGATGTATAAACCTAATAAAAACTCACATAGAACCGCTTTCCGAATTGAAATTAATATTTTTTTTACGTAGTTGTGAGTTTTGGAACTTTGATTGCCCAAAAAAATGTCAGATAGAAAATGAATTCTAGTACTTTATTAAAATGTATATTATAACTACTGCTTTAACATTACCAAAAAACGTTCCTTAAATACAAGAATTTTATGATAAGAAATTGCTCATATAAAATTTTTAAATTTTTAAATCACAGAAAATATATGTAGCTGCTGGGGGGCTAACTTGTGATAATATTTATCAACCAAAACGGTCTCCATTTTGCTAACAAAATAGCTGCTTTCTAAGTCCAAGGCGAGGGTTCAAAAACCCAGCAAAAAAAAAAAAACCAAAAAGCGCAGCGAGATAAATACAGAACCAACGTGAAATAAAACATCTTAGAATGCCAGACAACGGGCAGCAATTTAAACAAAATCAAACATAAATGGCTGGGGCGTAAATATAATAAAACAAAAGCGAGCGTAGACAATGCCGGACAATGACAAGAGCAGCGGACAGCGGACAAACGGACAGCGGACAAGCAGACAAGGAGTTGTTCCAAAGACATGGACATATGCAAAGCAACCGCCCTCGAATGCGATCCAAAAGCGATCACATTTTGGGCAGAAAACCGCGAAATCAAGTGGAGAAGAGAGTGTGGAGTTCATATGTGGATGTGCCTGCACGTCAGCAATCCCATCCAACCCAATCCGATCCAATCGCCTGGCAGGGCGAGCACCACCACCGCATACAAAAGCGGCCTAACACACAGCGCGGAAATGTTTTTTGTCAAGGGTGAATGACCCAGAATCAAAATCCACAAAGTCGTCGTCGTCGTCGTTGCTGCTGGCTGTTGTTGGCTGACTGTTTTGCCTGCTCCTGCCCCTTGGCTTTGTGCACCTCCTCAGCCTCATGAAGCAACAGCAGCAGCAACAGCAAGAGCAGCAACAGCAACAGCAGCAGCAAGAGCACCAACAGCAACAGCAACAGCAGCAGCAGCAACAGCAACAGCAGCGACAGCAACAGCAGCAACAGCAGCAACAGCAGCAACAGCAGCAGCAACAGCAACAGCAGCAACAGCAACAACAGCAGCAACAGCAACAACAGCAGCAACAGCAAAAGCAGCAACAGCAACAACAGCAGCAATAGCAACAGCAACATCAACAGACAGCAGCAACACAGCAACAGCAACAGCAACGAGTCTTCGTGCGTTTGGCTCGTTTCAGTTTTCGTCATCCTCGGCCACGCCGCACCTCTCGCTTTCTGCATCATTTTGTTTTGTACGAACATTTCGATGTGGTCGGGGTCCACATCCATTTCCATTCCCCGCCTGCACCAGGGCCAGCCCCTTGTTATGATTGCCGTTGCCAGACGATAACCCAGGCCAAAAAAGCAAAAATCGCAAAATACAAATACAACAATCGAAAAAGAAAGAAAAAACCAAAACAAAAAAAGAAAATAAAATACTAAATAAAAAAAAATTCACACAAAAAGCAACAAATAAAATGCTAAAAGGAACGAATTTGAACATTTTTGCAGCATTGCACACACGCGACTCCCGCTCGCTCGCTCAGCCAGACAGTCTGAGAGATACCAAATGCGGCCCACTCGCAGATACAGATACATTTACGGATGCACATACAGATACATTTATACAGAAACAGATACAAGCAATGCTGCTCTCCGGATTTGCTAAAGCCCCCAAGTGTTATCGGGCAAACCCGAGACGCGCTAATTGCCATTGTGTTTGCCGTAGATACGCGTTCCTTAAGCCTTCGAGCAATGCCTTTAAATTATGTGTCACTTGTCCTCTGGTCCAGACTTTATCAAACATTATTTTAACATTTAAAATTTATATATATTTATGAATATTTGGTAATAAAAAATGATGTTAGAAATTCGATAATGGGGTTTCGGTTTAAACTTTTAGTAAGTAATATAATCTTACGCTAAATGAAATAAAAATTGTATTTACTATAAATAATAATATTAAAAAATAATACAGTAAACTAACCACAGATTATTAATATTATAGTGTTATAATAATAAAAAAAGATAAATTTCTAATCTTCAATTAGAACTCAAGAGCCTTAAAAAAAAAGCTATAAATTTTAGCCTTACTTTAAACTAGGACATCAAATAAGAACTTTAAACTTATTGTATATTGTTCCAGCCGTAAATCAATCTAAAATAAAATAAAGAAATTTGATATTTTTGTATATAAAAAAAATATGTTCAACTCTCTACTTATCTAGTCCTTGTGTAGGGATATTCTTCGATTTTCTCCAAGTGCACTTGCGTACAAAGCGGCAATTAAAGTTGGCAGAAGACGATGTCGACAAGAACCTGAAGCCCGCTCGAGGCTCGCTTGTTCGCCTCGTCCTGTCACCTAATTTCCGTTTTAGAAAACATGTCCTCTGCCCCGGCCAAGAGCCACTTGAGGACCCCAGTCCCTCCTTCGTCTCTTTGCCATTCCGATCTTGTCTGGGGCTGTCCTGCTAGGCCAACGTCTGACTACAACTAGTTCTGTCAGTCGGAGGACGAAGGACGAAGGACGAGGGACAGCAACAACGACGACGACGACAGCAGCAAATAATTTTGTAATTCAATTGTTGTCCTTCTGCGCATATGGCGTGTGTGTGCCGACAAGAGTCCTACGGCAGGTTCCTTGAGCTAGCAGCCAAGCAAGGCAAGGCAAGTGGCCGCCTAGCCAGACGGCTGTTCGACTGCCGGTCCTTTGACTTGTCCTGCTCCCGTTTCGAGGACCTACGACAATAGCAAAAGTTACCGAGCACAACCGGAAAAGAAATGGCCGACAAGCAGCGCCGACCCCGACTCCTAAGGAGAACTTTCAGTAAATTGCAGTCTGTGTGTCCTGTCGGTATCCCTGCCCCTTTTGAGCAGCTCTAGCCGGCTCTTTCCGGTTTCTATCCACATCCACTCGTTGGTTCCTGCACCTGAGTTGGCAAACAGTTTGCACATTACCTTACCTGCTGTAGAACCCAAAGTAGCCACATTTTCCCAGATCCTGTCATACATGGCGGAAAAGTGTTGCTATTGGGAAAATTATTGTATCAATTAAATAAAAAAAAATATTGCAGAGGAAACAGTTCTTAAATAAGAGTTTAAATATAAACGTAATGTACTTAAAGGAAAATGAAGATGGAATATTATAAACTCTATTTTTTTCCTGTGTCTCTCTGTTATTTATGCCAGACCAAAACTTTAGCATAATGCACAAACTTATGCCGTTTGTTTTGTTTGGCCAAATGTTTTAGACTTTTAATTAGGGCTTGGCATAAAGTACTTCAACAACAGCAAAAGGGATGATCACACCAGGAGGCTTGAGGTGTCTGTGGCAGATGGACTGCTGCCTGGTTGTGGGATTGGACATCGTCCTTTCATCATCATCGATGGCCGGGCAAAAGTTTTTCCCAGGACTGGCCAGGCTTATCCTCCGCCATGTAATTTATGCGTATTAATTTCATCTCTGGCCTATCCGGCTTCCTGTCCCTGCGATGATGGCACAATGCAAAAATTGCTTCGCTCCTTTTCTGCTCCTCGTTATGCGTTTTGCATTGGATGGACCCCGTTCCATGCCATAATCAATCCGTTGTCCGTTGTCGTTGCGGTCCGGTCATTGCATCCCAACAGGCATATTGACCGGCACAAAAGATACGGCGTGGCAGAAAAAAAAAAAAAAAAAAAACAAAATATATATAAATACAAAAAAAAAAGAAACGGAAAGGATTCCCTTGCCTTTGCTCCTTGGCGAGGACAATGGGGGATGCAGAATGCATCGCAGAAGCCGCTCAATCGCTGCGCCATTATTCGCATTATAATGCCATTCCGATATGTGTATGTAAATAAACAACAAAAGTGGGAAAGCCTTGGCCAGGACTCGTTGTGTTCTAATTGCCGGCAAGGACCTGCCTGGATCCGAACTGCCTGATGCCCGGCATCCTGCTAGGCTGGACATGCAATTGCATTGCAGTCGCTGGCATTGTTCCAGGCCCCGCTTAAGGGTTGAGTTTCAAGTTCTGCACTCGTCGGGGTTATCGCACGATTACAAAAGATTTCCCTACACTCTCTGCTCTGGTCCTGGTCAGCAGCAGCAGCAGCAGGAGCAGGAGCAGGAGCAGAAGCTATAGCTTTAGCTGAATCGGTTGAGGATTCGGATTCGAAATCGCAATCCTGAGTACAGCATGGCGAAAAGGCATAACTTGCAGCGGAAGTCGAGCGTACATTTCATCAGCTGCCCCAGAATGGAAGAGGAGCAGGACAGGGGGCAGGGGTCTCTTGGCTTGAGATTTATCTAGGAGATACTTTATGCAGCAGCTGTGCCAGACTTTGGAGGACATTAATCACCGGTCACCGCTTCAAACTTTGACCTTCTGGACTGCGTGTGAAATCAAAGTCGTTCATCAGCAATATATCCTGATCCTTTCACGAGATTTCTATAAAATATGGTGGGTTATTTTATGACCTAAAAGATCTAAGATATATTCCTTAGTAAAAACAACTATTTCTTGAACTTCTGTTGTTGTTTTTCCCCGTGTTTGACCTTCTGAGCTGTCATTGACCCCGCTACGGTGTGTGAGGCCAACTGCATCGTAACTTTTGCGGGAAAAGGGATGCAGGGAGGGCAATATATACATATATATATATATATATATAGGGCTGAGCGGTCTCATTATATATAAGGTACTACTAGCGAGTCCTGTGCCACTTATCCCTGGCAGAGCGGCATGTGCTACCAGTCGCGTTCCCATTCCTTCTTTTGTTTTACCTCGCAAATTATTACAACACAACGTACACTTGAAACTTAGAATGCACACACACACACACCACTCTCTCTCTGCTCGGCACACTCGCCTGCACTCGAATACACTCACTGGGCCGTACTGACCTATTCCTCTGAAAACGCTGGTTGGCCTGTCCCCGTCTGGTGGCAAATGGCTCAAGTAGTAGGGAGCCCGGAACGATTCTCGAGAGCGAGCCAAGCGTAAACGTTTAAAGTTCCCATTGTTTTTGTCCAGGGATCTAATGTGGGCGGGATGCAGGGCACTGGGCATGGCAATTTAATGAATAGGATAATGAATAGGTATGCATCGCTGATAAAGACATAACCATAAGCTGAACTTCTGACAAGATCTTTACGTCTTAAGGTGGGGGGTAGAGTAATCTCCGGGCTAGTCTTAATAAGAGGTCTTAATGAGTTCTTTGCTTATCTGAAGGGGAAGAGAGAGTGCACTTTAGAATCTCCTCCGATGCGCTTCTCAGCTTTCTGCTGCAATGAACTGCAGTTTTTGCTTGAATGAAGCCAAGTGCAGGGCTTGCAAATATGATCTGCTCTCCCGATCTACCAAGATTAGTGACACTTGAGTGCGCGGCATTCTATGTCCCAGGCTCTCGATTCCTTACAAAATGTTTTAACACCTCGTTGAGCTTACAATGGGGCTGCTGGTTGCGGCTAAGACTCCAGGACTCCTGCACCTGGAAATCGATATTTGGACAGAAGGTTAAAGAATAAAAATATGAACGGCCTGCCAACACCTTGATGCAGTCGGACGGCGGGGGTATTGAATGTAATTAAAAGGAGTTGGATTACACGTGTCGGTGTCGCTGTAGAAGGGGAGCCTTCCTTGGCTGTGCCAAAGGACCCCGCACGAAAAAGGGAGAGATGCCTTTGCATGGAAAAGCAAAACAAAGCGACCAAAAGGGGAGAGGGACAAAACGTTTGGGGAGACGACGACAGAGTTCTTCTTCCTTTCACTTAGCACACAAGTGAAGCTCTCGGCTTCGTCTCTCTCTCTTCTGACTGAGCGACTCTCCAAAATGCACTTTAAATGGCAGTTTCCGGTCACACACACACACACACACATACTTACAGAGCCACAAGCCACATGGCCGTGTGTGCAGCTTGTCTGGAATAATAAAAAAAAATAAAGGAGAGAGAGGAGGAACAATGCAAAAAACGCCAAGGAGTCGCGCTGTGCCAGGAGCAGCAATGCACCGCTTGGTACAAACTGTACTCCGCCCTGCTCCGCCGCTCGTTTTGCTCGCTGTCATGTCCGCCGTCATAGTCCTCATAGTCCCGTCATCCTTGCTCACATCCTTCCCTGCTCCCTGCTCCTCGTCCTTATCCTTCGTGCTTAATGCAGTCTAAGCTTTCCATAGGCCTACCCCTTGCAGTTTGCATTTGCCTTCGTCCTGTTTCGAAGGGTTGCTCGAAAGGACTCTCTGCATGCAGTCGGCTTTTTATTAATCATTCCCGCACACATTACCATAACGAATTAATAATCATATTTTGGTCTCAGAATCGCAGCTTCTTCTTCATCTTTCTGACCGCTCCTTCCACATCCTTGCCCGCGCGGGCCACCTCACGTCCCGTATCTCCGGCCGCCCTGGAGACTTCCCGCTCTGTATCCTTTGCCGCCCTTGAAGTTTCACGCTCTCCATCCTTTGCCACCCTTGAAGTTTCACGCTCTCCATCCTTCTCCGCCCGCCGGACTTCACGTTCTCCATCCTTAGCTGCCCTGGCTGACTCCCTGCCCACATCTTGGGCTGCCACCGATACCTCCCGTGCCACCACACGACCCAATTTCGCAGTTTCCCGCTCTACGATCGGAATGGTCAGACGGATTGTTTTTTCCTGTTTGCGCCAGAAATCAATGCGCATGATGCGCCGAATGCCGGACGGATCCTTGTGGAAGGTAACCACGGCCACGGTGTCATCGCCAAGGATTTCAATATAGTCCTCATAGTTGAAGTTGGCGCACAGACTGCCTAGATACTCCTCGATTTGCTCCGAGGTAGGCCGGCAGGCGGGATCCTTATCCCAACAACGGACTATCAATTTCCTAATGCCCTCCCAGCAATCGGGTCTAACTGCTTCCAGGGGAGGACGTTCGCCTGAAGAGAAAGATATATTTAAGATATATCCATATCGGAGTATATATCGGAGTATATATAGACCTACCCCTTATGGCAGCTCCCAGAACGGCAAATCCATTATCGCTGTTTTCTAAGTGACTAAAGGGCACCTGACGGGACATCATCTCCCACAACATGATACCAAAACTGTAGATATCACATTTATCTGTGTATTTTTCGTCCTTATATACCTGTACTTGGCAATTATAAACAATTATGTCATTTACAATTTAGGGAAAGTAAAGCTTAGCTGCTCTACTCACCTCTGGAGCCATATAGGCTGGTGTACCCTTCATTTGTGAGAGATATGTTGCCAAATCTGTTGCTGTACCGAAATCGCAAATCTTTAGGCGTCCAAACATATCGGTTAATAGCATATTCTGTGGCTTAATATCACGATGAAGCACTGGCTTTGGCTCCATGGAATGCAAGTGTACCAAAGCCTATAAGAAATCAAGGGATTTAGAACTATAAAGGCAGCTTAAGGATCCATATTTCGTTTGTTTTCAAGAGGAATGCTAAGATCTTAGGGTTATTTTTTATTGAATTCTATTTAAAGTTTTATTATTTTTCTAATATTTATCTAAATATAACTGTAACTCACCGCCACACATTGTTTGGCCCAGCGCACGGCCTCCTCGACGGTGTACTCCCTCTGATCATCGCCATGGAGAAAGTCGTGGAGGGAACCCTCCTCCAAGTATTCCATCAGCAAATAGGCATATTCATCATCATCGGCGGAACCAAACATCTTGACAATATTCTCATGTTCGATTTGGGACAATTGAGCAATTTCCCGCTCTGCTGCTGTTTTATGACGCCGATCTAAGATATCGTACACCTTCACTGCGATCTCTTGGTCACGCCAATTGGCCTTGAGCACATAACCAGTGGCTCCGCTTCCTATTTTCTGTGGGGTTAGGGAATCACTGATGATTAGTCCTTGACACAATTACAAAACTAACACTGTACCTTACTCAGCTGCAGTTCCGAGAAATTTACTTTTTCAGCCATCGAAATGGGAGCTGTACGTGCCTTTAGGTTGAATAGCTTTTTAATAACTGAATTGCATGGATCATATTCTCTGTGTACATATACTGGTTTAGTTGGGAGTGATAAAGACACCTTATCGGGAATCGGACGCTCAGTTAACTTATCATATGTTGTTAAATTTATATACTCGAAACTGAGCTAAAAACAGGGGGTTACCTAAAATCTTTAAGATGTTATTGTTAAGAATAATGATGGTAGATTATATGGAAATTCTGATAGTATTTTAACTGGGAGTTTTCTAATTTATGTAGTTCTGATATAGTTATATATTTATTTTAACAAATTTCTTATTTTTTATTTGCAGTTGCCAACACCTTGTCTCGAGACACCTATCGGGTCTTCTCCAGCGAAATGTACTCCGCATTGAACAATCCTTTGACACAGCATAGTGCTGGTGAGTTCAATTCTTATTTCATTATAGTGTTTTTATCATTATATTATCAATAAGACAACAAATTATTTCAATTTCAATTATTTCTGGTAAAGAATGTAAACAAAGTTGGCTTTAACACACTTTAAAATATAATTCTAAATGTCATTAAAGAAAGATAAGTGGTTATAGGATTCACAAATATTGTAGATGATTACTATAAGGTTTAAAGTTTAAACTTTAATCTTGATTAATTAAGACTTTAAATTAAGTTCTCTTTGGCTATAACTATTACCATGAGCTTGAAACACAGAATTGGCCGTCTTTTGCCAATCTTCGTTCTGTTTTTAAGTATCTTTTCTTGTGTGTAAGCAGATGTTATTTTAGCCAGAATCCAACTAGCTCTTCAACGAGCACTTGGACTTGGATATGCCCTCGGGTGCTGGATGAGCTTAGAGCTAATGGTGCTTCATGCTGTGTGTTTATGTTGGCAGATCCCTTCCCTTCCCATCTGGATCTCGCATTACACGCCGATGCAATGCGATGATGATGCCCGTCGCCTGCTTGAATTACACGAATGTCTACGGTTACATAAAGCGGCTGACAGCAGTTGCTCTTCATTAGCCGCCGGGTTCCTTGCACTCCTTTCGTTTTCACCACACACATTTTTTGTTGGTGTAGGTCCAGTCCAGTCCCGCTTCCATTCCCGCTTCCAGTCCCAGCCCCCAGTCCCCAGTCCCAGCTCTCTCAGTTCCAGACTTATGTAAACCACATGCACACTTTACTTGGCAGGCTGCCTGACTTAACTGCTTGCTTGGCTGGTTGAATGGTAACATACACTCAGCAAATTCACTTGGTTATTATTTACATTTTATTGGTAAATTATAAATTAAGTATTCAGCATAATTATAGGAGTTTTTGTATGCTTCACATAGGGGAAAAGGTGTCCCAAGCTCAACTTCTTCATTCAATTCCATTCTATTCTCTGCAATAAGTCTCTATATTTATTTTATTATATCTAGAAACTGTATTGATGGTTATTTTTTTAAAGTGTATTTATGTCTGAGGCCCCCAGTGCACGTTTATATAATGCAAATGCAAGTACATAGCACTTGGGCATGCTCTTCGCGCCACATTTCCCATACTCGCCGGCTGCATGTGTTCTTGGCCCGAACCTGCTGTCCATCCTGTCCCGTTTCTGGTTAGCCCTTTGCCATGTCAGCACCTCGCATCATTTTTTCTTTTTTTTCGACTGGAATTAATGGGTTAAGTAAATAGCCATGTAATATGTTACAGTGCCCGAAGAGAGAGGGGGGATTGTGTTGGTTATGGTAAAAAGGACTTCAATAGCGGCGCTTGGCTGCCAATGCTGATATCCTTTTTGGTATTCAGCCATTATGCTGATGGAGCAACTTTAAGGAAAATGAATTCAAATATTTGTTTTACCAAAAGCTGCTGTGGCGAAAGGGATTTTATAAATTATGGTTATAAATAAGATATAGAAAAAGAGCCATATGATTTTAAGAATATTAAAGAATATTTCTAAATTGGTGGTCTATATTTCTAACTTTATATTAACAATAACTAGTTCTCATTAACATTAAGGTAATTTAAAATATAGTACTTAAAGCTTACCTATAACAGTTCCGTAAGTTATTTCTAATTGGGGAAAAGGTTTAAATTTCATTTGAAAGAATATATTAAGTAAATCGTAGCTTGCTGCCTTGGAAATACCCATGGGTTTTTCTCGTTAACAAAATATGTGTGTGTACATATGTCCCAAACTGAGTTCAAGGAACTATATTTCACTTAACCATGGTGGCTTTTTCTCCCTCTTGCCGGGGGAAATGTAGGTGAAACATTTCGCATTCATTTGGCGGCGACAAAAAGCGCGCGACTTGCACTTTAACCAACGCTGAAAATATCCGTAAACACAGTCAAAGCAACTAAAAGCGCTGTTGTCGTCGTCGCCATGTGTGCGCAGATTGCATTTCAATGGGCCACCACTACCACCATCCCTCCTCCATCGAGGAGGGGAGCTCCCTCTGGCATCCCGCATCTCGGCTTCCCCGGTTTCCCAGGACGCGCCATGTGCAAGCTGCAGTTGCAAAAGCGGCTGTTGCATTACCCCGTTGCAAGGGTCGTCAGTTGCGTCTTTTGTTTTAGAAAAAATAAAATATATATATATATAAATAAATAAAGAAAAAACGGTGAGAAGAACTCGCCCCATGCAATGATGCCGAATGGCAAAAGTAGGCCAAGTTAAAATTGATTTAATGCGTTGATTGCGTGGAAGTCGAAGCAGTTGCAGTTGCAGTTTGCAGCTGCTGCGTCGGCGATCGCAGTTGCAGTTGCAAATGCAATTGCTGTGGATACTGGCCAGATTTATGCCGCGTCAGCTGGGTCTTGTTTTACTTTCAATGGATCTTAATCTTGCCTGGGATCGCAGTGACCCAGAAAAGGTGAAGAATCCTCCACAGCGGACACGCGGTACACGGGGCGTATGCGTGTTGCGTGTGAGGTACGAACATTGACCCAGGGCACCTCTTTCTGTGTGTGTTTGTTAAAAATAATTGCCAGGCAACCTTCAGTGATTTTTCCGCAGTTTTTTGTTGATTTTCCCTGCTGGCAACGTCAAGTGCTTGCCTTGCCTTGCTTTCCTTTTGACAGCTAATTGGAAAAATGTTCGGAAAGTCAGCTCCTTTAGTTCGGTGTGGTGTGTTTATTCTCGCACGTAGACATAAGACCGTTGGCATGGCAATCGCTTCAAAAGGGTCCTTGGCTGGATGCGGAACAAGGGCGCATTATATTTTAACACCTTCATCCAATTGCCAGCTTTTTGTTCTATTTCCTTGCATCGATCCTGGCCGCTGTCAGATGCTCTACCCCTTCTGTCCCTTCTGCCGCGGGCTTAATTTATGGACTTTGGCGCATCATTCTGCTTTTTTTTTCTCTTCTCCCTGTGGCCGCTTCATTCCAAAAGTGACGACAAAACATTCCACAATATGACAAAAAAAAAAGAAATCCTTTTTGCAAAAGAATCAAAAAAGAACGCCATCGACAATTTAGATAAATTTTCCCACCAGCCATGGCCATAAAAACAAAGACCTCGACCCGAGCAGATCAGCGAGGGGTGCTCGCTCGCTCTCTCGCAGGATTTCAGGGTGTCCAGGCCACGGGTGCGGTCATCATCATCATCTTACTCCTTGTACTCACACTCACACTCGTACCCATACTCATATCTCCTTGGACGTAATCACGCTGTGCTCGATATCGAATGATAAACTTCGAGGCAGAGTCGCTGTATAAAAGTGATAGTGGTGTGCCAGTGCAGCTTGCCTCCAGTTTTCTGTGTGCTCAACGGCTCAGCGCATATCCTTCAGGTACAACTTACTCATATATCACAAAAGGATACTGCGCTCCTCCTGTTGTGTGCTTTTCTGCTTAGCTTTTTGTCTTGTCTGCGTGGTTAGCTCTCCTGGCTATTGCTCCCTCATCCCTCATCCTCGTCCTGCTGCCCGCTCGAAGGTGACACCGTGGCACAAACAATGGCCAAAGGAGGAGACGCTGGTCAAGCGACCGCCTCTCGCAAAGGAAAAAAAAAAGGAAGCGTCGAGCGCAAAAAAAAATTAGACGATACGAACCAGTCCCAGTCGCTGGCCAAAAGCAAAGAAATGAAAAAAAAAAAATTAAAATAAAAAGAAGTACGCAAATCAAAATCAACTCATAAAAAACTACGTTTTATATGTGGGTCTGCATTAAAAATGCAAATGTCGCATTGAGTTTCCTCCTTTCACGGCTCGTTCTTTTTTTTCTTCCTTTTTTTTTTGTGCCATCCTCCTGCGATGTCCTCGCTGCGGCTGGTCATCCACTTCCTGTCCCTGATTCTGTGTTTGGCATTTAAGATTTTGGGTAAACAATGTTTCGCAACGGTGACTAGAACCTGAGCAGCTCTAGGCTGGAACTATGGTTATATTTAAGGTTACTGAGGAAAAAGGCATTATTCAGATATAAAATCTATATAATATAAGATAAATAATACAAGAGTTTATATAAATAAAAAAAGGGATTTATATGTAATAAGAATTTATTATTTTTAAAATTAACGAATGTATTAAAAGAAAGCTGTACAAATACGGCAACTTACATATATCTTTTCGAATATTAAATCTATATAATCTGGGTTAGATATTTATATAAAATATGTATATATAATATATGTATATAATAGGAATTTGTTTGATAAGAGTTTGTTCTTTTAAAATAAAGTATTTTATTAAAAGAAAGCTGTACAAATACAGCAACCCATTTACGTGTATTAATTATAAGGAATGTTTCGGATATGGTATATTTTTTAATACGTTTTATAAAGAATATGTATTGTTAATTCAAATATTCTGAAAACGCCAGAAGGTATTTATAATATAAGGATACATCCTATATATACTATATATAGTCTCAGTTAAAGTATACAAATGTTTGATGATGCACCCTTTAAATCAAAATAAGAGGTCCTTACACATTAATTATGGATTAGGCATGGATCAATTTATGTTTAAAATGCTTATTAATAAATATTTTTTAAAAAATTGTCTATAAACCTTTAAATATTTAAAAACAGCTTAAAGCATAATTATATCTTAGTAAAAACCTATAAGAAAATTGTGGTTTAGCTTTGCTTAACCCCCAGGACTTTCTAAAAAGCAAACTCACTTATTTCAAGAGTACAGCAGGATCAAAACTCTGCAGCAGAATCAACTCTGCATAAAAATTCGAAAGAAAAATACGAAGAAGAAACCGAAATATCCGCAAAGCTCAATAAGTTTTCAGGCCCTGGACATTGTCCATCCTTGGCAAGGAGCAAGGTTCAGGTACATTCGAGGACGACGACGAGTACCTCTTCCCTGTGGCCCTACCTACATTCATTTGAATGCAGACAAGTCCTTGCGTCGTGATCTTCCTTTGTGCGGCGGCCAAGTGCGCTGCTGCTGCCGCTGCTGCTCCTGTCTGCCTCTCCCTACCCCTTTCCTTGGTCCTGCCCTGCCCTGCCCTGGCCTCATCGTCAGCAACCCCGGCATCTCGCAAGGAAATAAAAAGCATGCAGAAAAACTTTTATTATGCGCGAGAGGGGGAACATATATATATAAAAAAAAAATGCGATTTTTTATATAAAAATATTTGGAACGGACTGCGGCTGCTGGCAGGGAAGGGCAGGAGCGGCCGGGAAGGGGGTTGCTAGGGCGCATTTGGGGGTAGGCTGTGCCTGTGCCTGTGCTTGTGCGCCTCTCGGATCGCAAGAAGTGTTGGATGTCATCTTATTATTTCGAGACCATCGCTGCGACGCCGGCAGAGCGATCCGATCGCCTTGATGACCATGCGCCCGTGATACCGCCGCTGCTGCTACCGCTACCGCTACCGCTTCAGATGCTACTACGGGGCCACAGCCTCGTCGTCCCCCGTCAAGTTGTAAGCCTCGCAAGACTGTGGGAATCAAAACAGGATCGTCGCGAGGAGAACTACGGACATTTTTTTGTTGTTCCTGCCCGCCGAGCTTCTTGATGATGCCTCCGATTTTTGATGATGCCAGCTACCGTTGCTTCTGCTCCTGTCCCTACATCCGATCCTGATGCTGATGCTGCTACTGCTGCTGATGGTCAGCGCAATCGTGATCAACAGCGTTATCCTTTGAGCCTCGTTGCCTACATTCGCTCCGTTTCGTTTTCGTTTTCTGCCCTGGTTTTCAGAGAGAGAGAGAGAGATACAGCTTTCCACACAAGGTTGTTCAGGGAAAATAATACAGTTTGGAGTTTCTATAAATATTAACCATTATCTGGAATTAACGAAGTTCTGAATAAGCTACACCTGTTGGCCGGAATTAGGGTAATCTCCTATAGACTTATCATTAAGTACTCCTTATATATACATTTATAATTGTAATAGTATTAGGAATTTATAAAAGCTAAATTAAGGATTAAGATGAATATTTAAATTTTTTAATATTCAAATGTATTGTATAAAAGCAATTAACATGTTGATTCATATATGTATAATGACGATGCAAAGAATCATATTAAATAATAAATCAATTTTTCTGGGTATTAAAAAGAGAGCAATTAAGTTAAGGATAGCTTTTCAATCCCTAGTCCCAATCGGAATCAGATTTTAAGCTTTTTAGTTCCTTGAACCTATCGATTACTCGATTAATTTCCGTTCGCGGTCATCGCACCTGCCAGACTAACAAATTGAGTTGGCAAATTGCGAAAATCCATGATTCAAGATTCGAGATCCCAATGCGAGTGCGAATCCGAGAGAGATGTGCACATAGAGCCATGACAGATCTTATCGGGAGGCATCTAGATACGCTTTATTTGTCGCTCGGCCATTGTCCGTGACTTCGAGTTAATTAAACTTGGACGTTCGGGGCTCGAGGCAGCGGCGGCAAAGTGAGTGGATCATAAAAACGGATTGCCCGGCGGGCTGCGATGGGAGCAGAAGAATTGCAGTTAATTGAAATGTTCCTCAAACACGGCACACAGATACACAGATACACGCACACCCAGTGAGGGCGAGCGAGAGGGAGGCACAGCACATTGCGAGAGAGACCAAAGCCCATGGCGACAAAGCGCATCAGCGGTCGGTCGCGACTCTCAACTTTGTTGGCATCTTTCGGCAACGGCATCGGAATCTCAGTCTCTGAGGGGTCAATTCGCAGTGCATAAAAAAATCCACAAAAAACTGGAGGGAGGAGAGGCGTTTGAACTGAAGAACGAAGAGACCGCAGAGAGAGAGAGAGAGAACTGGGCGACAAAATGTTTGACTACAAGCCGGCGAAAAAAAGGCAGCGAGGCATGGCTCGGCGGCAGTGCAGCTAGAATTCTGGCTGGAAAAGAGCCTTGTTTTTAAACAAAAGATCTTAACATATATAAACTTTTTTCTCCTTAATGGATAAGATCGATCAACTATAAAAGTTACAATTATTGAAACCATCAAAAAAAGGAATATACAAATTGTTATATTCCTCATATTGAAAATATTGCCTACTTTTTGGTGGCTACGTATACTGAATATTTCAGATAAAATCAATAATATTCCTTATACAACCATTTTACATGTTTATTAATTCTTAAATAAATAAAAATCTATAAAAATGAGGAAATATAATTTATAGCTCTAAATATTTAAATGTTTAGAACTGCCTTGAAATGATGTATATATTATCTTTTGGTCAGAAGATAACTATAAGAAATAGCTTTTTCCCCGCTAGGACGCGGCAACTCTGCCGGGTGGTTGCTTGCGAAAAACTACAAAAAGCCCAGACGTTCTCTCTCCAACTTGAGGCACTTCGTCTATGCGGGAATGCTTATGTGTGTGTGTGTGCGAGAGAGATTGCAGTACTCATACCAATGCAACCGCCCGCCGCTGCGAATGCGAAAAACAAAACAAAAAGGAATCGCACGCTGCGCCTGTGTGCGAAGCTTCGCCGGCTGCTGCCGCTCTCTCTCTCTCACACTCCGTGACGATATTTCTCTCAGGGTGAGAGAGCGCGTGTATGTGTGTGGCTGCGACGGCAACTGCAGCTTTTTTTTGTCGCCGACGGAGACGAAAAGCGACGACGGCTGACTACCCAGCGAGCGCAGCCGGGTATCTGTATCTGTATCGCATCGCCACTCCACTCGCAAGTATCGCGGACGCGCAACGACCATGCGAAAATATTGCAACCACAAATCTGGAACTTTTTACACAAACGGTTGAGGAAACTCTGAATCTCATCAGCACATTTCGGAAACAAACGAACCAAAATCAGCAGCAATCGCAATCGAAATCAGTCAAAATTCAATTCTGGATCGGAGTCCGCGCATACGACGTCTTCAAAACCCTTTGGATATATCAACAGCAATAGAGCCAGCCATCAGTCATCATCAATCATCAATCAATCGAACAACAATAGAATCGAAAACCAACAGTTATCGTACCAAAACTTCTTGTTAGTGTTAAAAAAAAAGGATTAAGCAAAACATTTGCCAGTTTTTGTTTAAGTTTTTCTTTATTTGCTACATTTGATATATATATATAACAACGGTAAATCTTTAATAATAATATTCTACTATGGTTAAGTGTACAATTGTGAGGATCACAAGCTAATTACGCTTCTAATTTAATGTCAACTAAGTAAAATAATAACGCAAAAACGCACATAAAATATACATAACTATAACCAATATAAAATAATAATAATAAACTAATAATATCTATGGCCACGCGTTGCAAACTTTAAAAGCGCACGAAAATGCAGCGACATGTCTGGAAATGCATAAAAATTAAATACAAAATCTATAAATTTGAAACAAGTGAAGCAAACACAACTTAAAGCCCAGCAAAAACAAATCGAGTTTGGGACTAAGGAAGCGACTAAAAGTGCATATATATATCGTGTTTAGTGACAAATTATGATCATCAAGTGAAGCTAAAAACAAAAATAAAGCAAACTGAAAACAATTAAAGTTATATAATAATCCGGTTAGAGCCAAACTCTCGAAAAGCGACTGCGTTTAAAGCCAACAAAATCGCAATTCACATTTGCAATTTAGCCTTCGAATTGGATTGTACCCAGAGATTGGATTTGGATTCCCCGAAAACGCAGTCAGCCGAGACTTTCGAAATTTAATCTAGAACAAAATTGATCATAGCCAAAAGATCATAGCGAAATTGTAATCAAAATTTAACCAAGATACAAAGCTTTTCGATCACTAGCTTTACGTAACCCGCTGGCCCCTGAATGCAGTTACAGATCCCTTAGTGCATCCGAAGCTTTTGAAGCGGCTCTGGACCCAATACACACGATCACCGGAACGGGGCTTCAAAGCTCCACGGGGGTACACGCCCCATCCAGCCAAGAAGCTCGTTAAACCGAGCGAGAAAGAGAGAGATAGAGAGACAGACAGAGAGGAGAGCCCAACTGCAGCAGCCGAGCAAGGCCGAGAGCACTCGTAACTTGTTCTCCGGGCCGCCTTCGTGCACTTCCTGTGCAGCCGAGAGCGACGACGATCTGCAGCGACCAGCCCCCAGCAACAGGCGATCAGTTAGCTGGCGAATGCAACTCTGATTGCAATTACTGCAGAGCAGAGCAGAGCAGAGCCAACCGCCAACCGTCGCTGCTGCTGCATTCCTGGGCGAAAAGTGAAAGAGGGGCGACGCGCGACCGGTGATCTGTACTGTACTCTCCACCATCCGAGCATCCGCCATCTGCATCATCTTCCTCCACTCCGCCGCAGTCGGGCAACGTGTCGGAAAAGCGCGAAAGTGGCAAATAAATTGCACGCAACGCGAACTAAAGTCGTGAGTGCGGTGAAGTGAATAAATACTTGGTGAAGTTCTTGAATAGTGCAACACGACTACGACGATACGAATCGAAACTCAGAAAAAAACACACATTCGCATTAATTCGCATAAATAATAGCTAAGCAAATATTTTGGATTAAATATCTACACACACTCACAGCACCCATTGGATACCACTTGGATACACAGCGCCTGCCTGAGATACTCTCTAATCGGAACTTGCAGCAACAATTCGCTCGAGTAAGTCACCACTTCTGCATTATAATCGCTGCCGGTCTGGCATTAATTGCGTTTGCTGTTTGCCGCAACACACCTTTCCAGTTAGCAAAAAACAGATATGAATCTCTGATTTCGTTTTTTATGGAAAGTGATTTCGCACAGAATTTCATTTGCCATCGTAAAGATATCGCCTTTAGATGGTGAGTCAAGGTTGCGGGCTAGTAATCTGTTCTGAAGGTTTCTATTCTGGCAGAAATCGTGCGGATTTATATATACTTGATCATAATGAATTATAAAAATTACCTATGATAACTACAACCTTTGCCCTGTTAAAGAACCTTGTAGTTATTAATTAAATTTTATTACACGCTGGCAGGGTTTTACAATTATATTCAGAATTTTGCAACGCAGTGATGTAGTCATTTCCGACCCTATAAAGTATATATAATCTTGTTCAGCAGCAACAGCCGAGTCGATCTAGCCAAGTCCGTCTGTCCGTCAGTCTCTATATTTTTAAGCTATCTAAATTCAACTTTGCGGTACTTTTCTATACTCTCCAGATAGAACGATTAGGAACTATTGAAAATTTGGTAGAAAACATATTTTAGAAATTGGTATTTTCTACTATTTTATAATTTGGGTTTAATATTATTAAAATCGGGCTATTATTTCATATAGAATTATTATACTTCTATGTCATATTTTAAAATATCCCTTCTCAGAACTTCAACCTTTTTTATCCAAGAATATAACATGGAAAATAGTTGAAAATATTTATTCAGGCTTTAATAATAATGGTCAAATAAGTTATAGATAAAGATACTTCATAATTTAGATTATTTTAAATCCAAAAGAATTTATATATAGAAAGAACTAAGCTTGATTCCTTATCATATTTCGGGGGTGTTGTGATTTCTAACCACAAACATTCTCACACTTTTCTTGGAATTCCCTGAACACTCAAATTCTTTCCTTTCTAGGCTTCTAAGGTTACTCAGCTGATTTACAGTTAGTTGTCGGCATCCACTTATGTTTTCTTCCCAGGGTCTTTGGCTTTCAGAACTTTTCGGGTAACTTGAGGAGAGAGTGGCATTAACTTTATCCGCAAGATAAATACCTTTGCGGCATAACAAAATTCGATTGAAAATTCTGCGTAGAGCGCTGAAATTTGCTGTTTATTTTAACTAAAGTCATTTGGCATCACAAAAGTATTGAATGGTTGGATGGGATGTTCACGTGCTCACCTGGCTAAAGGTGGGTGTACCTGGTAGTGGTGGGGGAACCGGCAAAAACCCACAAGTTCATGACCAAAGTGCCGGGATAGCCAAACAGAGAGAAGGCGTGGGCGCCGCTCCCGGCCCCCTCTCTCTGCAGCTCCAGCCCACTGTCCAGTCATAGTCATCTCTCGTTGGCTGCAAAAGTATCTGTATCTGTGCATCGGCATCCGTGCGGTTGCAGTGGTGTGCGCTTATTTTAGTTACCGATACGACATAACGATTTTCTAAAAGTTCCTATACAAATTTACAGACAGCATCAACGTTTTTTTACACTCAGCCCTTGGGCATTTGCTCGCCGTTCTGTTTTCGCTCATTTTAACCCCTTTGAAGGAATGTTTTCGTTCTTTATTTCATCTTTTTTTCTCTTTGCTTTTGCCTTTGCCTTTGCATAGGAAGCTCTCGTCTGTGTGGAACGCATTTTTGTGGAACGTCGACAGTGTATCCCAAAGATATGCATGCGTTCTAAAGTCTCGCAGAGCAACGGCTTAACCTACGGGGTTTTTGGCCTATTCCAGCGGTATTTTCACTTTTGTTTGCGAGTTTTTATTTTACTTTTTTTTATCTTAGCCTTTTGAGAAGTTTCGGCAGCTCAGCTTCCACACGCCGCCACATAGTGTTGTTGTTTTTGTTCTTGTTTCCCCCCGATCTTCTGGAGCCGAGGGAGAGCGCCAGAGAGAGCATGTTTTTTCGCCATACGCTTTGTTGTGCAAATTCGTCTGCCACTCGCGCTGCTTATCGAGCGTCGCTCTCTCTCGCCTCGCTTGCCTGGCTGCCTGCTAGCTCTGGTTGCTGTTGTTTTTTGCCTGCCTGAGACTCACACGAACGTGTGTCTGTGTGCGAGAGTGGCGCTCTCCCTCTCTGGCTGCGTGAGTGAGTGGCTGAGTGTGTGTGCACTTTTGTCGCTGCAGCTTTTTGCGGACTGCGCTGCCGCTGCGACTGCGACTCCCCGAGAGTTGTAGTTGTGTGTTCGGTCTGCGGCTTTTGTTGTGCGACAGAATTGCGAGCGAGCGGAGCAGCCTCAGTTTGTGCCTCAGATACCGCCGCTGCTGCTGCTTCTCAGATTTTCTCCGATTCTCAGCAGTTTCTCAGCGAGCCGAGAACCGTGAACCGGTGACGTAGCCGTCCGCCATATTATTGCAACGCGGCTGGCCCGAAATAGCTCTCGCCAAACTGCAGTTAAGACAACAAAAACAAAAGGAAAGAATTAAATAAAAGAGTGCCTGCCAAAACACACATTCGAGTCGCGCGTAACGAAAATAAATGCAAACACTATAAACTCGCGTAGTTATTAATATGCTGGCAAAGAGCGCGCGCGGCAGGCGAAGCGGTTCGGAATCGGAAACGTAACGACGGAACGGCGGGCGGCCAATTGTGATCTCATACAATAAAAGTACACGGCTACCGATACGAATTAGGAATAGCGGTAGAAAATGCAGCAGAAATAACAGTGCAACGCAACGCCTTCAATATATCTCAATATCAAATATAGTTCAAAGATATAATACTACTGTACCGTCGGGTATATTATTCTATTGTATTCTGTGAATTTCCTAGTGCAAGCCAAATACAACAAACAAAAGACGGGGCGGCGACCAAAGGAAGAGGTAATTTCAGTACATTTGCCAACTGCATTTTGCAATTAGCAGCAGAGTGCACACATACACACCCATACAAGCGTATGGGGACTGCAAAAAAAATAAATAATATAGAAAAAAAGTGAGCGAACACATTATCGTCGTCGTATCAAGTGCCTGTGTGTGTGAGATTGTATGGGGCGATGTATGTGTGTGTGTGAACAACGTTCCGATGTAGGAACAAAAAGCGACGGCATTTTTACTTTATTATTTCTTTCGTTCTTCTTCTTATTTTGCATTTTTTTGTTGTCGTTTTCGTTTTATGTCTTTCTTTTCGGCGTTCTCTGCTCTTCTCCTTTGCTTTCTTGCACTGCAGCGCCCCAACATTGAGTGGCTGTGTGTTGGTGTGTGTGTGCAAAAATTAGAACCGTCTATTTGTGTTTATATATCCATATATATTTACATATATTCCCATGGGGTATAATTCTAAAAGTGCCAAACAGCTGACGCATGGCGTGAGGTGAAATGAAATGAAACGAAATTTAAATGTATGTGCGTTCAGGTGTTTTTTACGAAATTAAAAAAATAAAACGGACAACGACTACGACAACAACAACAACGCCCACCGTTTGCCGGCGTTGTTCAACACTGCACCAGCACACACACACAGACACACACGCGCGACCGAAACACGAGACCCCACAATGAAAGCGCCCCCAACACACATACACACACAGGTTGGTTCTCAGGAAAAGAGAGGTATTTTTTTGCGAAGCTTGGTTGCGGTGCGTGTGCTTGTGTGTGTGTGCGGCATTGCATTTAACATCGTCACAATCGCATTAAAGCGCCGTCGTCTACCTCTTTGGTATCCCCCTCCCTCACATTACCCGCTCCAACAGCCGCCCGTTTCCACCATTTTGATTTTTGCGCTTTGCATCGTTCTCCGCTTGCGCCTCCCTTCTTATTCGTTCGCTTTCCCTCATCCTCCTTTATTTTTTGCTCAGCTCCAATATCTCGCCGCTGCCGCCGACGCCGCCGCTTAAATCATTAAAAAGTGAACTTAAAATAAAGAAAAGTCCAGACACAGCCCCGTACGATTGTGTGTGTGTGTGTGAAACCGGTTTGTTCTGCCTTCGTATCGAAGATTTTTTTTCACTTTTTTTTTTACTGGCAACTTTTTGTTTGTTGCCTTGCCTTGCCTTTGCAGTTTGGCTTTTGGAGCAGTGCATCCTGAAACAGGCGCAGCCTGCTTTTCCTCCTGGGCTCCATTTCTCGGCCACGTGTCAACCAAATGGCGTCCACACACACACAAACACGCATGCACCGCAACTTTTAACCCACACATATGCAATTGTGAAAACCGGCCGGCGAGTGCAAAAGGGGAGCACAGACGAGGAGAGGAAAGTTTGCTGCTTGCAGCGGCCAAAAGCTTCGGAGTGCAATGCGCTCTCCACAAAGAGAGAGCATCGAGAGAGAGCATAAGAGCGGCACACACATACAGTGCAATTATTTGCAGTTCTTCTGCTTCCGTTTCTTCTTCTGCTGCTTTACTTCTTCTTCTTCTGTTGTCTGTCGCGTCCTCATAGCCCCCTGTTTTACCCCACCCATGTGCGCATAATTTGGCGCTTCGCCATGTTTTCTCCTTTGTAGGAAAGCTGCCCCCAAATGCGGCTCTCATTCCGTTTGGATGTTGCATGATGCATGACTCTTGGCGCTCAACGAATAACATGGCCGGCGGTGGCAAGGGGCTTTGGGTCGGATTAGGAGTTGGAGTTGGGAGTCGGTCGACTTGGGAGCCGTGTTAAGTAATTTTCTCCACCGCTTCGTCGCTTTCGCTTCGCTTGCCGTGCATCTTCCCATTAATTATTCAAATTGAAAATATGTATTAATAAGGTTTTGAGGTAATTGTTCTCAAAATGTCGCCTCGGCTTCGAGTGCAATTTGTAATCAATAATTGTGTGACTGTTGGTTTATTGATACGTTGTGTGATCAATTATTGTGATGGCAAAACAGAATTATAACACTTTCTTTCAAGAATTCTTTTTCGAAAGCTTTAATTTATTTATTTTTGGGAAATAATTGAGTTTATAAAATTATTTCCCTTAGTAAGTGTATTTTATTCTTCAATTTTAAGAAATAGGCTTTTTAATGTATTGTTTTAAATTAAATTAAAAGGAAATTTCTGAAAACTCTAGGTTAAAAAATAATTATTTGAAGCACATATTTCCCAATGAACACAATGATTTATAATAGGATCTTAAACTGACTGCAAATCTAAGAATCATGTTGGTAAAAATTCAGAAAAACTGCTTTAATTTTACATGTATTATTATCCAGCATTCCTTTAAAATGTAGAACTTTCCCATTAATAATTTAATATTCTAGAAATATGCCCAAGTTCTCTGTTCCCTTCTGCTGTCTCTTCTCAATTCTTTTAAATAACTTCCCAGCTCGGCACACAACACAATTTATTCAGGCCACTTTGAATACCGTTGTGGCTGATGTGGCGCGTTGCAATCAGCGGGTGCCGTGCCATCCAGAGTCATCCACCGCCAGGACATGCCGCCTGTTCCGAGCCAACTCCCCGGCCCTGCTATATGGGGGTGTAATGCATATGGCAAAAGGCACCACAGCGGGTGGCACTTGGAGCAGCCTAATTTCGCAAATAATAAAATATGCTGAAATAAAAATGCAAGATATGCGCTCAACGAGACTCGTTTACCATCTTCCCTTGCCCCCTCCCCCCATGCCTCACACTTCCCCTTGCTGCAAATGCAATGCAATTGAGCGGCGCCTGCAGCCGGCACTTTTCTAATTCGCTGAACTATGGGGAACCACCGGGAGCCAGTGGCAGGGAGCCTGCCCCAGCTATCTCCTCGGCTTAGCTCATGTTCCACCCGGATTGGGCTGGGGCTTTGTGTCGGATTGGATTGTGTTGGCCGGGCTTTTGGATGGGTTTTAGTTTAGTTAGAGAGCACACAAAAAGCGCTTTTTAGTTTCCACCGGGTCGTGTGGCATGTGCCTCGTTTTAGTATCTGTTTTTTGGCCACCTTTCAAATGCTACTTTTTTTTTAAGGTTGTAGCAAATTCTCTAATTACAACTAGGAGATTAAATATTTGGCTGGGTTCAAAGGGAATTAATTAAAAGGCTTCAGGTTTTTCTTTGGTAAATGGTTCTATTGGAGATATTTATGATACAGTAATAATAATATTTATGATAAGATAATATTTAAAATGATATTACGACCATAAATATTATAATAAACCCTATCAATATGATAAACCCAGTTAATGTAATGATTCCTATTATATTTAAAGTTAAAACCTGGATCCTGAAGAGTATATAAAGCCTCTTAAACACTCGAAACTTCACTCAAAATGTTATGAATATAGTAAAAACATATGTTTTAATATGATTCTTCATTTGTAAGAGTATTTCAAACTTCGTTCTTTAATCCTAGGCATATTTCCTTGTTTTTCCTTTCTTATTTTTTTTTTGCTCTGAGCCAATGTTGTTGTAGTTGGCTTTCTACTTTCTACGACTCTTGCTTCGACTCCTGGGGGGCATCTTTGCCAGCCATAAAAAAGCACACCATTTTCTTCTCTTGGCAAACTTTTGTGTAATTTTCATTTTGCGCTTGTCGCGTGTCCCTTTCCCCACCTTAAAAAACCTCTCCCCCCTTTGTGCCCAAGAGCCAATACGGCTTTATGTACTGTTGCAGAGGCACGTTGGATGTCGCTTTTGCACTCCTTATTTTTGGCAGTTGCACAGCGCAAATATACGGATAGACACAATGGCACACACACACAACTGTCGTTGCCGCAATGCAGTGAATTCGGTGGCACTTTGGTTCCGGGTTCTGGCCTGGCCAACACGTGACTGACCTCCACGGTTTGGTTTGTTCTTTTTCTTTTTTTGGGGAGAGTCACAGGATGAGGATGAGGCTGAGGATGGTCGCCATTTTCATTTGTTGATGCGGTCGAACAGCGGCATCCCTGCACTTTTGCGGCCACAAAATGTGAGCATCAAATATTGAAAACATTTTCCCCAACCGAACCCCGGGCTCAGTGTGCTGACTTTTTACGGCTGCCTGGCCAGGGAAATGTGTGGATATGGATGTGGATGGATGTGGTGTGCCCTGCCCGCCCCCTGGTGACTTGGCCGGGGGAGAAAAAAAGAAGAGTTTCTTTTGGCAGAAATTCCAGTAGGCAAGTTGCGCCTGATTGGTTTCTTGGCAAGACGAAGACCCACAGAAATGTAACGAGGCCCATTCCGTTTGCTGTTTACTCACATCAACCCGACTTGCAACTTATGGCCATGTTATCTCTGATTTTGGCACCGTCACAACGGCAATCGGGAGCAGCCTGGGTCCTGGTGAGTAATTGGGAGCGATGCTCTGCCGAGATGTGACTTCAGATTGGTCCATGTTTACTCAGTGATAAGATAGATAGCAGACAGATAGAACAAATATTGCAAATGGAAAGATTAAGCAAAGTGAGGAAGGGGAATAACATCAAGACTCCCAATTACCCATCCATAATTAACTTCTCAAATATTTTGTAATAATTGAGCTACGTATGAGTAATATTTCACCAAGTTAGCTTTGAATTTCACTCAAGTATTTCCATTTTAAAATTCACTTATTCTACTTAGCTGGCTTCCACTTTAATTTCCTTTGAAGCATTTCAAATATTTCATTAAACTTTAGCTCCATAAATTACAATAAATTTCATTCATTTAATATTCTCCTTAGAGAGAGGGGGAATCCCCCCCTATCCTGTGCAATCTCCACCGTTGTCTGCCTCCTGTAAGGCGATTCCATCTAATTTGCTTGGTTCGCCTGCACTTTGCTGGAAATTTGTTCGTTGTCGCAATGCCATAAATTCTGCAACTTATGCGGCCAACTGGCCGCCTCCTAATACCCTGCCCGCCCAAACGACCCGACCCCCTTCCTTGGCTATAAATTACAAGAAGGCATTTGCCACACTTCCGTTCTTCGGCTCGGTTTCGGCCTGGTCTGCAGTGTCTGCCCTGGCTGCCGTGTCTGCAGTTTCCTCCGGCCAGGCTGGAGTTATTTTTGTGCCTTAAATCGGCTTAACTGGGCGCTCCGGGGCTGTCGTTTGTTGTATTGGCAGTATGTAGTAGTAGTTAGTTTGGCTCATCTGAAAATCAATAAACCAAAGGAACTGCCATTGTTGTCGCCGTTGTCCATGGCAATAGCATTTAAATGGCGTTGGGGCTTCGTCTTGAAATTCACCTTTTTTGAAAAAGCCAGGAACTTTAAACACTTGCCCCATGCATATGATGATGGCATTGGGAAACAACCCCCAGATATATATATATATATATTTGTAGTTTCTACAGTCTGGCTTCGGAGTTAGCAAAAGGGCGTTGTAATTCTAGACCAGACACTACCGCCACTTGGCGACGCATTGTCTGGTGACGAACAAATGTGGCAAAACGATTTATTCGGCTTTATCAGCAGTTTCCCGTATCCTTTGTCTCTCCCATCGAAAGGAGCAGTAGAAGTAGTCGCATTAAGTGCTTCTCTCGCGTGGCGGTGATTTGTCATATCGCTGATTTACTAACCTTGCACACCAGGCATTATCTCTGGTCCTGGGTCCTGGTCCTGGGCTCGTAACCGGAATCGGAATCGAAAGCCAGTCCTGGGGAGTTGAGGCATTCCACCCCTGCGAAGAGGGTGACTTTTTTTTTTTTCTTTTTTGCCGAGGGTGTAACTAACCGACACAAGTGCAGCCAGGATATGCCTGTATCTGTGTGTAAGTGTGTGTGTTCTTGCGCATATCGCCGGCATCAACATAAAATTTATTGAGGTAGTTGCCAAGCGGCTCTGGCAAACAAAACGAACAGGGTTCCTTAACATGCAAACGTTTCTTTTTTTCATTTTATTTTATTTTATGCCCAGAGTTGCAACAGAGTTGAGAGAAAAAGAGGGCAACCCTGTTGTCATAACAAGCATGCATGCATATAAAAAATGTTGGCTAACACACACACACACACAAGTCGGCAAAGCCGGCAAAGTGTTGCAAATTGAAAAGGTTCACCTGAATAGCTTCCAGCCGGGATGCAACCCTAAATTGGCCCGGGAATGTGGCCAGTCTGTGTCCGGTGTAAACCCCCGTTTTTCCCCTCAGAATCCAATGTATTTGCCAACACTGCGTATGAGAAATACCTTTTATCGATATGTTTGTTATGTTCCTAATGGAATTTTCACATGCCTCCTGCATTTGTTGTCTACTCACTATCCATTGGTTGTTTGTTTGTTTATTATTCATTTCCTTGCAGTGCCCATTTTCCTGCACATTTTCATGGCGCAGACCCACCCCCCATGGTGTTTTCCCCTCTTTTGTGCTTGTCGCCAACACTTTTCACTTACAGTTCGCTGCGTTTTTCGCGCCCAACGAGACTGGCTTTTATATATTTTACATCATTTACAGGATGTGCGAAAAGGACTATTTGGTATTGTTTGTTGTTACTAACCGATGGCACTGCAGTTGTCATAAATATTTGCTCTATAGTAGTAACCCTGCTGATTTTCTTATCCATCATAGTTGGCTTTTGCAGGTAGACAGATGTCAAATGTCATTAGGTCCCTGGGTCTCAACAAATTTCATTTCATTCATTTTTTTTTCTCGAAACGTTTCGGAACACCTCTCTCTCTCCGGCCGCTGATTAGTAAAGCAAAAAAAAGTACCATTTTCAAAAAGAAAGAATCGAAAATATTAATTTCAAACGAAATTCCGAGTCTTTGAAGGAAATTTATAAAATTCTCAATTCTACTAAACGGCAATGGAGAGCAATGTGAAGCCAGTTGATGGAGGCGGTGGTGAGCCGTTGTCCACAAGCCACAAGGATCGCCTTCCAATCCCGACAACGATTGCGATGGCCATTCGCAGTGAGTAGAAGGAGAGCATTCAATGTTCAATCGAAAAGTGTGTTTCAATGTCAGCCAATGTGCGTGTGTGTGTGGAGCAGGGAACCAAATATTTGCCAGCAAACGAAATTCGCGATATAAAATAAAAAGGGGGGCAGTGGGGCGAGGTGGAAGAAAAAGCAACAAACAAAAAGGCAAAGCTATAGAAATTATTTAGAAATGTTCGCGCTCATAATCTAACGTTGCTTTCCGCTCGCTCTGGGAGCGATATTAGAAGAAGAAGCTTTGCTGATATTTTGCACATGTTACGCAATTATCGCTCTCGGCAAGTTTTTTTTTCTTTTCGTGCTTCTATTTTTTGCAATTTATTTTATTTTTTTTGCAGCTTGCTTCGTTTTTTGTTTGAACGTGGTTGTCATACACACACACGCACACACTCACTGAAAATAGCTTTGCTGATAGTGCTAAGGTAGATTTCTATGAATCTATTGGTTTTGCACACGTATACACACACATATCTGAATGGGTGTACATGTGTTTGCCACTTGACAACTGCGGAAAATTTGCATTTTCATTATGAGTCGTTGCCATAAATATTCATTTATGATAAATTTGCTGCTGAATGCAGCTGCAGGTTGTGTGTCTGTGTTTTGGTCCATTTTATGCAGTGGGAAAAATAATATTAGAAAAGTGCGAGTTATAACACTAACCAAAAGAAAACAAATAATATATATTTATGTAAAAAATAAATTATACACAAAAAATATAACAAAAATAAAGTAAAACAATAATAGTAAGGCTTTCGGTGTGACCTTTTACTAAATGAAAATGAAAAAATATTAAAAAGTGTTTTACTTCATTATAGAAGTCAAATAATTATATTTAATAAACTAAATACACATAATATATATGAAAATGATTTTAACCATTTAAAAATAAACCCTTCAAAGAATGCAGTGTCATAACACCATAATAGATAAATTTATAGTTATTGTGTACATTGTACATATATTGCTCACAGGCAAAATGAGTTACAAATCTTCTACCTATATTACCCACAAGCTCCCACTAAATATTTACAGTTAAAACATCTAAATTTAATTTGCGACAACTAGCAACCAAGTGTTAAATTTAAGACCAGAAGTCTATTTAACCAATTAATACCGTACAATAACCAATAAAATAGACACCTAGAGAACTAGGAATTAAGAACCTGATAAATATATATATGTCAAGATATCTCTGTGGTTACCATGGCAACACTGCTGCTACGTCACTCTTATCGGTCATTAAGCGAACCTCTCCACATGGCGTATACGCAACGCGGCACGCATAATTCGCCGAAACGGGCCTCTTTTCGATTGTTTACATTTTTTGGCCGCTCTCTCTTTCTTTGCTTCTCACGCACTTTTCGTGAGTATGTTGGCACCCACTCTCTATCACTCTATTTCGCGATTTTTGTGCGTTTCGCATTTTGTTTGAAGTCAATGAACTTTGGGGGCTTTTGTTGTCTGTGTGTGTCTCACTCTCTCTCGCAGTCCGGTGCGTGCGACGATGCGTAAGTTGCGAATTCTTTTCTTTTATTATTTCGCAAAATTCGCGCGACCTATTTTTTTCAGGCAGTCGAAATTTGTTGCTATTTTATAGCGTTCGTTGAACTCGTCAAGGTAAATAAATGGGAAGTGAGATGAATAGAGTTCATATCTGCTAAATAGGGAATATCTTTCTTATTTTTGTATTATTTATTTATATTGCAAAATTCATTTATTTATTTATTTAATTTGCAGAAATGGCGGAAGGTAATGGCGAACTGTTAGATGACATTAATCAGAAAGCCGATGACCGTGGCGATGGCGAACGTACCGAGGACTATCCCAAGTTGCTGGAATACGGTCTGGACAAGAAAGTGAGTCTTTAACTCAAGGAATTCTATTATTATTATGGTTATCATTAATAATTCATTAAATTTCCCTTTAGGTTGCCGGCAAATTGGATGAAATCTACAAGACCGGCAAGCTGGCTCATGCCGAGCTGGATGAGCGCGCCTTGGATGCGCTCAAGGAGTTCCCCGTCGATGGTGCCTTGAATGTGCTGGGTCAGTTCCTCGAATCGAACCTGGAGCATGTGTCAAACAAGTCTGCCTATTTGTGTGGCGTGATGAAGACGTACCGCCAGAAGAGTCGAGCGAGCCAACAGGGCGTGCCAACGCCCGCAGCCGCTGTTCAGGTCAAGGGACCCGATGAAGACAAGATTAAGAAGATTCTCGAGCGTACCGGCTATACATTAGATGTGACGACAGGTAAGATGAATTAACATATATTATGTTTTATATATGTACTAAATATATACGATTTAATTTCTCCCTTTGCAGGCCAGCGTAAATATGGCGGACCGCCACCGGACTGGGAGGGCAATGTGCCGGGCAATGGGTGCGAGGTATTCTGCGGCAAGATACCCAAGGACATGTACGAGGATGAGCTAATCCCTCTGTTTGAGAAATGCGGCAAAATCTGGGACCTACGCCTCATGATGGACCCAATGACGGGCACAAATCGTGGTTATGCATTTGTCACATTCACAAATCGCGAAGCAGCCGTTAATGCAGTGCGCCAGGTATTTAAGCCAACCAAAGAACCTTCATACCTCCATGACCACCACCACCACAGCCACCAACCAACCGACCAGAGCGTAAAACCCTGCCTCCCCCTGCCCCCCAATCAGTCTTTCCCGCTTCAATGTTTTTATACGTATTTGCTAACTATTACGATATATACATATTCCCCTCTCTCTATATATATATATACATATTTAACGTATTGTATTCACATAAAATACTCTTTCTGTTACACATCGGAAAAAGTAGGAACAGTTGTTGTGTGGCCAAAAATCCAAAATTGAACCTCTGGCAAAGAAGCAGCAAAAATATAATTGATCATTTGGCGCTTTTAGATCTGACCGCAGGAGTTGTGCAACTTTAATTGAACTTTGAACTATGCTAATCCCACCGCCTTTGCCTCCACAAAATTGAGCAGTCTCTTCTCTACTTGATCTTTCTGTAACTTGTAATGCATGTCCCGTGTTCTATGAGTTGTATTCTTAATTTACGCAAACGCATCCTTGAAATATCGAACAAATAGCAAGTTTGAAAAGAGTTCTCTACGAATAGAACGGAAACAAAAAAAGGATTGGCTTCCTACCCACCCACTCCTTTCTCTCTATTTCTCTTTGTATTATTTCTTTTTAGTTGAAATTTCTTTTCTTAGATCTAAGTCAAGCTATGTAGCCCTTAAACTTTTGTAGTCAAACTTAGACGAGTACGTTCGATCTCACTGTCTGGTTTTATTTAAGACGAGCATGTCCAAAATTCAGACCATGATCTTGGGATGCGCACCAAGACGCATTCGCATATATAGAACCTTAACCACTAACCAAAATCGTTTTCCTTTAACATTTCCAAACTGAAACCAAAACGAAATTATATACATATATGCGGCCCGCTTCGAAAAACAAATTGGTAATCAAATGAAATGTATTTACAGCCCTAACAACCCTTTAATTTATTTTATTATTTAACCCTCAACCGTCCTTATTATCGTCCCAACCTTGGCTTTATTTCAAAATTATTCGTTAGTTATGATTTTGATTTATTTATTTGATTTATTATTAACATTGAATTGGTATTAAAAAGAATCGTTTTACCTCTCCCATCCACCATTTAGCTCGATAATCACGAAATAAAACCCGGCAAGTGTCTGAAAATAAATATAAGCGTACCGAATCTGCGCCTTTTCGTAGGCAATATACCCAAGTCAAAGGGCAAAGATGAAATATTAGAGGAATTTGGTAAACTTACAGGTAAATTGACAACAACAAAACAAAACAACAAATTAACAAAAAACAAATTTATTTTAAATTAAAATAAATGGAGTTGCATTTTGGGAAACGAAAGAGGGGCAACTTCAAAATCGGCTTTAAAGTGAAAACAAAAATCCAATTGGCTGAACTGAGACTGAAATTGGCTAATTGCAGAAGTGAAGAATAAATATTAGGTAGCTTTTAGACAGGGTCCTAGGTCATTGAGTTCAATTTAAGTTTAATTAATTTGATTTTTTTTGTTTTTAAACTCATTCTAACCACTCACACCCCATCCAACCATCCGCCATTGCCATCTATCTCCATGAAAAATATTGAAAATATGGAAAAGTGCCCCCCGAGACACTCTTTTCAAATGCGCGCTCTCTCTTATATCTCTCGCTCCACGACAGAAACTGAATCATTCCTCAGTTTAATCATATAATTATACATATATGTTGCCTCATAAAGCACAACACACACACACCACACATCAACACACACCGCCACATACAAACCGCAGTCTCATTGCCATTCGTTAAAAGCTTGAATTGTCCTATAAGAGTATTTCTTTTCAACTTATTTACATAATATCTCCAGTCATTAACTTTGCCTACGAAAAAAAGAAGAAAAACAAATGATAAAAAAAAGTATTGAAATTTTTAAATTTTGTTACCAAATTGTTATGATGCATTCCAAGACTTTGTTTTTTTTTTATAAAACCTTGTGTTCCGTTTTCTCTTTAATAATAAATAATCACACCGTAGGAAAGCAGGCTCTAATGAACAAATTGTATAAATATCACGTATACGCCGTGTGTCAGCTGGAAAAGTCAGTGCGAATGAAAACACTTTCAAGGTAAGATCGAATCGCACTTGATTTTCCAGCTGCACAGAGCCAGTCGTTTTCTTTATAATTTCTAAATAACTATTACGCATAGTAAGTACTAGTATATCGGTAGTGACAACGATTAATCCAAACCAACAAGCCAACTGGATATTAGCTAAAGAATCAACCTTATTTTTGAGTAAATTCATTCTTTATTTGGCACGCATTGAAAATATAAAAAAAGGTTGTTCATAAAGTTTAGATATAATAGAAATCTACACACACACACACTCTCTCTCTCTCCCCAAAAAAACACATGAGAACTATCACCACACACACACATACGAAAAACACCCATATATTGCTCCACCACAAAAAAACCTGAAACCAAATCAATCCAAAATCAAATCGCAGTACCAATGAACTACAAATTTTTCATAGCAAATCAAAATTTTCTTTTGTTTTGTGTGAACTTTTAAACAATTGCAGCTAAATGATTTTGAAATTCGGAAAGGCAAAAAGATTGGTGTTACGATATCATTTAACAATCACCGGCTATTTGTCGGCAATATACCTAAGAATAGAGATCGCGACGAATTAATTGAGGAATTTTCAAAACATGCACGTAAGTGATTCCAAAACCAAAACCAAAAACCAAAAACCAAAAAACCAACAGCAACAGCAAACCACAAACAAAGCAAAAGACCCCGATAAAAAAAGAAACCCCTAGCACCACAAACCCCGATTGGCTGTGAGAATTGGTCGATCCCCGATAAATATATATCATATAAATGTTATCCCGAAAAGGTTTTTAGGGGCGATACTTGCAGAATTGAAAAGCGCATGGAAGCCTATGAAATGAAGTATCAATTGGATTTTTGTTTTGCAATTTTCGCTTTTAAATGCTGGAAAAAAAACCCCAAATGGAAAATTCCAACACTCCAAAAAAATACCCCACAAAATTAAAAGACATTTCCCAAAAGGATATAGCTTCATCTCATATATGGAAGCTGTGTCCTTTGGTCAATTGCATTATACCCCTTTCTCTCTCTCTCTCTGTCATATATCTCTCTCTATCTCTATCTATTTATATCTCACTCATTCTCTGTAGCGTTTAAGCGCTGTTAGTAAATACAACAAAAAATTAATTGTTCCTTAAGTTCCAT
Source organism: Drosophila serrata (assembly GCF_035046125.1). Taxonomy (NCBI): domain Eukaryota; kingdom Metazoa; phylum Arthropoda; class Insecta; order Diptera; family Drosophilidae; genus Drosophila; species Drosophila serrata. The sequence continues at coordinate 836,548 of NW_028257262.1, read as the reverse complement.
TTTTTGGTTAAATCGAATTATTAAATGTGCCCAATTTGTTGACATTGAAAACCCGTAGCTAAACAATTCGCTAAACTAAAACGTTTTGAATATTTTTGAAAAAACATCAATATAAAAACTGATTAAGGGATAAAGCCTAGTGTTTTTGTTTTAGTGCAGACCTATATATAATATATATCCTTTTTAATATACACATAAAATATAGATTACAAACGGCGCACACAAACCGATTAAAATGCGATCCCTTCCCCAGAAATATAAATAAAACCAATCAATATGAAACAGCAATTCGTCCATCCAAATCGATATGTTTCGGCCCATTCACGTTGAATATAATAATATATATGAATGAAAGATTCACTTACTTAATGACTGGAGACTACTACAAGCCTTAAAAAAAAAATTAAGACTCATTTAATCTAACTCTCTCTCTGTATCTATCTCTCACATAAGCGCTACTTCCCCGAGCAATTGATGCAAACGAATCGAAGCGAGAAAAACTAAGCCAAATTCAAAATCTTATCCATATTTCGTTACGTTGTTACGTTGTTATTGTTCTCTATATACATATATCTCTATCTCCTCCTATCTCTACCGAACTCTCTATTGTATCTCAGTGTACACACGTTCTCTTCTGTCTATAACTCTGGCTATGTTTGTGTATAGTTTTCCCGTTATCGTTTCCATTACGACCAAAAGAAAACCAAGCTCAATGTGTGCTCTACTACTATGTACTCTCTGTGTTTTCGGTTACATTTTATTTACCTCTTGTTTTTATTGCAACATGTACTATAATATATATCCAAAAACAAAACAATAGCAATACAGCCACAGCCACAGAGGTTTTTAAGTGTCTTTCTAAATGTGTGTTTCATTTTACAAATACTCTATACGTACTACATATCCAACTTAATGTTATAAACCCCGCTCTCTCTCTCTCTCTATCCTGTCTCTAAATCTCGAACGAATCGAAAATGTTTTTAGCTTTTAGCAGCGTCATTCAACTATTCAAAAATATGTCAAAAAGTTAAGCAAGCAGCAATTGTTGGCATTGGTTTTCGAAATCATCTAATTCGCTCTATATACTCACAAAAGAACGTACTATAAAGAGATTCAGATTGCGGAAATATTCATTATTTTACATAACAAAATGACAGTTTGTTGTGTAAAATTTTGCGCCTTTCCGTTTTAAATTGCAATAATTCCATCTATATATATATTAATAGGCACACTGGTGTCGAGTGTGTCTTATCACCTGTACTGTACCTGTACTCTCGAACATACTATCGCACATAAACACACTCAAACACACACACACACACACACACCTGCCAAATACCAATACCAGTACCAGTAACAGTACAGATACAAATACTTTTTTGTTGTATTTCTTTCGTTTTCAAACTTTTACATATGCAACCAACTAATCATAATGCATTTGAAACTGATAACACCGCGTGCTAATTTATTGTACTCAAATGACAATTTTCTTTATTTATAAATAAATCTGATCCCGAATCCGAACCTATAGCTGGCCTTTACGAGGTAATCATATACAGTTCGCCAGATGATAAGAAAAAGAACCGTGGCTTCTGCTTTCTCGAATACGAGTCGCACAAGGCGGCATCTTTGGCCAAACGAAGACTTGGCACTGGTAGAATTAAGGTGAGTTTTATCTATAACTATTTAAAGATGTATTTAGCTAATGAGTAAATTCATTTCCTAAAGGTTTGGGGATGTGATATAATAGTCGACTGGGCCGATCCACAGGAGGAGCCGGATGAACAAACTATGTCCAAGGTTAAAGTTCTTTATGTGCGAAATCTAACTCAGGACGTCTCCGAGGATAAGTTGAAGGTAAAAGTCTCCTTTCTACTAAAATAATGATTTAATAACAAATTACTATCTGTGATCTCTAAACAGGAGCAATTTGAGCAATATGGAAAGGTGGAACGAGTTAAGAAAATTAAAGACTATGCCTTTATACACTTTGAGGATCGTGATAGCGCCGTCGATGCTATGCGTGGCCTTAATGGCAAGGAGATCGGCGCCTCGAATATTGAGGTTAGTGTACTTTTCTTTAATATTTCTATAATATTATATTAAATCCTGAAATATCCTTTAGGTCTCTCTCGCCAAACCCCCCTCGGACAAGAAGAAAAAGGAGGAGATTCTGCGGGCTCGTGAGCGCCGTATGATGCAAATGATGCAAGCGCGTCCCGGGATCGTGGGGTATGTATTCCCAATCCCTAATCCTATCCAACCTCTAAACACTTGCCTAGCACAGCAACACCAATAACCACCAATTGGCGCTAAATTCTAAAAATATATAAAATATTAAAACAATGCATTTAATGCATTTCACATTGGGCACTCTTTGTTCTCGGCTAAAACCAAATTCAAACTGTCTGTTTGCTTATCAAGTCGCCACCCCTAAAATCAATTAATTCTTAACTTATTATGATTGTTTTTTTATTTTTTTCTTTCTTTTTGCCCGCCATGCGAATTGACTTCGCCACAAAACAAACCAAAACCAACCAAAACACACACAAATACCGTAAACCGTAACCGTATCCGTAACTGAAACCGCAAAAAACCATAAACCAATAATAATTCAATGAAATGCCATTCCTCTTGTGTTGGGATTATGTTGTAAAGATTCGAAACCTTGTCTCCATACAGAAATCTGTCGCCGACACATGCCAACATGATGTCCCTGACGCCCATGCGCCTCCAAGGGGCGCGCATGCCGCTGCGTACGCCGATACCTCGCGACTACGGTAAGTTTGGCAAATTTGCCAAGTGAATAATCCGTCAGATTCGATTCTTAGATGTCTGTATGTATGTATGTATATGCATAGCCATCGGCATCGGGCCGTTGGCCATGCCAATTGAAAGTGTAAAATGTAAGGGGGCCACAGGCGGGGCCGACCTCCTCTACACGATTGAGATAAAAAATAATAATACTTTATAACTACTTTTGTTAATTTGGTTTAGTTCTCGTAGTCAGTTGTTAGCCAAGTTGTTAGGCACACTCGCCATCCATAAACCACACTACACACTACACACTCACCCACACTAACACACAGTACACAGGCTAGGATTCTGTGTTTAGTTTTAGTTGGATTTCTAACCAGCAACAGCAGCAGCAGCAGCAGCAGCAGCCAAAGTTTCTGAACTACTAACCCCCAGAAGCAGTTTTAGCCTAACACTAAGCCTTAAGTTAAACCGATATCATGTCCTGTGCCATCGAACGCAACGTTTTGTTAGCTCCCCTCTGTTCATCTAGATTATTGTTTAACCCCTTTGCCTCCCACTCATTTTGGTTAATTAAAGTCGTAGCATGTACTACGTAATCCCAAGTTTAATCAGATTCTGAGGGTTACCTGGTATATGCACGACACGTTTAGGTTAATAGAAAGCGCCCGCTATGAACACTAACATATTGTATTACACACTCACATCACACACACACACCCCATGTCCCAAGGTCACGCCTAGCACACTGCCCTTCGAGCCCCAAGTCAAGTATGAAAGAGTATCCAGCTAGATAAAGATGATTAATAACCCCCCTTTAACTAACCAATATTGGCAATCAATTGAAGTAAACCCCACACAGAAGCACCATCAATTATTTCTCTTACTTTCTCTTAATCGTAAATGTTGATGCTTTCTCTTACTTTCTTCCTTCTTTCTGATACTCGCATTTGCAAGATTATGTGTCAATGCTCGTACTTATCTTCCACTATTATCCTTATACTTTGGGTTTTATTTGCATGTCAGTGATTATTTTCAATTTATCGATGTCGTCCTGTTTATCCTTTTTGTTCAGTAACCATTACCTTCGACTCTCTCTCTATGATGTCTCTGTAAGACCCATTTCCAAACCGATATACGAACAGAAAACAACAACATATCCAAGCCATATCCAAGCATAGACATTAGACATTAAAAACCTTAACGTTGTCCATAGCTGTTTATGATTATTAAATGTTGCAATTGTGTTCTCTGTGTAGCGAATGTTAAGCACCCTGTATACTGTTTGATGTTATATCACCGGTAAGTAACCCCCCAAGTCTCATCTACTTAAGCCACCCACCCACTATTACTACTACCTTTACTGGTGTACTAAGTGTGTGTACCAGTGACCACCAAAGCGTCCAATCCCATCCCCATTTCCTCCTCCCTCCCCCCCGGTACGCGACCAATTCGTTGAACATTGGCAAAGTGAAACAATTGGCAGGGGAGCATATAGGTCTACATAGTGGGTCCCACAGCATTCAGTAGAAGAGGAGAGTATAACATCAAACCTAATCCTAATCCCGAACATACCCCGTAGACTATGATTACGACTATTTCGGTTTCTCGGACTACCGCCCCGGTGCCTATTCCAATGATCTGTACTATGATGATATGTACCGTGCTTATGATCAGGACTATGGCTTCTATGAGTACTCGAATCCCACGGGACTTGGGGGAGCTGGTAATGGCGGCGTCGGCGGCGGCGGCATCGGAGGAGGAGGAGTGTCCGGATCGATGATGCCGATGCCGGGTGGCACCGCCCAGAGTGCTCCGCTATCCGGGGGCCAGCGAACGGCCAGGGGCATGACAACTGGTCCCAGTGGCTCGGCAGGTCCTGTTATGGTGCGTTGCAACTCCCCAACGGAACGATGTCAGGGAAACAATTTGAAACAGAATCAGAAACAAGAACAAGAACACAAAAGAACGCACACAGAAACACTAGTTTTGTAGAATTTTGATTTGATTACATTTTTGATTTTAGATACTCCTTTAGTTTGATTGATTGCCTTCCCTCCCTCTCTCTCTCTATCTGTAACCCCCCGACCGACCTGTAGTTGATTTTGTATGCCATTTGCTTTATATTAATTTTTGGCTTTAATTTCCACAAAATTATATTCTTTCTGTTTCGTTTATAAAGTCAAAATTTGCACGTATATTGCCGCCAAATTCAACCACACACACCCACTCACCCACAAACAAAAAAACGAAGGAAAACCAATGCTTATGCTCATGCCACGCCCACACACCCAACACACACACACACATACACACCCACGAACGCGGATTATTTGTTGCTTGTCTCGCACTGTTTTGCTTTAACCACAAGGACATGCCATAAATTAAGGACTCCATCCGCCATGCAATCGCCAACCAATCGAATAATTAACACATTGTGCTTTATTATGCTTAACTTATGCTTCGCTTGTACGTATACCCACCCTCCCCCCTTTTTCCCAACCCGCCACCTGCTTATTTATTTATAATTTTAATTGCACAGTCCATCGCCAGGCTGGAGGAACAAACCATTAATACTTTATTTATGAGCTGAACACGGCGTGCTGACGTTTTAATTTTAATTACATTTTAGCAATTAAGTGGAGCGCTTTTAATCACAATGCGTCGCTTTATTTTTTAGTATATATATTTACCCAGTATTTATTTCGCAAAACGCTTTAATGTTTAAAAACATATTAACCGCATACGCTTATTGTAATCCCCTTTAGTTACGTTTAAAAAAAAAAACAAGTCAACAAACATGGTAAAGTTATTCTTTTCATATAAAACATATATACATATATATATTGTGTCAATCGCAAGAGGCAAAACTTTTGTTTGCTTGAACCTCCGAACGTTTCAAGCTCCCAGATCCGTTGTTATAAATAACTATATAAGTATATTATGAAACCCAAATTGACTAGTTGAACCTGATCACTCAGTTAACACACTTGATACAGAGAACAGTATATATATATACATTTAGTAATTTCTATATGAATAATACATACTTTATATGCATACATTATTACATCTCGTGTATGTACAATTCTCAAACAACAGTTTTACACCAAGAATCTAACGCGTTTATTTCGATTTTTTTCTTTTCTTTTCTTTCTTTTTATGTGTTCTTGTTATATACTTATCTATATACAAACAATTCATTTGTTTTTCGGTACTACCAATATGACAAAAACGAAAAAAAAAAACAACAAATCTTGAAAAATTATATATATGTTCGTCAAAACTAAATCAATTACAAATCCTATCTACGCCACCAACCTGAATCAAAATCAAAAATCAAAAATACCAAAATCCACCACCAACCAAATGACCAAAAACTATCGTTAACCTTTCGATTCAAAAACAAACAAAAAAAAAATTATATAAAAATGAAACCGCTTTTCCGACCCCTCTTTTTCGAAAAAAAACCAAAACAAAATTCAAAACTAAACCAAATTCGAAATTCTCACAACGATTCGAAATTCCAAATTCAAAAATCAATTCAAAAACGTTTTTACTTTGCTTACCTTTTCGTTCAATTCGAAATTCAAAATTTCAAATGACCAAACAAAAAAAATTTGACACTTATCTTGGCGATCCATATATATACAAACACATTCAATTATATATATATATATAAAAATGCTAATGCAATTCGAACCAAATCTGAAAACTCAAATCAAAACCTGAAACTGATCAAAAATCGATATCGAAAAATGCAAAACCAACGACCGATGGATAAACCCAAATGATGGATAACGGAACCGAATCTGGAAATGCAAAACACACACAAACAACACACACTCACACACGCTCACCCCCAACTCACACACACACACACACACACACGAACCGTACACACATCACACACACGCCACCTTCACAAACGCAACTAATGCATGCAAAAATGACGATGATGTTGATGATGATGACGATGACGACTACCTTTGATGGTGTTGAATCGATAACGATAACACAATATCCGGTTTGCGGATGTGGATGTGGATACGGATGTGCTTATGCCGCAATTGCTGGCGGTGTGATGCAATGTGATGTGATGTGATGTGATGTTATGGGATGCAACCTATATACGATCGTATAGGGAGTTGGTCGTGGGCTTGGAATCACAGTGCCGCGTGGCAGAGCCGTTGGCCCGCGTGGCAGCATCAGTCGTCTGGGGGGCCAAACAGTGCCACAGGCGGCGGCAGCGGCGGCGGCGGGACAGGCGGCGGCGGCGGCAGTAGCTCAGCGGGGGGCCACCGGTCAGGGGGCGCCGGCAGCAACCGGGGGGGTCCGTGGGGTGGTGCCAATGCGTCCCAGCGCTCGTGGCACCCAGCACGTCAAGCCGCTACAAAATTTACCAGGTGAGCTCAACAAACACAAGAAAAAACGTTATCAAAATAATACACCACAAAAAACCACTCTACAACCAATCAACAAAAAGCAATACCAAATCAAACTCAAACTCAAAATCGACCTCGAAATTCAAACCAAAAAACCAAATCGAATCAAAACGAAACCCTCCAACAACCTGCGCCAACTGAAAAAACTGCATAAACAATATCAACAAACTGCAACAAAACTTGAGAACAAAACATGGCGAATGTCGAATTCATATCAATTAATAATTTAAAGCCAAAGTAAAATGTAAACATGCCACACTCACACACCCCTCTTGACACAAACAAACACCACACATACACACACACACACACACTATACACCTCGCGTGCACACACACCAACGAGAGATTTTGTTAGTGTGTGAATAGTCCATCCCCCTACCCCCTCCCCCCAAGGACGAAAGAAACCCCTTACCCTACCCCCAAGAAGGTCACTTAAATGTCGTGTGTCTCGCATTTGTGTAAATGTTTTAAATGTTGTAACGTTTTTTGCCCCCTCCACTCTTTGGTTTCATGTTCTCTCTTTTGTTCGCCAAATACTTTTCATTGTTCTTATTCAATAATCGTGTATAGAGCTCTTTTTAAATACTATTTTTTTGTCAACTCAAAAGTAGTTGTGCACTTGCTGCTTACCATGGGGAATTTTTCATTTCCGTTTCCTGCCAGCGCGCTGAGATGTATGCTACGAATTTTGATGCATGCCTTTGCCTTACGTTTTTTATGTCGCCCATTTGTAAGCAGCAACTGGCACTGGCCACACACCCACAACAAACACACACCAAACACACACACACACTCCTCTCACACACCATCGCCGCCTATGTATTTATATGGAAAGCCATTATAACAAATTGTGTAACTGTGTCTCTTCACACATATTGCCTTGGATATGTGCCTAAACAATATATATGTGAGCAAAAGTCTGTAAACGTTTATGAATCGATTAGTATTTATGTCCCTGTTTCCCTCTTTCCCCCCTTACCACCGCCACACACATCACCTCACTAACTAAGCGGGCGGGCTTCGATCTATCAATCCATTATCATCCAAACCTCCCCATCGAAAAAGTCCCACCCCTCCGAGGATAATAGTGCCATCCAAAATTTTGACGTACGTGTATATAATTTTTTACGTTCGTTTGTTTTTCTCTTGAAATCTCGCGCCGACTTATGATAATATACTTATAAAATAAAAAATGAGAAAGAAACGCGCTGCAAGATTGACCGGTTCAGAGATCGATTGCGATTGCGATTGCACAAGTCCTAATAAATATATGAAACCCTTATTTACATATTTAATTATACTCTAGCCCATTAATTTAACAACTATACAATATGCATATAATATTCTGTGTGAACTATGTATATCGAGTTGTGAGTTCATCATCGATCATGCTTTAAGGAGCCAAAAAGAAAAATAGTTTAGTTGCCTCTACACACACACACACACATAATATATAAATCCAAACAATCACACATGTATGCCCATATGACCCCCATATATAATATGTATAATATATATAACCGCCCTTTAACATTTCTCTTACATATCATAATCACTCACAAAAATACACACAGGGTGACACCGATACCGATACCAAATGAGATCATTTTTCTTATTTATTTTACGTATAAACAAATACTAATCGATTCGTGTATTATGTTTACAACACGCACACACACCGGCTGACCAAGCAGTTATCTTATAATTTGTTGTCAATGGAATCCACACACTTGTTTATACATTTAAATAAATATATATATATACATATAATATATATAGCGGAGAGCCCCGAGAAACCCATCCGGAGTGTGGCACACCATCCACTTCCCCTAAAAAAACACACCGCTTCCATTTTGAACACGCTTTACATTTTTGTGGCTGTATTTCGTAGATACTTTTCGCCTTCGCGGATGATAAATTTTTTTTTATAATTTAATGCTAGAATGCTTCACACACAAAAAACACACACACACTCAGCAGCGATACAACCTTTTATCCACAAACCAAAAAAAATGGAAACCAAACACTAAATCCTTTTCTAGCTGGATCCGCACTCAAGACATTCATGGAGGGCAACTAAGCGTAGCGCGTCGACCACCTCCTCGGATAACGACGAGGTTAGCCGTCCGGTCAAGAAACATAAATCCCACAAGTTTGAAAAATCCAAAAGCAAGTCCAAGAAGCATTCCCGCAAACACAAGCAATCGCGAACCGAAAAAGACAAAAAATCCAAGCGGGATTCCGCCTGAATGCAAGAAGAAACCGAACATGAAATCGAATTCAAAATTCATAAACCGGACCGAACGCCCGAACCCCGACGTTTTGGCGCTCCTTTCCGTCCCCTAAACACAAAAACAATGACCGGCCACCTCACAACCATCAACTCACTTGGCCCTAGGTCACACCACCTGTTCCCAGTGAACAAACACACACATTTCCAAATCGAATACTACCTCGTCATTGGCGGCACTCAAGAGGACACAGTCGAGAAAACACATACAACACACATTCTGCATTGCAAGATCAGATCAGATCAGTTCAACCCGATGGACGGGCAAGCCAACACACCCCATGAAAGTTTCTTTCTAAATCAAAATTTCAAATTTGGGAGAGCTGCTGAGACACACCGCCCACTCGGCAGCACCCACGATCAAGAAGATATTTCAAGAAACCACCTTAATTCAAGACACTTCCAAGAGTACAGCGCTCTATTAGTGATCGATCAGGCGATCGATCCGCTTATCCGGCGATTGATTTGCGGTCTTGTCCCGACCATTCGCCACCCATCCATCATCGTAATGTGTTCCATGTTTTATATAAGGCGATAATATCATGTACAATGTTTTACTCACACGATAAATGTTCGGTAATTGTAATCCATACATAATACACCTCTCACCGTCATCACGAACATATAATGTATGTGCACTTGCCTCATATTGTAAACACACACACACAACACAACACAACACAACATACTTAGATATATTTGTACATGTAATCATGTCCCCAGTCCCTAAATATGTCGAGTTACACTTTCCGATTTGTGATGTGCCGAACCAATGATGAGATAAATTAAATGAACAAAAAAAACAAAACAAAAATCAAATGTTTAATGTGTTGTCTTTGATATTCTTGGATTTACGTACCTAAAACGCGCACGCTCCGCCCCCCCTTCATTAGAAAAGCGAGATACCAAAATGGACAAAACCATCAAATTGTGCTACTAAAACGACTAATATATCAAGAAAATCCCCATTCGAACCATAGACCAGTTGAAAAAATAATAAAAAAAAAAAAGAATACCAATCCAAGAAAACGAAAAAAATAATAGCAACAACATTGAACCATTATTGTATTAACAATATTTTTAACTCTCTTTCTCTTTTTTTTCTTTCGAAAAACACCATCAACCTTCCACACAAACACCACCACAACGCACACCACAACCAAAACACCAACAACAACAACACACCAACAACAACCCATCCGAATGCGATCCTCCGAACTTCGACCTGGCCGATACCATCCACCAACCTGCAGTAGTCGGTAAACGTAAGTTCGATGGAGGTCACCAAAATCCGGCAGATGTTAAGCGACGTTACCCGAGCGGTTTGATAGGAAATGGCGGCAGTTGGGGCAGTTTACCGCTACCACAGCAACCTTTAGGCACCAATGGTGAACAGTGGTACATGGATACGTTTTCGGCATGGAGTTAAAACCACACACAGCAACAACAACAGCAACAGCAAGTGCAACAACAACAACAACAGCAACATCAACATAAAACAATTGAAATCAGTTAAAAGCATCATTACGTACCGCGTCGCATGGAGGCCAGCAGGTCAACTTCTCCTAACCACATCCTGGAGAAGATCCATTTTGCGTCACAGCAACCACACTCTTACAAGCAATACATTTAGTTTCAACAAAAGTGAAAAAACGATTATATATATATACATAAAGTATAATGAATACCGATTAGCAGCAATTCAGAAAGCATCGTTTAGAGGGATTCGTTTCGAACTTGATTCATTTGCTATGCGAAATATCCATGATAGCAGGTCAATAGGTCGAGTAGAGAGTATATGTATATGTAATCACATAAACAAATAGCCTTTGCAGCAAAACAGCATTTTAAACGCAAATTTTTCATTTAGAGTCTAGCCGATTTTCCCAAAAAAAAAACTTACCAACATTTTAAACATAAAGCCTCACAACGTAGATAAACCAAAGTCAAATCGTTTTAAAAGTTCACAAAACAAAGAAAATGAAAAGTATAAACAAATTTGTCTCATAACGTTTTTAACTTGAAATTGAAACAATAATTGAGCATATAGCAAACCTATATTAAAATGCATACAAATATATTTATCTATAACTATATAGAGAGAGCAGTCTAAGCCCGTACAGATTGATTTTAAATCTTAAGCAGCATGTAGCACCTTTTATACATTGAAAACAAGAAACAAAAAAAGATAAGAAAATGATTAATTCAGATTCGATTTAAAGTAAACACCATTTTACAATACTTGCAAAGGGCATAAATCTTCTACTGTATATAACCAATGAATAGCTGGCAAATCGCTGAAGCAACAATACATATACAGACGAGATCAGGCTCAGAGATGAATTAATGTTTAGCAATCTGACAACACCAAGAAACAAGAACACACAATTCAAATTGAAAAGCAAAGCTTAATGAGGAAACATTGACTGACAAAGATAACAAAAAAAGAAAAATAAAATTAATAATTAGATTGAATGACTTAAAGTGAGAGCGATAAGAAAATACAAAAAATTAAAAAAAAGGCGCCCAGCATTATCATATAATGTCTGGCGGCAGCAACTGGCAAGACTTTCTGCATACATTTGAAAACGAACTATTTTTTAACAAGCGTAAGTTTTAGGCAACTTCAAATCAATTATCTGTCAGAAGTAAAAACGTAAAATTAAAATACAAAAAAATATGTAGAGCTAAGTAATTGCACACACAAAAACACACAAGAGCTACACCTACACTCGAGCATATAAGCTCAAAAATCGCAAGTCAACACGAAATTCGGACTGGAAAAAGGTCCGTGAAATGAAGCAACGAATTAGAGAGTCAGGATGAGGAGGACACTGACGAGCGGAGAGACCACACATCACAAAACAGTAAACTAATAATACAATTGAATATTATAAATTTTAATACCATAAAGCATACTTAATATTAACACACGTACGATGCAGCAATCGAGTCGTACTTAACCGTGGAGAACTAGACAACAAACTATGAAATCAATTAGCCAGCGCTCAAGTGCGTTAATAGCAGCAAAACCTAATTAACTCAAACTATGAAATTCTATTTAAAATCCAGTTATCTAATATCAAGTTCAGACTAGTCTCTTCCCACTTTCCTTTACTCATCATCTACAACTGCTACGCACAGAAATACGGAAATACGGAAGGAGATCCAGCAGCCGTACGCTAAGATAATAATATAACACAGATAATACAGATAATATATCAGATGCCGACTTGCAAATTGAAAACTAAACTAACTCCATGCCTATAAAGAGAAAGAACAACGCCACACACACGTGTCAAAGTACGATTATAGGGAAATCAATGAGAAAAAAAAAGACAAAAACAATGAAACTTGCCTTTCTTTATTAATTTTTATAATTTTTGCAAAAATTTCGAGATAACAAATCGTGTTTGGTTGAACAAAATTCTGTCGTTTAAGTTTCCGCTATTGCAAGATCTCAAGTAAAGCAAAAAAAAAAGTTAATTAATATATATAAATGTATAAAAACGAAAAGAAACAAAAACAAAAAACAAAAAATATATAAATTAGTTTTAAACTAACGAAAGAATACTTCCAATTTTGAACTCAAGTATAAAGCAAAATACAAACTGTTGGCAGTAGTTGATGAATGACGCGTGTGTTTTAAAACGTATCTATGAACATTGTTCAGCATAAGCCTAAAAACAATAAACGTTTTTTTAAATTTAAAAAGTACACATACACAGACAACACACATACACACACACCAAGCAGTTGCCTAAAGTAATGAAATTTAACGATAAAAACAAAAAAAAAAAACATGAATTAAACCTTGCGCAAAATTTGCAAACCAGCAAAGAACTTTAAATACATAATATTAGCCACAAACAATAAGAGAATATATACAACAAATTCTAAATGACCATAGTTAAGCTTAAATTTAGTAACACTCAATACACACACACAAACAACACACACACATATATACACATAATTATAAAAGTAAAGTAAACTGTCGTTGTAGAGGAAGAGAAGTGTGCGCCATTTTCTAACTACAATAACAAAAGAAGAAAGAGAACATAACTAAAATATTTACCATTTTTTTTTTAATTTTTGATAAGTTTCCCTATGAATTTTTCCTTAAATATTTGACGTTTTTCATTGAGAGAGCATTTCAAGCGATCGAAAGGGAGAAATACCTTTTAAACCTTTAATCATTTTATAATTTTTTTTTCTTTAAACACACACAAACACAACAAATTAATTAATTTGATAAGCAAGTGAATTACTACAAATTCTTTAACGCCGCGTCTTTTTGCATGCAAAATTTTCGATTTTTCGCCTTAGAAATTTCCACGTTTGGTGACTTAATTTGAACCTTTGAACCCAATTCAAAAATTGCAAATATATAAATATAATTAATTTTAACAATTTGTTTAATTCGATAACTGTACTGATTTTATATTGTTTTAAATTTGTAATTTAATTTGTAAGTTTTAATTGTTAATGTGTTTTTTCTATTGTAAACTAAAACTAAACTAAATCTATACACTAATTGGCAAATTGTTACACAAAATCCGTTAAAGTTGTCCGATTTCGTCGTCGATTCAAAAATTGAACAATTGAAATTATTACAAAATTATGTGCCGTTATATTTCGAAATCAATTCTTTGGAAGTCTGAAATTGTCCTGCACCCTTGAAACACAAAACCTAAACCTAAACCCATCACCCAACACCCAACCCCCCTCAACCTTTATCCCTAATTGTGTTAAATATTGTAATTTGTAATTTTTGTTTTAATTTTTCGGGAAAGCAAAAACGTTTGGCAAAATTAGTTTTTAATTTGAATATTTAGTTTTGTTTGTGCGCTTAAGTTTTCAATAGTATGTTATATATATATTAAACTATGAATATTAATTTTTAGCAAAATATTTTTACGACCTAACATAAAGCACTAATGTTAAATACTTAAAGAACTAATTTGTTTAGCTGTTTAATTGGTTTACAATCTTTGTGTATTTGTGAAAGAGGAGCAGAGAGCAAGGAGCGCAAGCAAAATTTATCTATGATCTAACAACAATAACTGTATACGTGTGTAAATTTCAACAACCAACAATTTCAACAACAAAAGCAAAGCAACTTCAACACAACAATGAAAAAACAATATAGAAATAGAAATAAAGTCGAAAAGTATCATGAAATAAAAGTAAGCAAGGTGGACAACAAAATTGCAAACTGCGCATGGAAACTGAGCGAAAAAAATGAAAAACTTTACATGAATTGTGATGATGCAAAGGCAAGATTTAATCATAATTACTAAATCTATATATACAATAAATATATATATCTTTCTCTATAAATATATATATTGAGTATATAATGTATATGTAGGCGTAGGAGTGTATAATCTAACTTTACTTTTAAACAGACTGCGTACGTATTAAAAATTTTTAAAATTAATTTGTGTAAAATGTTTTAAGTTTTTGAAAAATTGGCAAATAAAGAAAACAATAAAAATTAATAAATCAAAAAAAAAAAAACACGATCGCATTGTAAATTGAAATATACATCATATATTTCGACCTATTCAAAATTATCTCTCCAAACCTTTTCAGCTCTCAAAATCTTTTCGTGTATATTTCAAGACAAGTATCGGCTAAAACCAAGCGCAGCGCAACTGTTTATAAAGAAAGAGAGGACAGTGGCAGTGACAGTGGATGAAAGGATCAAAATCCCATTGGAATGCATCCACGATTGTTTCTTTTAATTCGAACGAACATAATTTGTATGAGGACAATATTTGTTTCACGCATACACACACGCGTTAGGCTTAGATTCGCTTAGAAAACATATTTGTTTTTAATTTAATTAAATTTATAGTTTGTGTGTGTTTCTTTCGCTCTTTTATTACATACATATATAATCATTTTTATTATCGATTGACCTTTTTAAATCTTTTTTATAAACATCACAAAACATTTGCATACATACATACCTCACGTGTATGGAAAGGGATTCATGAACCGTGAACGTAACGTCGCCAATTATTACGAAATAAAAACAACAAACAAATGGAAATTTATAATAATAAAAAAAAAACAATCAGAATTCATCGTAGAAGAAGGCCGAATGTGAGAGAATGGGAGAACAACTTTTACGTCTTAATAAACAATTATTGTTAACGAAGAAAATAAAAGTGAGAAAAGTGAAGAAGCATATTGTACTAAAATATTTGATATACATACATTTGTTATTATTTGTAATACGAAAATTAAATAAAATTGCATCCAGATAATAAAAAATGAAATAAATAAAGAATGCAAAATCATCTTCTGCTCAATTCTAGATTAAAGATTAAGTATTCACAGACCAAGTAAGCATTTGCTATATCATCTCAATGTTTGCTTTAAGAAATGATATATGTAGATTCAAATCGAGCATATATCATGCTTCGATATATACAATTTACAGCAACTAGTCCTGTCATCGGACTTGACCTCCTTCTCTGTAAGGACCTACATCCCATATTACCAAAATTAAAGGCTCGTTTTAGTTTCGAAAACTCGGACAGGACACTCACCATACAAATGTATGTATAGTAAGAGAAATGATTTATTTGTACCATTAAATTGAAAAAGTGTATAGTTTTAAAAGCATTTACTGCGTGATGTAGACTTACTGCTTCGCCGGCTGCCATCACTTGGTCTTGTGCTGATACTAATGGCGGTGATGTTGTCTCCCAGCACTGTCTCATCGACACTGGTATCGTCTTCGGGTATTTCCTCATCGCTGTTCTCCTCGCCAGCGAATGAACTGACTGGCGTTATGATGGAATCGCCGTGCAAATCCCTGTTTATCATATTACCCATGTGGAAGGCCGAGTGACAATTGTTGGCAGCTAGGAGGGCTTTCACCCGAAACACCAGCGTCTCGATCGTCTCTCGTAAGGTGGGAATGTAGCTGATGATGGCTGTATTTTTAATAAACTTTGAATGGCAGCAGAGCTGGTGCAGGAACCTGGTCACCTTCTGCAATTCGTGCAGGAACTTTGTAAGTCGTTCGGGATCCTGCCGAACAATAGATTCCAGGGCTGACATTCCCTGCTGAAGCAGCAGCTTGAGAAATATTTGCGAGTGCTTTAGAAATAGTCCAAAATTTCTTGGTTGTTCAACAAGCTGAACAATTCTAAGCAGGCCGTTTAATAAGTCCACCGTGGACTCCCAGAGTTGCAGGTGATCTCCTTTTTTGTCCACGCTAAGATGGGCACTTAGCGAGTGAATGAGCACCTCGCACAGTCCACGAAACAGCAGTGGGAAGTTGGCTCTAAGAAGGCAACGGCATTATACAGAGTACTACATGTAAGGACATAGCTTACTTCTTGAAGTTTGGGAAGGAATTCAAAGCCTTGTCCTTGGTATTAAGAATCGCACATTCCTCAACCAACTGTGCCAAAAGCTTGCTCTGATCTTCAGGTGTGGAGTTTTTGAAGAAGCCCTTGACTAGCTCGTCCAGATAGGTATTACACTGCGCACCCTTATCCACTGTTCCAGAATGGTGAAACCATTTACGTCGCAGCAGCTTGTTGCAAAGTGCGCCTGCAAAATTTAATTTTAGTTTGTAGTTAATATTTATACTACAATCTTTAAACTTACGCGAATCCTGGGCATGCTGAAAGCTAGGTTGGCTAGTATTGAATCGAGCACTTCCCAACTTTAGCAGGCAGCACAGCAATCTATGCAGTTGAACCGCTGTACTTAAATTCAAAACCGATTTCTCATACTTTAGAAAGTATTCGAATGTGACAGTGGCCAGGCGTGGAATGCTTTTCTTCTTAAGTGCTGCCCACTGTTCCTTGGGATGTAGTTGATATAGTGACTCTGGAAATAGGATTATTTTCAAATGATTTTAAATATTTTAGAAGCATGCCTTATCACTTACTGTGCAGCAACTCAGCTTGTGACTTATCCATCCACTCGCTCCAGGCAAAGTAAAGGGCAAAAAGGCGAATGCAGAGCCCAAAACAGGTTCGTATGTAGTTGAATTCCTCCTTAAACAGATCCAGATTGCTGTAAACATGGTTGACTTTCACCAATTGTGTGTCGATGGCTTCTGCCAAGGTTCTGAGGTGATTGTTCACCTCAAGCAGACAGGGAAGTAAATCGCATATAAAGTCCTCTGGCTTCGCCAAATGCAGCCTCAGGCTGTCCGTATCGGAAGAGTCCTGCTGCCCATTGACTGCAGCTTCTAGTTTGAGTACCATATCCTCTAACAGAAAACGCAGTTCTAGCAATCCCAAGAACTCGCCAACCTGTTCCTTCTCCAGTGGATAACTTAGGACGAACTTCTGCTCAACCAACAGCATAATGATGCCCACTTCCATGGGCCTATACTTCTCCCGCGGCCCATACATCTGCTCAAAGTCGATCTTCGGTTTAATGGTCTTGCAGGGTGCTACCTTGATCGAAAAGTCTGTCATCGTGGTTTGATTAGCGTCTGGTTCAACCACTGGGGCGTTGGCTTTAGCAGACGCCTTTGGTGGTCCTGGACGTTTCTGGACTTTGGCATTGGTTAAAAACTGGTATGGCGGTGCCACGAAGTCAGGCGGCGCTCGAGCCAAGAGCGGCTTAATCCTCTGCTCAATACGTATAAGTTCGCCAAGTCTCATAAGAACCCGACGTCGAGTGGCGGGATCCCGTTGCGCTGCGAACGCACTGATCGTCACCCGCATCCAGTTGACTGTGTGGAAATAGATGCTCAGAATGTCATTCTGCTGGTCGTCCCGGTAGTTGTCAAAAATGGCCAGATAGTTGTCGTCCTCAAAGAAGGCAGGCAACACGATAGCGCATCCGAGCAAGGCATTTATCTGTTCCAGACTGTAGTGGTGGCGATGGTTGTTCAAGGCCCTGACACAGTTAAAGAGCGGCGCTAAAACATATATCGAATCGCAGGCTTTGGCTTTGGGCAACAATACCAGTTTGGATATGTTTACGCCGATGCTGAGGACCTCCGTGTCGGTGTGAACATTTGTGTCGTCTAATTCGTTAATGTTTAATTGATATTCCAGCTTAATGCCCCTTTAAAAGTAAACTTGAATAGAGTTAGTTTCAGCGGAAGAGGCGTATACTTACTTTACTGTCTCGGCCAGGTCTTCGGTGACAAAGCTGTTCTGAAAGCGAAATGTTATTAGCTCACAGGCCCAGGCAATAAATTGATGATCTGGACCACAGACGGTGGTTCCGTCATGGCGCTGACTGAGAACCGTCGCCAGTTCTTCATAGAAGAGGGCCAAGGACTCGGCGCTGTTCCCTATAGATGCTTCGGTGCGAGCTGTGCAGTGGAAAAATATATGTGTAAGCCTATTGATTACTGTATGAAAGAGCCTTTTAATTACTTATCAAGTTGGAAGCCAGTTTGCCGCGTCCATCTGGCAGGGAATCCACATTTTCCACACTCGTAAAAGAATCGTCAATCTCCACATCATCGATTTGGATGCGCGCCAGAGCATCGATCAGCTGCACACAGCCAATAATACCCTGTTTCTTGATATTGTCTGTTGAGTTGATCAGCTGCTTCTTCACCACCATATCGACCTGCTCCTGTAGCTGCAGGCAGCCAGTTAGCTTAGGATCTGGGAACGCCACATGACAGAGTAGGTCCATGGCAACGCGAGTTTGCGTCAGAGTCAAGTCACTAATCCGGTCCAGCATGGGAATGAGGAGTGTGGCACAGTTTTGCACATCTTTGGCGCTCTTATACTGCAGGTCGCGTAGCAACTCCAGCGCCATGGTGGTCAAGTGGGGCGATGATTTGTCGCAGGTGAGCTCTAGCAGCTTCTTTAAGATATTTTTCTGTATCGAGTTAAATATCTTGAAAAGTATACTGGAAAAAGACAAGTCGTAAGAAAAGGAATAAATATGGATGGTATGTAAAATATTTACCTATATGAGGACTTTGCAAAGTCGGACACAGTTCGGTTTTTCTCGCGCATAAAGTCATGCAGGATGTGCATAAGTGTGCTTATATGCTGCTCCAGTATGTGCTTATAATGCAGTTTTACTTCCTCCAAAATGTTAACCGTAATGTGCTCCAGCTTTATGCGACGACGAAGCTAATAAACAATTCATTAAATTAGTTTCATCTATTTGTTATAATTAATAATAACTTACTATATTTTCAATGTACAAGGAATTATCTTCGTTCACATGTATAAGCAGCAGTAAAACAATTAACTCAAAGGAACTGAAGGAGTCAATGAGTCAGTATTTGTAAATTAATGTATAGTTACAGCTTACGTGAATCCCTCTGCGGGCAAACTAGCAGCGGTTCTCTGCCATGTCTGATAAAATCTCTTGGAACGTATCAGGCCGAGCTCCAAGAAGCCAAAGAGCTCCAGCTGCGACTTTTTGTCTTCAACTGGTGCCGAAGTGTTGTCCCTATGAACCATGTGACGCCAGTTAAAGATTTCTCGCAGTTTGATGATCAACTGACAAAAGGAAAATATATTCTTAGCAGTTTGGTTAAGAACAATATTAGTCAGTCTTACATCGCGCACACTGTCGTCCGTGTCCATTTTCAAAATGTTGAGCATGAGCCTTATGAGGTGCGCCAAGGTCTAGAGAAAAGTGAATTCATAAAAATATGTATATTTATATTGTGTATATTTTGAATATTTTATCTATATCTTCTTACTGTATCTGGGCATTCAGCACTTGTGGCATACTCTAAAATACGCAGACGTAGCCTCTCCTGGGTGCTTTCGGAGAGCGATAGATTGCTTAGAGTGTGCACAGTAGTCATGTGGAACAGGTCTTCAGTTCTCGAGTAATTAATGCTGACAAGATAATAAGTATTATTAATGTTGTTAAGAAATTTTTTTAACTAAAAACATCCAAAAACTTTATAGAACGTCCATTACAGCTAAACTTACATGAGTAGTTGAACAAATTCATCGTGCATACTGGCATCCAGTATCAACTCAGCACTGGCTATGATATCCAACTTGGCCGCATCAGTGGCCCTGTTAAAGATGCCTTCGATGCGGTTGTAGATTTGCTCCTTGTGCGAGGCGGTCAGGTATCGCAGTTGAGCCAGCATCAGCGGCAACAGTGGCAGGGGGATAGCCGCCTTTCCAGTGAGTACGCGGTCTGCAGTTGCCACCTCCTCGATCTTGTTCAACAGCACCTCCACGCAGGGATCCCGCAGGAAGTCGATCATAAGGAAATTCATGAACATGCTGTTCTGCGACTGGTATATCTGTTCCTCCCCAGAGGCGTCCACAGTGCATCCTGTGAGAAGCTTCTGCACCAGCTTGGACTTGGGCGCCATCGCTGCATTCAGGCCCGTCTTAAAGGTCTCCACCTTGTCCGTGTAGGACGAGGCGCTCATGAAAATGTCTCGCAGCTTGGACACAATGGACACATGGTCGCAGGCCAGAATCAGGCTGTCGCCCTGGTCCAACTGGACACCGGCTCGTATCAAAACCAGTTCGAAGAAGTTGTTTGGTTGCCGGGAGAGACTCAGGATGTTCCGGCCGGAGGACTGCGTGCGACCTAGGGTGGCGGCCAGGATAACGCTGTGCTGCGAGAGGAAGCGCTGGGTGTGCTCCTGCGAGGCAGGTATGTTCTCTTCGCTCCCGCTACCCGTGGACTCTGCCGAAACATTCGCAGTGGTATCCTCCTGACGCTGTGAAAGACTCTTGATTCCCGTTTCAAAGAGGAAATTCCAGAAAGTCCACTTACCGGCACTTTGATGGTGGTGTTCTCGTCGATTGTGTTGAGGGCCTTCTGCGGCCGTTTCTTATACTTGCGATACATGGCAAACAATTAATTAATTTCACAAGAAACAAAATAAAAACAAAACAAATTCTTCTGGCGCGCAGAAGTGTGACCGAAGTTCGGGCGCCCAAAAACCTTTACCCTTTGTTTTCGTTGGTATTTTTCCCATTTCCGGTATTTTTGCTTGGTCGTTATTTTAAAGTCGCTCCTTGGCGGAAATTTTAAAATTTTATTCAAACGTACTCTACATATTGCGTATAAAACTATTATTGTTCCTATATCAAATTAACGGGTAATCATATGTGGTGAGTATGTGTATGTGTGCTTAACTGTAGGATCCGGAAGAATGTTCCATAAATTGTTAATCTTATATATGCAATGGAAAAATCCAACGTAACGCTAATGATGATTATAAACTTATATTTAAATTTAAAGCCTTTCGATTTTAATTGTTTAACTTGGGTGCTAACTCTGATAATGTTCAAATGATTCCTAATATCGATTTTCAACTCTTAAAAGTGCAAAAACTCACTATTGTGCTATACATTTCTAAATGTATATATATGCTTGTATATATGTATGGTTCATAAAAAGGAAGTATATGTATGTCTTGAAGTGATTATGCCAGAAATTGACTTATTTTCGTAACTAGTTCATAGAAAATCACTAATTTGGCGTTGTTTTCAGTATTGCTATAAGGTATAATGATGAACTTGATGCCATTTCTATCACACCAATGCAGTCCAAAGCGGAAAATTTGCGATTCCTTCACAATACTGTGTTCCTGGAAACTCTTCTCTAAGTCCCGCTTAAACATTACATTATTGTTTTTTCGCTCGACGCCTTTTAAAGCCCGTCATCTGCTTCAGAAGCTGCGAATTTTCATCATCGAGATCCATGTTTGGCTCCCAGAGCCGCAGTCGTTTGGGTATATAGATTAGGCCCAGAAGAGTTATAGCTGGATTAAAGAGAATATTATAATGAAAATATATATATTCGTAAATATATAAATAGATATATACTCACTGTTTAGCACACAAGGGAAGATCACGTAGAAGTTTATGGTGCTGGAGCGAAAGTATAGCGCCTCGGTGGCATAGAAGACCATGGTGAGGGCCAGAGAGCACCCGCCCATGCTTACCACCCTATGTCACAGAAGAGCAACAACATTAGCTTTATTATTATGCTAAATAAATAAGGCTCGTGGGAAATACTTACGGTCTATAATGGATGTAAAGGGTACAGTGAACCAGAGCAATGGCCTTGAGCAGACAGTACATGCCAATTATGCGTGATATTGTGTAGTCACCTGCATATCCATTATATATTTTAATATAACTCATAGATTCTCAATTTTTTAAAAGAACTTACCTTCTATAAACTGAGTGTCACTATGATCGCCTAGGAAGCTGCGCCTTTCTATATAGCTACGAAATGCCGTCCCCAAATCCATGAAAGCCACAAAGGCAATCCATCCCCGGAAGGCATAGAGCAGACGTTCGCGGGGTCTTCCGCCAGACTGCATGGCAGCCCTATAAAGTTCACAAGTGTTTATGTTAGTATTTAGATTATATAAAGTCAAGTAAAGTTGACAAAACTAGGAACTATTCCACCTCTTTGTTTATTTGTTATCAAGAATTTATAGACTTTACAGTCTTAAATACGGACTATACCCTGCAGGTCCTTATAACCATGTAGTTATTTAACAGGCTACAATAAACCCCCTTGTAATGTACGTAACATAATGATTAAGATTTAGTTCTTTTGATATGCAAACACCATTTGAATTGTCATCGCACTTTCGCGTGTGCATAATTAGGCCTTCTATAATGAGGGCTTTCGGGTATGGAAGGAATCCCAACTGAGCAACCAAGTAATGGCATGTCCAGCCGGCTTATCGACCTCTCGGAATCGCACTCGGAAGTCCCCGGACAACCACCCCTTTTCCGCCCAGGACGGCGAACCCGCCCCCAACGCTGGGTAAAATCGATATTATGGCACATAATATGTACGCTTGGTCCGTTTGTTGTTTGTGCAGCGGCAAATATTTGTGCAAAGTGTAATTCCCGGTTGCACGCGACCACGTGGACCGGACACATACTTGGTGGAGCTCGAGCTCCCCGCCCAGCCGGATTGTTTATTTTCAATCAACACCGCCGGCTGCCTGGGTTGCCGTCGCCCGAGCAACGCGATTTGGCCCCGGGACCGGCTACCAGCCGATCCATAATTATTCCCATGCATTCTATAACACTCTAAATGTGTGTATATATATTTATTTTTGCCACAATTTGCTTACATTTTGCAGAGATTACCGAGTTACACAGCAAACTCGAAGTCTGGCACACGCGGCGTATGCGTAATATACTCGAATGTGCCACTGCTTAATCGGACGAAACTTATTTAATACTGCAGCGAATTGTTTATTTTCTTTTCGGTTTTCATTTATTGAAGCCGAAACAATTTTCGTACCGTCGGCTGCAATGCCTCGCCGTTCACTGATTGGGGAAATTTCCCTGCGCCAGCGACAAGCTTTTATGCTTTTTTGGAGCTTTACGAACCCTTGGGGTTCGTAACGCACAGGGGATACCTGGAGAACTTGGTCTAGAATTTAGATGAAGCCTTCAAGGGTAGATTTAAAAGTTACGAAAATATATTAAGTCTTAACTAAATTAATCATTGCGATTAGTATTCTATATCTCTCACTAATATATAAATCGGAACGGGCTGGGTCAAATGACTAAATCATATAACGGCCATAGGACCAAACGGAAAATATTTTTAACTTTTAGTTATATTTATTTATATATTTATAAATATATTATTTAATATATATGTATATTGTTTTATTATTGTTAATTATAACTTCCGTTTTTGCAATAATATAATATATAATATTTAGTTTAAATAAATGAATAATAATTTATAATTATATAAATAAATAAATAAATGACTGAATATCTCTCTCTCTCTCTCTGTCTCTATACCCTCTCTCCTCTCTCCCTCCCTCTGTGTATCCCAAGCGATAGCGCTTTCCCTCAATCCCTCTCTGTTCATCTCTGGAGATATCTGTTTCTCTCGCACTCTCACTTTCTCTGCTCTCTTCACTCGGAGACTATAAATACAGCCACTGCAGCCGTGCTGGCCTCAGTCTGTCCGTGGCCCTCCCAGTGTGCACATCTGTTGTGATAGTGGTAATGATAGTGATTGCTCTTCGACCGGATAACTATCTCCTGACAATGGATAACCAGGATGATACCATGAACAAACCTCTACACTGGATGAATTGAGCAATGTCGTAAGCGGATAGCTGTGTGTCCTCTACTGCGGTAAGTCTTAACCATGACAATATATCAAGTATATAGATGCTATAGGAGGAATCAAGTTAATACATTTCCTTATTAACTTCTTTTCTTGTTTATAATAAAATAAAGACTGATAACTCTTAACCCGAGATTACATTAAATAGGACATCGAGTAGTCAGAAATAATAATGTATATTTTTATAATTATTATTAAATTATAAGGAAAACCTATAAATTAAAAACTGCTCACATTAATTTCAATAAATTTTATTTAGCAAAAGTACAAAAATTTATTACAATTTTGAAACGCTTAGGATGCATATCAAGTTCTAAGGCTGTAGGTACATAGAAATCAAACCCATAGTTGGTACGTTTCCATAAGCAAAAGTTAAAAAGATTAACAAATTGTCAGGTTTTATGGCTCTCCTAGGTCGAAAGTTGTTCTAGTCCTTGCCAATGTTGGCCTCAGTCTTGCGGTACTCGGCCCAGTCCACAAATCCGTCATTGTTCAGATCCATGGACTTTAGCACATAGTCAATGGTGTCCTCTAGTGCTTTGTCAGTGTAAACGGAACCGGATTTGTGCTCCTCGGGCTCGGCCTGTCCATCTGCGTGGCCCTCGGCTGGTTTCTCGCTACTATCTTTGACTGGAATGGTAATGAAAAGTTACAGACTTGGCAGTGTGGGTTCCCTTAAGACGATGGTTAGGACAAGCTCACCCGAAACCGCTTATTTATGTCTAAGTCTACATTTCTACTTGGTACTTGGGACTAGACGTTCTTGGCTGTGATTTGGATTTGGTTTTATTCGCTAAATCGGTTTTATATATAATAAGTTTCAGTTTCAAAAAGATTTCCACTTGGTAGGCCTTTCTTCGATTTATTTTATCGCGCATTTTTCTTTTATATTTCTTTTTTTTTTGTACAAAACAAACTTTTACACAATCAGTCTGTTGTTGTTGCTGCTCTCAAGTCGGGCTTAGAAATTAGTTCATATCGCCAAATAACTAAAGTAATGAAAATGGAAAACAAAAACGAGAGAAAGCAGTTGAAATTGCACAATCCACTCGTGAGATTCGCGTTCAGTATTCGAAATAGGAATCTTTGAGAAAATTCGTGGAAGAAGGACAATAAGTTACAATTTGTTCATTGAGGTTCTCCGATTGGAATGCTTGCAGCATGGTAAGTAAAATTGATCCGAATGTAATTCTAATAATGTGAATCGACGTAATTTCATGACATCATTTGCGGCAGAAGTCGGGAGTATGTGGAGCACGTCACAATCACGAGACGAGGACATGGTTATGAATGCCAAAACTGAACGGATCTACATATGTAGGTGACGAAGACTACTAATGAATAGGCTGCTGTGGCTGCTGCTGCTGCTGCGGCTGTTGCTGCTGCTGCTGCTGCTTTTCGGCGGCCTTTTGCTGCGCCTTGATGAACTCCGGATAGTCGATGTAACCGTCGCGCGAGGTGTCGTCCATCTGCAGGATGGGATCGATGAGGGCCACTAGCTCCTCGTCGGAGAAAACCTTCTCCTCTACATGCGGCTTCTCGCCATTCGGTTGCTCCTTGCTGCCTTGCTCTGCACGGCAATGAGTTGTTATGGCGGATGCGAGATGGATTAGCATGAGATTCGAGCATGACCACAACCACAACCGGAAACAGCCCCGTTTAGTTACGCATATGCAAAAGAGGTAGAACAGAATAGTGGGTCAAACAAAACGAAACAAAAACCATAGACGCAAATCTTTCTACACGCAAGCCGGACAAAGAGTTAAAGGTGATCTTACCGTGCCAATGGATCAGCGATTTGATCAGTTCACAACCGTCCAGCTTGTTGTTGTTGTCCGAGTCGTGCATCTTGAAGTAGTGGAACTGCAATTCAGCCTCGGACATCTTGCTCGTATCGATGGGCACCTGCATGTGCTCTTGGATGTGACTGTAAATGGTTGAAAATGTAATAAGCACGGGCTGAGTAAGGTTTTTCAGTGTCTAATATACCCTATTTTGCGTTTCGTTGAAGAATATTTTCAATATACATGCTTTAAGAGTATCAAAGAAATAATAGTTCAAACCATATCCGAGTTTTTCAACTAAATTAATTCTAACTACACATTACAATAGTTGGAAAAGAAGACTAGCCGTCTATCTAGACTAGGTGTCAGTTTGGCTAATTTATGACGTTCTCCAAATTAGAACTAAATCCCCCTTGATCGATAATGATTGACGGATCGTGCTTAGTGATAAGATAGGCGGGCACTTACGCGCGTTCCTGTTGGATGTTGCCCGTGTTCAAGACCTGCTGCGGTTGGGCATGGTGGTGACCACCCGCGGGCTGCTGGTGGTGCACCTGCTGCGGCTGCTGGTGGTGCACCTGCTGCGGCTGCTGGTGGTGCACTTGCTGCTGCTGCTGGTGGATTGGCTGCTGCTGCTGTTGCTGCTGCACAGGAACTTGCTGGTACTGGACAGGCGCCTGCTGCTGCTGTTGCTGCACGGGCACCTGTTCATATTGCTGTAGAGGATGACAAATTAAATGCTATCTGTGAAGCAGGGATTAGCATTGCATTCCACTCACATACTGCTGGGGCGGCACTCCGGGCGCCGAGTGGACCTGTTGCTGATACTGCTGCTGCTGGTGCTGCGGCGGCGGCGGTGGATGGTGCTGTGGCACCTGCTGCGGCACTTGTTGCTAATAGGGTTAAGGCAATGGATTACTTAGCGCCAAGAACACAGCTCACAGCTGGATCGAAATCCCATCATACTTACATAGTGCTGCGGATTGACACCGGGAGCGACGCGCTGGCCGGCGGCAAGGGCCACCAGAGCCAGGAGGAGGGGCAGCAGCAGGACTGCTCGCTGGTCCGGGACGCGCATCTGCATGGAAGTGCTGGATTCTAGCGGGGATCGGATCGGGTTCAGTGGCGCCTGTAATCACCACGTCGCTAACTCAAAACACACACGTACACAAATCGCAGCTTCTTTACCTTTAAGCATTCAGAGCGGGCGACAGCTGTTTCACAGGTAATTTTGACAATTCGCCCCGAAATAACTTTAATCCGAGGTAGTTTCGATATTTTTCGGACAACTGCCGCTACTGTTACGATACTATCGCTCCAAACCAACAACAAAGAAAAATTAATGAAATTACTACTATATGCCAGTTTAAACACTTTTTTATCAAACTTAATACGTAAAAAATGTCTAATATTTTTTAACTTTGGGTATTATTTTATTAAAATCGGACTACTAAATCATATAACGTCCAGGAAATTAATAAAAACAACATGTTTTTTAAAATTCAGTCTGTAATCAATCGTGTATGGAATACCCCAAATCTTTTTTATTATTAAATATGCTAGATCTAGCCTGAAATAAGCTAAACTGATGATTTGCAACCTAAACATGACGATTAGCAACACTGCCCGCTGCTCCCCCTCTTCTTTTTCAAAACGCAAACCAACTGGTTCAGCGCTGCTCAAAATACAAAGATTTGAATATCTCGACCAGAGAAATTGCTAAATATGGTAAGAAATCTATCATTGCACCCACCCGGATAAGTGGCATTTGCCGAAAACTGCACTTTTACGTGGAAAAACGGTGCACGTGGGACTCGGTGAACATAACCTAATTCTGGGCATGTTTCTTACACGTCCACAGGCTGCTGCACCCAAGGATATTGAGAAGCCCCATGGCGGCGATTCTGCCTCTGTGCACCGCATCCGCATCACCCTGACCTCCAGGAACGTGCGCTCGCTGGAGAATGTGTGCCGCGACCTGATCAACGGTGCCAAGAACCAGAACCTGCGCGTCAAGGTAAGAAGTCCCGCCATCCAGCGATGAAGCAACCGCATTTACCTGGAGGCTTTGCGTGCCCGCCAGACGCTTAGCCTAGTCATTAATAAATGCTAGAGAGAATGCCTGAATCGGACATTATTTTCGCACTGATTGCTCCAGGGCGAGAATAACACATGGTCCAGGCGACAAGACCTCGCAATACTGTAAGATTTGCCACTAATCGCATCTTTTTTAACCATTTCAGGGCCCCGTGCGCATGCCGACCAAGACCCTGCGCATCACCACCCGTAAGACTCCTTGCGGTGAGGGTTCCAAGACCTGGGATCGCTTCCAGGTACGAGGGTTCTACTCTTTACTTTATTATCCCATCTATGGACAGATCTGATATCGTGGTTGGGCAATACCCCTGTCATTCCACTGTATCTATATGGTCCGCCCAGAAAAAACGTGTTCTCATAGTCCACTTTGTTGGTATTCCTCACAATTTGGCTCTCCGAATTCGACAAACCCATTGACTCTAAATAATATGCTGCCCATCTGTGAGTGGTAACTAATTCTACATTATCCTTACTTTCCAGATGAGGATCCACAAGCGCATCATCGACTTGCACTCTCCCTCCGAGATCGTCAAGAAGATCACCTCGATCAACATCGAGCCCGGCGTAGAGGTTGAGGTCACCATTGCCAACTAAGATCGGCAGATGCTCCTTTTTTACACCGTGAAGAGATTGGCGTGCGAAATAAAACCCCAACTACTTTTCCTAAACTCGTTTATTTGGCTTTACAGCAATTGTGTGTTGTGCGAAATCATATTTGGGTGCGAAATTTGCTGGAATGTTTTAAAATAAGATGCAACCCGGATCTAGTAGTAATCTGGGACTGGTGCGCAAGCTATCTTTACAAAGTCCGCATACCGCACGGTGCTGTTGTTGTTAACGTTAGCCTCTCGGAAAATATTGTCCACCTCGCGCATGGACAGGCCCTCGCCCCAGTTCTGGAGGAGATTGCGCAGCTGCCGGGCGGATATAGTGCCCTTGTTCTGGGGATCGGCTGCCTTGAAGGCGGCAATCACCTCATCCGGGAGGCTCTCCACCTTAGAGTGCTGGTGCATGATGTCCAGGAAGTCGGCGAAGCTCATTTTGCCGTTCTTCTGCTTCAGGTACGAAACCAGTTCTTGGATGGTCGGCGACAGCCCCAGAGAACGCATAATAACCTGAATGACGAAACTATTAGTACGGGTTTCTCTCAGTGGAGGAGGGGTGGTAGGTGATTACACTCACCGTTAGTTCGTCCAAGTTGTTTATTTGGCCCGAACGGGCGAACAGATAAAAGCACTCGCGGAACTCTAAAGGGCAGATAAGAAATACTTTTAGAATGAACTCATCAATGACTGGCTGCCAAACTTACCATCAATGTCCTGTTCTTTAAAGTAGCGTGCCTATAAGAATGACCAATAGAAAGTTGCATAAAAAGAAATGGTTAATGAGGGCAGCCAAGTGGAAAGTGCATTAGTAATAAAATAAACCCTAGATTTATTCATTTATTATTAGTTTAGCCATGTTCTAAGCGTAGCTCACCATTTCGAATCACTTTTTATTGCACTTTAACGGAAAACAAAGAATAAATAAAGTAAACAAGAGCAAATAAATAAATTAAACGAAAAACTCAAACAGGTAGCTGATGAGTGTGACCAGATGTGGGAAATGTAGAAAGGTGTATACTTTCTGGTTGCAGGTAATTTCGATAGAACTGACCGATAGCCGGAAGTAAAAAACTTCCATCGGCTCGATAACCTCTTCCCCTCTGTTATCAAATTTAAATTGGAAAGAAAGAAAACGCAATTATTGTTAAGACTTTAAAATGTATTTACCTTGCGACACAATTACACATGTCAGAGCACACTGTTGTATTTAAATATTAAAACAACATCATTTAGTTATTGTACAATAAAAAATATCTGCTTCCCTTCGCATACAAAATTTGAAACTGCACCTGATGATCTTAAAAACTAAGTACGTCCTCATCAAACAAGAAGTATAGTATATATATATATGCGTGCGTGCCCAGGAGGCAACGCTCAAAAATGAATTTGTGAACATCAAAATTAAGAATTAAAACTTAAAGAAGCAATAAGCTAATAATTTGTGTCCAAATGTTGTAGATAGTCGAAATATTAGTTGTATTGTGGGGTTAGGTCTTTAGTTGTGGTTGGATAG
The DNA here is from genome assembly GCF_035046125.1 of Drosophila serrata. Classification (NCBI taxonomy): domain Eukaryota; kingdom Metazoa; phylum Arthropoda; class Insecta; order Diptera; family Drosophilidae; genus Drosophila; species Drosophila serrata. The sequence goes on along the minus strand of NW_028257262.1, from coordinate 805,980 downwards.
TTAAGCGCCGTCTAGCAGATCAGAGTCTCCTAATGGTCTAATGGGCTTTAAAGCGTTTCCGTCTCATATACACACACAGTCGTAGGCATAAGTACGTCGGCACACTGGCGGTTTAGCTAATGAACGTTGATGATGGACTCACGACCCTTGCCCACACCCACCCAGCGCACAGGCACGCTCAACTCGCTCTCCAGGAACCGGACGTAGTTCTGTGCGTTCTCGGGCAGCTCCTTGAAGTTGCGTACTTCCTCGGTGGACGTTTGCCAGCCTGGCAGCACGGCGTACTCCACCTCAATGCCGCCTAGCTCGGCGATGGTGCCTGGGAAGTGGTCGAGCTTCTCGCCATTGGGCTTCTTGTAGCTTACGGCCACCTTGATCTCCGGCAACGTGTCCAGAATATCCAGCTTGGTGATGCAGATGCACGTATAGCCGTTGACCAACGAGGTGTACTTCAGCAGCGGGATGTCAAGCCAGCCGCAGCGGCGCTTACGCTTCGTGGTAACGCCGACCTCAAAGCCTCGTGTCTGCAGCAATTCACCGATTTCCTGAAAATTAATATAGGCATTATTAAATCGTCCTGAGTTAGTGCTAAACTTGTGCTCACATTCAGCTGTTCGGTGGGGAAAGGACCGTCACCCACTCGCGTCGTGTAGGCCTTGACCACGCCAATCACCTCGCCAATCGTTTGCGGGGGCAGACCCAAGCCGGTAAGGACGCCGCCAATGCTGCAGTTGCTGCTCGTCACATACGGGTACGTGCCAAAGTCAATGTCCAACATCGCCGCGTTGGCGCCCTCAACAAGGATCGTCTTGCCATTTCGCAGGGCGGTGTGCAAGAAGCAGATGGTGTCCTTGACATAGGGACGAACCTTCTCAGCGTAGTCCTTGTAGCGGGCCAGCTCCGCCTCCACGTCCACGTTAATCGATGGGAACAGGCGCACGTGCGTGGCCACAATCGACTTGAACCTAAAGTGGGTAGGCGGAATAGATTAACCCTCTTAACTCTACGATTCCAATAGGCAGTACTTACTTGTCGCTGAACAGGTTAAAGTCGCCAAGCAGCTCGCCGACACGGATGCCGTTGCGAGTAGCCTTGCTGGAGTAGGCCGGGCCAATACCCTTCTTGGTGGTGCCCAGCGACTTGCCACCCTTTTCCGCCTCCTGCATGCCATCGACATGCTGGTGGAAGTCAAACACCAGGTGGGCACGGTCCGAGATGATCAGCCGGTTCTCCAGATGCTGCAGCCCCTTCGCCTCGTTCTTCAGCACCTCGTCGAACAGCGAGGGCAGGTGGATGACGACGCCGTTGCCTGTAAAAGCGAAAAGCGAAAACTTGTACCATTCGTTCTCAATCTGGGGGGATTTCCCCATATTTCCCAGGGCCTCGATTTTAATGAGTAATAAATCAGAAAATCTGCATTGCAGTTGGTAGTTATGTAATTGCATCAACAGTAATGTGACTTGGAAATTATATTGCTTCACGCTCATATTTGGGAGCTAAGTCACTTTCAGTTAAACTTATTTCTTAACTAGCAGACATGCAGACTAAAGACTGCACCTCAGACACGTAATTTGTATCTCCTTTGCAAAGTATATACATATATACATACATATATACATGTGCCTATAGGGCACAATATTGAAAAGAGCAAATAGTGCAAATTTGATTAATAATGATAGTTGAACATTAAAAAAAAAAACAAACCTGCTATCTTAAATAATAAGTTAATGAAAGATAATACTAGGTTTAACCAATGGCAGCGTATTGCCAGCTCTAGGTCGACCACTTGACAGGGACTTTTTGTGTGATTATAATTTGTACTTCCTGGCTAATCACTTCGCTTTATTATTTAAGAACGGGGGCTTTTCCAGAAGCCCCGAAGTGCTAGCGATACTGAGTGTTACGTCCCTTCTGGGAACACCAAGGAGTTTCAAAGCCTATCTATAACAGGGACCCATTTCGGCAATTGTTGCATAATAAGTAGACGAAACGATGACTCTATGAAAGTAATTTCCAAATCATAATGCCAAGGCACGCGAGCTGGCTCAACGGAATAACAGGGTCGTTTGAATTGAGCTCGAAACGGGTAGGGAAATTAAAAATAATAAGTTAATTGCCTGATTAGAATAATTTTCCACAACATACGAGAGCCCCAGACGAGTGTGTTGCCTGTGTCATAAACGATATCTAAACGGCAAAAGGGGTTGCCTGTGTATTGGTGCGGTTCTGATTATCTCACAAATTAGTCTTGTGACAAACGATGACAGTGCGGATACGGTTGTTGCTGTTGGCAAACAATGTCGCCCACACCCCCACCCACTTGCAACATCGATTAAACTTTCAAACCGAATAGGAGAGCAGGACAAAGTTGCGATAATATTGACAACAATGACGACCTTGGACGATGACAGCTGGTGACGTCACTGGGGTACTGGTTGGCACCACTCCCCCGTCCCCCCGGACCCTGATTTAATTATCTCAATTGCTTATCTACAAAAATAGAAAAACCTTTCATTTTCATGGGCATGAGGCGCATCAAAGTCGAAAAACAGACCAACTGACCCGCAAGCCAATGTCAATGATGCACTAAATCTTGCCAGAAATTCCTCTCATACATTTGCCTCTATTCTATATACTCTATTCATACATACATATATCGGGGGTGTGGGTATATAATGCTGCAAATATACATATATTTGCTCGATACGTTCAATTTCAGTTTGCCGCAGAGCGAGTGAAAACTAAAAGCAAAACAAACCGACAACACACCGTATATTTACGACGTATACTATATGCGAAAAATTTTGTATTCTGCTTATATTTAAATTTGAAATAAAGAAAAACAAAAGTGAATGAGCGTTGGGGAAAACAATTACTTGCTTACTTTCATTGACAACTTTTCTCTTGATTTCTTGCTAAAACTTGACTCTCACACCCGTATCCTGGCCGATCATGGCTATATATGTATGCAGCTCCTCGATCCGATATCCTCTCAACTTACCAATCACGGAGACGCACTTCTCGTTCACAACGCCGCTGGGCAGGAGATGGAAGTCGAACTCCGTGCCATTGGCCACCACAGTGTGTCCAGCGTTATTGCCGCCCTGTGGGAAGAAAACAAATAAAACAATATAGTATAAGCCATACGATACGATTCCCAGATATATGAACTATATGTGTGGATACACAGAATTAGCATTGTTTGTTTTGCTCTTGGCGGAGAAGAAAAACAAAAGTTGTGTGTGAAAAATAAATAAATATTATAGATTGTAGTAGTGTGTAAATTGAATAACACGGCCGACGGTACGATATGGCGACTTTGTGTGTGCCCCACGTGCCCACAAATATCGAATGACAATAAACGAAAGCGTTCCACACACACAGGCACAGATAACACTACGTGTATCTGACGGATACGTAAGCACTCGAGATATTTAATGTGTTTTCCTTTTCATTTTGGCAACTGTACAAGTTTTCTACGTTCTACTAATCTAACTCAAAATTTGTCTTCTTTATTAATATTTAATATATACTGTAAAGCATCTAAAGCAAAATGATTAGCGAAAAAGAAGAGTCAAAATTCTGGAACCTTCACAAATCATTGCTAAAAGCCAAAAACAAGATAATCAAAATGTTTACGCCGTGCCAAGGGAAGAGCTTATAGTTCGGGTTTCCGATAAGATACGGGGAAATGGAGAGATCGCGATCGCTGTCGAGGTCCCGCTTTCAGTTCCCGTTCCTATCTGTGGCCTTTTGCGGCGCAGTAAGCGGAATACGGCCGTAATCGCAATCGTTGCCAGAGGGGCGTGTCAGTCGTGTGACTCAGGCCCGGGGTGCGATAACCGCGCCAGGGTTTCCAGCGAAGCTGTTATATAAGGACCGCCCTGATAACAGCTCCTCGATTCTGCTGAACTACTCTGATATGATGGATAGAGTAGTCTCCTACTCCATCCATGCCATATCGTGCATTGACCCGGAAAAGTGGTTATGGATTCGACCTAGGACGGAAATCAACAAGTGGTTGGTCACCATAAACAATCCGTTGGCGACACGCAATTGCCGAATCCCCTGGATGTTTGTTCAGCAAGCCCAGAATGGCGCGGATGCCACCCGCCGGGAAGCCAAAGATTCTGCACGGGTTGCATATTCCCTCCCAATGATGTGAATGATGTTGGCGGTTATGTAAACCTGGCGGTTCGCTGAGCAAGCACAACAGATGCGTGGAACAGAGACGGGGCAAGGAATTAACGTCAGCCGCGAGAGAGACGGCGACTCGGGGCGGGAAAGAGACGGCCAGAACGAGTGACGAATTTCGCTGCGCTAGCATTTGTTGGCAGACTTGCTGACGGAATAATAGTGCTGGTTCTGGCAACAATGAAAAGAAGTAGCTATGGAACCTTTTAAAAAATAAAGAAATAACCTACCTAAACCTTTTTGATTTAGATTTATAGTTTTTATATTAAACAAGTTTTTGAAATTCTCACATAAAAACTTTTTTAATTTAACAAGTTTTTAAAATTCTCACATAAAAATGTTTGTTATTTAAATAATGACAATGGCAAATTATTTAATATTTATGAATGAAAATCTAAGAGGTAGTTTGGTGAAAAATAAAATAAACGAATATTTGATGAATACGTAATAGAAACCCTCTTTGAGACCCTGTCTATACGAAATACATATCTCTAAATATGCTCTGTGGTAGTTTAAGTGGACATTTTCAAAACACTTTCAGCAAAACTCTTCAGAAGGACAAAAACTATAGAGTTTTGCTGGACATGCTACCTAGTTCCTGACCACCGGAACAAGCCACATTCGGCCAGAAAATGACCGGAACGCCTGCACTGCGGAATACACACCAATACATGCAAGGCGAGGCTGAGAACGGGAATGGAAGTGGGAGCGAGACGGGCGGACTGGCGCACTCATGCGCCGCTCGCACGAACACTTGGACAAACACGCTGACGGACGGACACACACACACACACACTGACGCAGCCACATGGCGGGCGCAGAATTGATAAATACAAATGGGAAAGCATGCGGCGGCCGAAAAGAGCGATAATAGTTGGGAAAAAAGTCGCTTCTCTTGTGAAATACCCAGATGCTGGGCACTAGGAGCCGATTGTGCGGCCTGTCCTTGGGCAAGGATAACGTCTGGTTTGTTATCAGCGCATTGGCCGAACCCCCTTTCAGCTAACCCGATTACAGCATACAGCAATAACTCACCTGACACCTGCAAACAATGTCCACCTCTGAGGCCAGCATATCCACCACTTTGCCCTTGCCCTCGTCGCCCCACTGGGCGCCCAGGACAACGTCCACCTTCGACTTGTACATCTTGGTGCGGCCTTGGTGCAGCTGCTCGTAGTGGTTGCCGTTGGTGGCAGACATCTCCCCGGATCAGAATCGGAAGCGGATCGGACACGGAACTCGGGAACTCGGATCGCGGATCACGGCGTTTGTCACTCGCTCTCGAACACGTTGTGATTATTTTCTGTTGGCTGCTCGAGCGTTTTTTTTTTTTTGCCCAGAAAGAAGCGATTGCGGACTGGCGCCGGCACACGGTCCTACTGAGCGCCGGATTTCCACCCGCCAGCGGGAAGGCAACACTAAGCGCGAAGCGTGGGCGGGCCGTGGTAGGGTCACATTTACTGGTCGCTAAAACGTCTAAATTAATTAAAAGTTTATCCGAAAGCTCAATCTAACGGATACAACGTCAACATAAGGATCAGCAGATTGGCAAACAACCTCCTATACAGAGAGGCATCAGATTTACATAAACTATATGGTTCGGAGCTGCAAGAGCTACCTTGTAATATTTAATATATATCTTTATTTTAATAACTGTATCTGTAAAATACACAGTGCCAGATACATTATTAAAGGCAGATACATTATTTTGCAGAATATTAAAGGCAGATGGTGCCATCCACGATGGCGCTATTCATTATGTGTTCAAATTTAAATCAAACTACAGGCAAATTTAATAGATTATTTAATAACTATTAATAAACTATTTCCGTCAAATTAGCAGTTTTTGAGCAAATCGCATAACAGTGATCTAACCTCGGGGTCGGCTCCATACAAAATAGGGCATCCAAAATTGTAAGGCTTATAACTTCGATTTACGAACACGTGCACATATACGCGGTATATAGGCTTACTAGGGGAAGATTAACGAATATTTAGTGAAAATTTCAATTGTTTTTAACCGTCAGATTTCGAGAAAATCGAATAACAGTGGGTGGTGTATTTGGGCTGATAGCTAAGGCGCGAACTATGAAAATGGAACCAGATGGGAACCAGCAGAGAACCACTCGCTGAACCAGACCATGGAACCATGTTAAGAATAAATACTAAATTAAATAAACATGACAAATTGTTGAATAAAACATTAAGAAAAGTAACTGCCCAATAATTTCAAATTAAATCTCTATTAAATCCAACCCAAAGATTTTTAGAAATTAGCGTTTCCTTTTTCCGATCTCATTCACAAACACTGGTTTCATATCGATAGGGGCGCCTCCCACACCCTATCGAAGAATAGCTCGCCAGAAAATATTCCTGTAGACCATTTAAACAATTGTATAAAATATGCATGCCCCATGAATGGAATTGACATTCCAAGCGTTTTGGTAGTTGTTTTATCAAAATCCGTTCAGTCGTTCATGAAAAAACCCCACTTTTGCATTTATTTCCATTAATATTCCTTTGTAGAAAAAATATATCTGGCAGCACAGTCTGCATAAAATTAAGTCAATTTGATTTAAACTTTATTTGAAAACTTATGCAAAATTAAGATCGTAACATTAACGGTATTGCAATTCTGAACATTTTGATCCACGTTTCGTCAAAATCCGTTCAGTCGTTCATAAGAAATCTCTACTTTTTCATTTATTTCCATTTATGTATCGGTGAAATATAAATATATCCGGCAGCCCTGCCTGCCTAAAAACAAGAAAACTTGATTAAAACTTTATGGTTAAACCTATGCAAAAGGAAGACTGTCCCTTAGACGGCATCGCAGTTCTGAACATTTTGATATATGTTTCATCAAAATCCGTTCAGTCGATAATGAGAAATCCCGACTTTTTCATTTATTGCCGTAAATGAATGTATGTACATACATACATATGTACATATGTCTGTATGTTCGACGAAGAATATTAAATAAAAGATTGTGATTTAAACTTAATGGTAGGACGTATGTATTCAAATGGAATAAACGGCACTGTATTGCTGAACATTTTAATCCATTATACACTAGTGAGAGTATATAGAAGACTAACTGCAAAGTTTTATTTAGATAGCTTTAAATATGAGGGTCTAGATTGCTAATAGTTGAAGACAGACAGATGGACATGGCTAGATAGACTCTACTGTTGATGCTGATCAAGAATATATATACTTTATATGGCCGGAAATAATTTATTTACTGCGTTGCAAATTTTTGACTTGAAATCATATTACAAAGCAAGGGCATTGCAGGACTAGATTTGAGAAGCAAATTTTCAAAATAAGATTTAATAGTCTGCCCAATAAATGATATCGTTATTCTAAGCAATTTGGTGGGTGTTTTATCGAAATCCGTTCAGTAGTTTTGGAGAAATTAACATTTGAATTATTAATTTCCATACTAAGGAGGCATGACTGTGCACCCCTGGTACCCAACCGCAATAAATGAAAAGTCGGAATTTCTCATTAACGACTGAACGGATTTTGATGAAACACAGATCAAAATGTCCAGAACTGCCTTGCCGTCTATGGGACAATCTTCCTTTTGCATAGGTTTAACCATAAAGTCTTAATCAAGTTTTCTTGTTTTTAGGCAGGCAGGGCTGCCGGAAATATTTATTCATCGCTGGCACATACATAAATGGAAATAAATGGAAAAGTAGAGATTTCTTATGCACGACTGAACGGATTTTAACGAAACGTGGATCAAAATGTTCAGAATTGCGATCCCGTTAATGGTACGCTCTTCATTGCGCATAAGTTTTTTTAATAAAGTTTAAAACAAAATGATTTAATTTTAGGCAGACAGTGCTGCCAGACATATTTATTCTTCATAGATACATTTATGTAAATAAATGAAAAAGTGATGTTTTCTCTTGAACGGCTGAACTGATTTTGATGAAACATCTACCAAAATGCTTAGAATGTCAATTCCATTCATGGGACATGCATATTTTATACAATTGTTTAAGTGGTCAATAGGAATATTTTCTGGCGGGCCATAAAATTCCGCCGTGGTATATACTAAAATAATCTTATTTTTTAACATGGTTCCATGGTCTGGGTCAGCGAGTGGTTCTCTGCTGGTTCCCATCTGGTTCCATTTTCATAGTTCGCGCCTTAGCTATCAGCCCAAATACACCACCCACTGTTATTCGATTTTCTCGAAATCTGACGGTTAAAAACAATTGAAGTTTTCACTAAATATTCGTTAATCTTCCCCTAGTAAGCCTATATACCGCGTATATGTGCACGTGTTCGTAAATCGAAGTTATAAGCCTTACAATTTTGGATGCCCTATTTTGTATGGAGCCGACCCCGAGGTTAGATCACTGTTATGTGATTTGCTCAAAAACTGACGGTTTGAAGAAATTTAAACTTGGTAGGGTAAAACTACAATAAATTTCCTTTATTTTGGCGGGAAGGGTATTGCTGCACGCGTTTGATTGGCCGAGATATTAAAAAATCCGTGAAAAAACGATTTTTCACATGCTTTTCTTAATGTATTTAAATGTGAAATACTTTTAAACCCAGTAAACACAATAGTTACTTCATTTTTTAGCATTTAGAAACTTTATATTATTTAAATAAGTGCCTTAATTACGAAATAAATTTAAAAATTAAAGACCCCTCCATGTTCCATTTTTCCACCGTTCCATTTCGATGCTAACTCATCGACGCTAATTTGACGGATATACAAAACTAAAGAAGATTTATAATGTTAAAATCAACAAAATTAAATAATCAAGCTATAAAACGGTTTTTAATGTTACCCGAGCAGCCATAGAATTGGTTATTTTCCCACATTCGGATTACGGTCATACTGTGGCAATCAGCTGTTCGCAACCGCATTATTTTGTTTTGATTTACCATGTCTGAGGCCGAAGAAAAGTGTCATTTGTAGGTTTTATAAAAGCTAAATAAAATACATATAATATTGTTGAGTATTCCGCAGTTGCCGGGAAGCGCCTTTCAAGTACACCTGCCCCAAGTGCAATGCCTTGTACTGCAGCGTTGGATGCTACAAGTCAAAGGAGCACCTAAAATGCTCAGAGGAATTCTACAAGTCTTGCATACAGGACGAACTGGCCGGGGCCGCGACAACGCCGGACAAGCAGGAAGATATGAGAAAGATCTACGATATTTTGAAGCGAATGCGGGAAACTGATGGCGGCTTCAATCCCCAAGATTTTGACACAGATGGGTTGGAGACCACCTTGGATTCAGATGAAGGCGAAGATCCCCAACATGAAGATGCTGAGAATGATGGCGAAGAGGAGGGGTTTGCGGGTGAAGAAGGTGAAGAAACTCTTGAGGACGAAATGGAGAAAGACATTGCAGCTCGACTGAAAGGCATCGATATCAATGATGCCGATGAAGTTTGGAGTCGGCTAACAACGGAGGAGCAAGAGGAATTCCAGAAACTAATCACCAGCGGCGACATCATGAAGCTCATGCCTGATTACAAGCCGTGGTGGAACAAGGCCAAGAACTCAAAGATTGTGGTTATTCCTTCGCCGGAAGAAGCTGCAAAAAAAGAAAGCTCCATGCCAGAGATATGTGGGAGCATAGCGAAGTTCTCGGACATCTGCAAAAAGGTACCGTCGCCCTGTCTGCATTACAATTTGTGGAATATCCTCAGTGCCTACGCCTGCGTGGCTCGATTCTTTGGCGGCGAGCAGAGAACCAATGCCAGCGAAGCTGTAGCTCACCTGGTGAATCTAAGCGCCACTCTAAAGTATGGCACCAACTTCGAGGATGCTGAAGATGCCATCATCTCCGTGGAGATGGAAGCCATAACTACGGGAAATGGTCCGGCCGGAGCAGCGGCCGTGGGAAGTGCTGGAGCTGGCTCCAACTTTTTAGTCGAGAGCAGAGAGCAGCTGCAGCAGGATGCTCGCCAGCTTATGGGCACGAGGGAAAACAAGCTGGCTGCCCTAAGTGACATTCTTCACCTGCTGCAGCAGACCAAGGCAATGAGCAAGCGTAAGAATCCTCAGGAGGCAGAGTTCCAGAAAATATTTGCCTTGGCTAGCGGCAGTGTGGAGCTGGACCGTACGAAACTCTCCCAGTTGGCCCGAAAGGTAGAATTCATGCTATCTTATGTTGCGCGTGAGGAAGTCCTGTGAGATTTCCGTCAGTATACATTAACATTTTTCAAAATCCAACCGTTTTTTCACTCATCTCTTTAATTGGGCTTCCCAAAGATGGAACCTGTGGTCAAATTCTTTGACATGTTGTCGTCCCTTGGGCGCAGTATTGTAAGTAAATTATAAGTAACACAAAAATTATGTTAAATAACTTTTGGTAACGCTGTCTTTATTTTTAAATGTTAACAAGATTTTCAATGTGTATACTACAAAAATTTTTTAATTATTGAAGTTAATATATCCATGAGTTTAGTATCATGTTGTATTTTAAGCTACAGTATAATTATGGAAAATTTTGATATAATAAATATACATTTAATTTAATGTTTACCTAAATAAATAGGAAGCTAAAATTTGATCACTCCCCTTTACTAGTACACCCTTTTTTCAATTTTGTCGAAATACCCTTTGGCTGGGAATTAAATGAGTAAACATTTAACCATTAAAATATATTTTGTGAAGGGTTTAAGTTACTATATATAAATATTTTTTGCAGATTCTTAAGAAGCCGATTAAAAATTAAGTTTTTGATCATTTTACGCCTTACGTGATTTCAGTTACGGATTCCCCAAGTTGTTCAGTTACGTCCTTGCTCGAGTGTGACCAGTGCATTAAAATTCCGCTTCTGCCATAAGTCAGGCATTTGAGACGGCCCGGCTGCGGTCACACATAGTTTTTTTAGTTGGCCAGACACACTCGAGTGCTTTTTTACGCTATTTTGTTATTTGGTAGGTGGCCGTGCTTTTCCGAAAACTTGTACCTGACAAAGTACACTGTGCGAAGGACTAAATACACATGAAACAATTGTGCTGCAGCAGCAACAACAATTCGGAACGGACTTAGAACATTTCATGTAAACGCGCTACGCGTTTGGGTGTAGCGGAATTTAGCTGCTGTGTTTGTGTGTGTGTGCTGCGAGCGAGCGCTGTTTGAGTGTGAGTGCGTGTGTCGGTGTGCGTCTGGCAACAACAGAAATCCAATTCGTACGCTTCGTCTACTAAGTAAAAATTAGTTCAAACCGAGAGACAATTTAATCGCAAGTCCCCCATCCTTATGTAAGGTGCCTGGATAGCGATGCAAATATTTACGGGAAACGGGAACGAGAACTTCAAGTTAAAGATAAACGAGTTTCGATCTTGGAACGCGCAAGGGGTGCGGGGGAGGGGCAGGTGGCTGCCGCTTATCTCCCAAGTGTGCGACGTGTTAGCCCAGGAGTATGCGTGTGTGCGAGTGTGTGTGGCATACATAGAGATGCTTGTGCCGTAAAGTTGCTTATCTATCTTCACAAATATGCGAAGTATGCGTCAACCTGTTTGTAAACTTTCTGTTGCCAATTTCTACTGGCAATTCGCAAAGAGCCGCGAAACCAAAGTAGTTATGACTGCAGCAGCTAAATTTATACCGATGAGAAAAAACCTGATGCCAGCCAAACGCCGTAAGCGCATCACATATCGATGACAACAAAATGCTGACGCCCAAATCAAGACAACTTGAGGGGGATTCAAGACCCGTCATCAATCCCGGCGTGCGTGTGTGTGTGTGCCTGTGTGTGTCGCAGTGATTAAATTCCAGCCACCTATGTATAATTTTATGTACATATATAACCGGTCAATGTCTGCCTGATAACATAACCGTTATACGGGCCAGAGAGGCTAAAGTGTTTGTGCTGCCGCCAGCGCCTGCATTGTTTACAAACAGCTGACGGGCATGCAGGGAAACTCCTCCCCTGATAAGATAAAGAATTTTCCCTCGAAACTGGTCTTCTAAATATAATATTAATATACCGCGATCGCATGCGGAATGTCGCGACATCAGTGAGTCAGAATCGATAATTCCGAGCCATTATCAATGAGGGCAGGCAGAACAAAGCCCAAGGCAAGAAATACGGCATTTGATTAAGAACCGAGAATGTAAAAGTTCCATTGAAGTTCTACCTGTTGCATCAAGGCCCAGGAATTTCCTAATCGCAGAAAATTAGGCAAACAATCAATTTGCCAAGCGGTATACTATATTGTTTAACAAACGATTTGTTGGCTCAAGATAAACACTACAAAACTACAAGTTTGCGTATAAACAAAGAGCGTATTTGTTGTTGTTGCTGCTGCTGCTGCTGTATAGGGAAATCGTTTATGGCGGCAGTATCTATTTACGTAACCGCGGTCGAAACTAATATTTTATGACCAGTGTATGCGGCTTATGCCCTCGAGAGTGTGTGATTTATTAATATCGATATTGGAACCCACAGGAAATGTCCCACCACAGCGATGATCAGCTCCTGCAGGCTGGAAGCGATTCCTTCTGGGAGCCTGGCAACTACAAACGCACCACCAAACGGATCGAAGATGGAAACAAGTGAGTCTCGTACTAAATATCAAGTAGCCTCAGGGATAGAAACATAAATAAATACATCAATTCAATTCACTGCACAGAGAAAAATGTATTAAGTTGTAGCTATCATGTTTATTTTAAAAACTTCGAGTTTGAATTCAATCGTTATAATTTAATGTAATATTTATTGGCTTGTCAGATAATCTGCGAATTCAGCGATAAACTATTTTAAAATCTTTTGAAGTTTGACCAGCCAGCTTAATTAGTACTGATGATAAACTCGTCTTAATTAATATTATTATTTGTTTAAATTTGTTAAGTCATATAGAAGTAAGATCCATTATAAATCACCTGAATACCTTTATCAAGTAATGTATAATTATCATAACATTCGTTTTGTTTTTGTGAGGCAGAAATTGTGCTTTCGTCATCATAATATAAAGTTTATAGCTTTATTAGGGTTAAGTTAACAATGCTGATATGCTAAATAGTATGACACAGATGAGAGGTATTTTGATATGATAGCTAGCTGACATTAATGAGCCACTTGGTTGTTTTTCTCTGTGCATAAGCACTTGGTCCCCTGGGTCATTGCCAGCAAAAGGCAGCGGATAGAGTCACTCGGAAAGCAAACCCAAACCGGTTCGCATTATTTTGATTTCTGTCTCTCATTTTGCACGCAGACTCTGCAATGACCTACAGCAACTGATACAGGAGCGAGCCGACATCGAGAAGGGATATGCGAAAAGCTTGCGCGCCTGGTCAAAGAAATGGGGTGAACTCATTGAGAAAGGTAAGTGAAAATGGTGTGAGGTCCAGGTCTAGGTGGTGGGAGGAGGCATGGGATAACTCCTCAACAGTGTTGCCAGGTGATGAGCGCCCATATAAGCTAGATTTAAAAAAAAAATAAGCTAGAATAAGCTAAACAATTTTTAAAAAATGCGAAAAAACAAGCTACACCCAAATATGAGAAAACACGAAACATATAATATATATTATTATATTATATGAATATGTTATTATTAAAGAAAGTCTTAAAAATATGTTCTTAAAGTAAGCACTTAAAACAAATTAGTTAATATTTCATCAATTCCTTCATGTTGTTCGTCGCCGAGTGTTCGGCAATGAACAAACAAAGCGCTGCTTCCTGATCCTGAGTCTTGCAACACTTAGCCGGAAAATTTATTTTTTGCGATTCAGCAACTGATCTCATTGATAAAATGTGCTTTTTCGATGCCGCATGCTGCCTGATTTAAAAAATTTTGGCTGATATTGTCGACTTACAGTAGCAACAATATGCTTTGGTTCCTTCTCCTGGCACTTAAATTCGTTGTTTTGGAGCCAAGCATCCCGAAAAATCTGTTTATATATAACTTTCGGCATTTTGAGGACACGCTTTACCTATTTTCACAACACAACAAAATTATTGGTGGTAACACTTCAGCCAACAAATCGATCTCCGATGACACTTTCGATTAGAAATAAGTTCACGATCACATAAAATGCACATAACCATCGGAAAAAAAGAACAAACTCCAATATTTTCATGCTATAAAGCATATTTTTCGTAAAAAACATTCCGTGGATGTCAAAAATACATAAAAAGCTAAAATATGCTAGATGAATTTTAAAATAAGCTATATTTCAAGCTATAAGCTAGATGGAAATTTTTCAAGCTTTTCTAGTTTCAAATATGCTAGAACTAGCTTATAATAAGCTAACCTGGCAACACTGCTCCTCAAGTTACCCGGCTGCCATTTGTTTACACACTCGTTCACGCCCCGCCAAAGCTGGAGGCGGCAGTGGGCTTATCATGGCCGAGTGGAGCAGCAAGTAGTGACCCGCTGGCAGTAGAAGCGTCGGTTCCACCGGCAGCGTCACGTTGTCTTCCCACCGCTTCTTCTTCATGTTGGCCCACTGGCTGTTCTTATTCGCCATACATTCTGTACATCATTCTGGGCATTGTTGTTGCCGTTGTGCGATAAGTGGCTTAAGCTATTAATGGCTTTTTTTTCGTTGTTTTGTTACCTCGTTTTTGTCGGTTGTAGTCAGCCAAAGCTTCGCACTGTGGTTCCAAAATCAACCAGCCCCAATTTATTTAAACATGTTAATGAGCCGGCAACGCCGAATGTTTAGATGAACATAGATATTTGTTTATATTCATAAAAAGGAAACTTAAGAGAATAGGAAGCATTTATTATTGCAACAAGAAAGAAAGCTAACTTCGGCACGCCGAAGTTTATATACCCTTGCAGATAGAACTTCTGTGAATAGGAATCCATACAATATTAATTATATATATTTGTGTTAAAAAACAATGAAGTAATACCTGCTTTCATTTCATTCACCTATACATATTATATTTGCAATTTTACAGTCACAGATTTGCATTTTTCCTCTACATCAAACGATCGTTTGTATGGAACCTATATAGTAGTATAGAACCTATAGTCGTCCGATTTTCATGAAATTTGCCACAAAATTTAAGACTTATATAAAATGGCTATACCTCAAATTTGATAAAAATCAGCTGAAAACTGAAAAAGTTATAAATTTAATTGTATTAATTTCTCGATCGTTCCTATGGGAGCTATATGATATAGTAGTCCGATTTTCATAAAATTTTATACAAAATTGTAGAGTATAGTAAGATCGCTATATCTTAAATTTGAGCCAATTCTATTGAAAACTGAAAAAGTTAAAATTTTTTTTTGTAAAAATTTTCCGATCATTCCTATGGAAGCTATCGGATATAGTCGTCCGATCCGGCCCGTTCCGACATATATACGAGTGAGAGTATATAGAAGGCTAACTACAAAGTTTCATTCAGATAGCTTCAAAACTGAGAGACTAGTTTGCGTAGAAACGGACAGACGGACAGACGGACAGACGGACAGAAGGACAGACGGACAGACGGACATTGTTAGATGGACTCGGCTGTTGATCCTGATCAAGAATATATATACTTTATATAGTCGGAGGTGCCTCCTTCACTGCGTTGCAAACTTCTGACTGAAATTATAATACCCTGCAAGGGTATAAAAATAGGTACGTTTTTATGGCTAAATCTATTCTTCAGATCTCTGATATTCAAAAGACCCTTATTCGTAGAGATAGTTAGAGGTTTTTGCAATATCCCATAAATACTTCTTTGTTTTTATGAATAATGGTTGTATTCTTGTATATAATATGCTTTAAATAACATAATATAGTCACACCCATTCATGACTTGCCTTATCCACTACTTCCCTTTTATTTTTTATAACCTACCTTCTGTGTTGGTTATGATTGAATAACCTGGCGCCTAATGGCATAATTGTCTAACGAATGAAGTCCATTCCCATTCCATAGCCACGGAATTGGGTCTCCGGCCATTTTTGGCGGATGTCCGGCACAGTGTGCGCGCTTCTTCGTGAAATGAAATCGAGTACAGCGCTTGCAAAGTTGGAAACCGCTTTGCCTCATTGCTGCCGCTGCTGCTGCTTCTCTGTTGCCTCTATTGCTGCCATTTGCTGTGACCGCCTCTGCACGGAATTCTGAGTGTCCACTTTCACAGTAACCAGCAATGGGCAATTGCAAAAGCGGCTAGCTGCCACTTCTTTCGCCCCCGTCCTCTGCCCATGGCCACTTCTATCTTCTGGCCAGCGGAATTTGCCTAGCTGCGTCTAGTCAAAGATACAGATACGAATACACAGATACAGATACAGATACAGATACTGATGCGAAGACTGAGACTGGGAAGCAAAAGCAGAAGCAGAAGCAGAGGCAGAAGCAGAGGCAGACGCGCTGGCCAGCGGATCACCAAACCGGCACCAAAGCGTCGCTTGAAATGGTTTCGAAAATCAATGCGACGGGAAAATAGAACGAGTTATTTCTGTGCTAAGCGTCTCAATTTCTATATCTTTGTATATGGCTGTACGTCTGTGTGTATTCTGGCGGGGTATTGGGGCTAGTGAGTCGTTAGGCAAACTAGTTCCGTGCATTGCCAATTATAAGACGAGCATCATATAAATTTGATTACGGTGCGCGCTGCTAGCTCTTTGTTAGCGCCCAATAAAAAATGCCAAAAATGTGCGCTGTTCTCCGATCGCAGCACCCATACAAGCGCCCATTCCCACAGCGAGCACGCTCCCCAAGCATATTTGTGGCTATAGCTAGCCATATTTGTAGCCGTAACTGCGACTGCTGCTGCTGCGACTGCGGCTGATTAGATAAACCCGTGTGCGCCGTGTGCCAGAGGGCTCCGAGATGACGTCAGCTCGCCAGCTACCTCGACTTGGCGACACGCTTGTAATCTCCTGTTAATTGAGAATCGAATGGCATAACCGATATTTAAACACATTTTTGATTTCTTCTTCCAGGACCGGAGTACGGTACCACGGAGGCAGCCTGGAAGGGCGTGCTGACGGAATCGGAGCGCATCTCCGATGTTCACATGAAGATCAAGGATAACCTCTGTAACGACATCAACAACCAGATCAAGACGTGGCAGAAGGAGAACTACCATCACACGCTCATGCAGATCAAGGAGCGCAAGGACCTGGAGGATCTATTCAAGAAGGCCCAGAAACCCTGGGCCAAGTTACTGTCCAAGGTCGAGAAGGCCAAGGCAGACTACCATTCGGCCTGCAAGACAGAGCGCAGTGCCACCAACCAGGAGCGTAATGCCAATGCCGACAGCTCATTGTCGCCCGATCAGGTGAGAATCTGAGAAGAATTCTATGCTAAGAAATAGGAATTTTTTAATTTATAAAGATTAGTATTTTATTAATATCCTTCTCTCTTTTAATTAGGTGAAGAAAATGCACGATCGAGTGCAAAAGACCAAAGATCAAGTGCAAAAGTGCCGCGAGAAATATGAGCAGTCTATTTCGGAAATCACCAAGTACAATTCGGTGTACATCGAGGACATGACATCCGTGTTCGATAAGTGCCAAACATTTGAGAAGCAACGGTTGCAGTTCTTCAAAGAAATCCTATTTAACGTGCACGCGTGTATCGATCTTACCAAAGTGCAAAGGTGCGTAGCTTTTACCCCATTAAGTCTAAATACTTTGGATAATTTCCCATTTACGTTATGCCACAGCCTGCCCCAAATCTACGAGGAGTTCTACCACACGATCAACAATGCGGACCATCAAAAAGACTTGAAGTGGTGGTCGAATAATCATGGTATTAATATGGCCATGAACTGGCCGTCATTTGTGGTGAGTAGACGTTACCATATTGTGCCATAGGTCAAGCGCCTAATGGAACTTCCGGTTTGTTTACAGGAATACACGGAGGAGTTCCGTGACATTGCCAAGGGCAACAAATCAAAAGAGGCACTGCCGGCAGCACCCATCACGCTCATCAATCAGCGACCTGTGGCCGAGGATGTGCACGTAAGCTGTCCCCTCCCAATACGAACGTACCTATTAATTAAAAGCATACTAAACTGATTCTTCGGCAGGAATACTCCACAACAAACAGCCTGAAGAAGAACACCAGCACGCTGGGCAGCACCAGCAGCAGAACGAGCGTGAAGAGCGATATTGTGGCCACGCAATCCTCAGCCACCACATCAGAAGCCAAAACATCAGCGGCGGCTGCCGGGACCGCGACAGCGTCAGCTACGGCAGCAGCGGCAACGGCAGCGGCGGCATCGAATCGCAATCCGAGCGTAACGTAAGTTGAAACAGTTTGTATTGTTTTGAATTACACTCGAGTGCTCGCCTGGGCCAGAGACACGTCGCGTTGAATGCGCTCATTTTCATTGAACTAATTGATTTCAATTTGTATACACAGCAACGGCAACGGCAAAGTCGATGCAAATCCGTTCGACGAGGAGGAGGAGTGGGACGAGGGCGACAACGTGCTGGTGGACAACGGTGAGCCGGGTGTGCCGGTCAAAGCGCTGTATGATTACGAGGGCGCTGAAAGTGATGAGCTCACATTCAAGCAAGGTGCGTTGCGGGCGAAGCCCTCCATATGATAATCTCTAACGCTCCGTTTCCCCCTTTCACGCTTTCAGGTGATGTTTTCGAGAAGCTTGAAGATGAAGACGAACAAGGCTGGTGCAAGGGACGCATGAATGGTCGCGTCGGCCTGTATCCGGCCAACTATGTAGAGATATTCAACGCGTAAGAGGGCGGAGCAGCAGTAGTGGAAGTCGTTAAGCAGATATAGATATATACATGCATATACGTATATATAGATATACACCGAGGTTAGAGACGCATTACGGATTGCGTATACAGTAGAGCAGTCGTTGATGAAATATTACCATACATATGTATTAGAAATTGTTATGAGCAATCGCTCGCACTATTCGCGTACTCTGTGCGCGAAAGTGCGGCCACTGAGGTATTGGGCATTGGGAGGAGAATTTCTTTCAAACAACGGATGCTCCAGAACCGATTAGCCAACCAACATACCAACAAACCAACCTACCAATCAACTCACCAACAGTAGCAATGCGGCCGTTAGCAGGCCGATACGAACATACGGTTATATGTAACAGAAACTTAGCTAAAAGTCGTCAACAGAACAATAAGTGTAAACGTCAATGTATGCAATGGCATTACGAATTAAATGTATTATGTAATTTATATGCTATGTATAACAACTGAAACTGAAATTATGTATTTTTTGTCACGATGCGGCCGCATTTTTACTCCCCCTCTCTGGGCCGTAACCTCTTTTGTGGTCGTGGTCAGCCGGGGGAAGCAGCAAAATCTTTGGCAGATTTAGATATTGTACATGCATAGCATTTGTAATGCGTTTCTTAAACATTTTATTATTTATGAAGTTTTGTGTATACATACATATTGGATTATGTATACGTATATTATTGTACTTGTACATTTTTAAATGACTTAAATTATTGAAATAAAACAATGAAAACATGATATAAATTAAACTTTGTTGGGGATTCAGACTTTTGTGCCATTTTTAATACGTTTTAAAATAGTGAATAGTATCTTTTATGTTACAAGGACTAATAGATAAGAATTAGTTATGAAGATCCGCATAAAACAACATTTTTAAAGACTTTCTTTATTTAATAAAGCAAATGTCAGGAAGATTCAAACTAGACTGAGATGTTAAGGGCTTCAAGTAGCTTTAGTGCTTAATATATTATTTTATTGAGACAACTTTCTTTGGATTTAGTATTTTGTTAACGTCATAGGCCCAAACTAAGCTATATTTTCATGTAGTGACTATATTTTTTCAAGAAAATTATTTAACAATATGCACTTAAGAGGGTTTCATTTAGTAGTTCGTACATACTTAAGAAAGATACTGTCCGAAGTCTGCTTTTGGGGATGAAAGTATAAATCCTGTGACCTATGACTTAAAAAATTATTTTAATAGTAAACTAAACTTAACCAAAAAGATGGGATGGTTATAAAAGGAAAGAAATTAAATTATTATTTTAATATTGAATATAGTTATATGATCACTTTTAAGGGACTGTGATGAACGAGTTCGTTAAATTTAAAATAATCCGACCGGAATCATATGAATTGTTCTCAAGGCTTTTCCATTTGCCAACATGTTGACCCGATGAACCTGGGAATCACTTGAAATGAATGCCTTTATATAAACGCTAAAGTGGTGATAAAAAGGGGGTACATCATATTTCAATGTGATTTATTAAAATTAATTAAGAGTCTGGCACATGACTGCTATGCTTGCGGTCAATTTACCAATTTCTTGAAAGGTATATTACGGGATGACAGAAACCACTTGACAAAAAAAGTGCACGTTCAGCACGTATGTAATTAACACCTTTAGAAATTTTATTTAGACTACTATTACTTGGGCCGATTTTAAATTACACATGTAAGAATGCGTAAATATATTCTCTTGGCTGAGCTATAAGTTGTCCGAGTATGAGAAAAAGTTCTAAAAATACAGTCTCTACTACGGAAATAATTAAAGATTTTAATGGAAAAACTAAATTTAGCGTAAAAATCTTTATTCATTGATTATCAACCTTTAATGGCAATCATAGTAGAAATATTACAATGCCATATGCAGTGTGAATATTAACCTTCAGTATACAAACGATGTTTACGACTTGCTCTTTTGGGAAGCTGAAAAAAACAATGCAAATAAGCAAAGCTTACATGTGGTTACTAAAATTTGCAATATGCTAATTACTATTTATCTAATTCCGTGATTACTGCCCCAAGACTTTAAAGCTTTCGGTAAAACAGAGGTAGGAAAAATCAAATTTGGGATGATCATATCCACTTCATCTTTAGGAAAAATTACCAGAAACATAAGTTAATGATTTTTACTACTTATGTTTAACCAAAAGGCCTTACCCCTAATATGTTTGTTTCGTTTATTTCAATATATGTACATACATAGTACCCATGGGAAGTCATGCTTTCGTCAAGATCGTGCTTAATAATGAACAATGGGTTGATGAGTCGGTTTTTTGCCTATGTTTTCATTGAAATTAATCATAGAAGCTTAATAGTGCTCGCCCTAGCCAGAGCGTAGAGTACATACCCTTGTTTATTTTTTATTAAAAAAATGAGTGATAAGCTGGCAAGATATGTTATAATATTTATTTTTTTTGGTAAATAGTGAAAAATTCGATAAAAATAAATTAATTATCGAACATAACATAGGGCTATGACCTAAAGTAATTTCATACACTAAGATTGACTATTTTTTGTGGATAATACTTTAAAGAAAACTCTGCAAATTTTCGAATTTTTTCAAATTTACGATCTTGATACAATATATTTTTAATTTTAAACTTTTTTGCTTCTCATTCCGAGTTCACGAATATATATTCCCTGGCTGTCTGCAAATACTCGGTATAAATAGTGGTCTTATTTGATAACTTAATTACATTTTATCTATGATCGAGGGGCTTAAAAACCCATAACGACCGAGGCTAGAAACGCTATTGTTTTCTGCTTCAAGCTTTTCCTAATTAATTAGTCATTACCCCAAACTTTTTGATTTGAATAAAAAACACTCAAAACATCTGTAGTTTAAAAACTTAAAATGGTGAGACAAACCCATAAGCAAGCTCTGCTGGATTATGACGTCTTGTGCCCAACACAGAACCTCCGGTCGGCGATAATTATATATCCGCAGCGCGGTTGAACTATTGCCAGTTGAGCAGTTGTGACTGGTAACGCGAACGGAGTGGACATACGGAGGGAGCTCCGCTTCCTACTAAATATTATTTGAATAGTTTGCGGAAATGGTATTGATAACGCCGGGAGTATGTCGACAATTAAATATCAGCTAATTCCAGTGGATGAGGGAGAGCCCATTGAAACGAAATCCCCACAATGGATAGGGAAAGTGTGTTTTCTGTGCACGGCTCTCTTTGTGATTGTGTTCTATTGTCTGAGTTCTGTGGAAGATCAGTTGGAGAGCAGTACCCAAGGTTATGCGGCGACTTCTGGGAGTCCCTTGGAGTTCTCACTGAAAACCAGTACGGTGAATTCAAGGATATCTTCGCGTCTTTTGGATATCCTACAAGACCCGAGCACTATGTCCCCTTGGACAGAGATTATTGAACCCTCTCCGCCGATTGTCGAATATCCAACGGAATCCGAAAACGAAGAAGAATTTCCCACAGAAGCGCAACTGGAGGAGAGTACTACACTTCAAGTCCTGAGCTCCTTGGAACAAATTCTAACTGAGACGACTACGAAAGCCTCTTACCCATTGGAAACAGCATCGGGAGAGAAATACTTTGTGAATAGCCCGAAGTGCCAAATGCGCCATCCAGATCCCTTTGCCCGCAACATCCGAAAGATCTACAGGAAGCATCACTATATAGTCTGCGATAGGAGTCCTGATATGATCACAGTGAATTTTAATGACACGACCGGCACATACAGGCTGCATAAAAATGAGGATAATTCTACCTGCTGCTACAAACGGATCCTCCGAGTAGGAGTCCGAACCATGGCAGATCACAAGTACAAGTAAGTCACCCAGTGTCAAACAGAGATGGCCACTAAAATGTAGCCCATTTTGTCAGGCTTCTTCCGTGTGAGCAATTCCCTCAGGACTTTCAAGTCCCAACTGAAGTCACGTCCATGATCACCGAATGCCGGAAGAGTCCCCACGACAAGGTGTCACAAACGGACGCTTTCAGTTTTGTGCATCCAGGGAAGGATTCTGTTCCGGCTTTGGGTAAACGACCCAGTGTCCTGCTCTGGGGCATCGATTCTGTCTCCCGAATGAACTTCCAGCTGACCATGCCCCTCATGTACGAGTACTTAAACGGCCAGCACTGGAACGAACTGCAGGGCTACAACAAGGTATTATAAATATGGAGATGTATAAAAAATTAGTAACTAAACTTTAATGCCTTAGATGGGCGATAATACCTTCCCGAACCTGATGGCTCTGCTGACGGGATTCAACAAGACCTACGCCAATGAGAGGTGCCGACCCAGTCAAGTAGGTGGCCTGGATGCTTGTCCGCTGGTGTGGAAGGACTTCAAGGCCAAGGGTTACACAACAGCCTTCGCTGAGGATTGGAGTAAGTTCTCCACTTTTGACTTTATGAGCAGAGGGTTTCGCAGTCCACCGACAGACGTTTATGGCCGACCTATGATCCTGGCTTTGGAGAAGGAACTTAGGAAGACAATGATTGCTGACATGCCGTTTTGCATGGGCCGCAGGTCATCCGGCGAGTACATCTACGACTTGGGTGTGCAGTTCACCAGGGCGAACCGAAATCGAACCTTCTTTGGTATGTTCTGGACGAACACCTTTAGCCACAATGACTTCTCCATGCCGTCCGCCATGGATGCCAGGATGGTGCAGTACATGCGGTCGTTGGACAAGAACGGCGTCATGGATAACACAATTATTATCTTCTTCAGCGACCATGGAAGTAGGTTTGGTCAATTGCGGAAATTGGACAGTGGCTTCCTGGAGGAACGGCTCCCCTTTTTCTATATGCGCGTACCGCGATGGATTCGGGAGAAGTACCCGGAATTTATGCAAAACCTGCGGGCGAACCGGAATCGCCTTACATCGCCATACGATATACATGCCACGCTGAAGCACATCCTCAGGATGGACACCCCACCGGAGCAGTTGCCCCGTCCCGAGGGCTGTCCCAGCTGCCATAGCGTTTTCGAGGAGGTGGATTGGTCTAGGAATTGCTTTCAGGCTGGAATCGATGAGCACTGGTGCGGCTGCGATAGCTTCACCGAGTTGCCTTCAACGGATACCAGGATGGGAGCTATGTCCACTCAGCTGGTGGAGGCCATTAACGAGTTTGTAGCAGGGAAAAAAGGAGCAGAAAAGTGCCATCGCCTAAGGGTAGGAAGAGTAGTATCGCTCCAACAAAGGGGTAACACAAATGCGTATCTACTGCAGCTCTATGCCCAGCCAGGAAACGCCTTCTTCGAGGCGACGGTGAACTGGGATCCAGAGACTCAAAGGATATCCATTCGGGTGCCTAGCATCAGTCGACTGGACTACTATTCCTATCAATCGAAATGCACTTCGGTCAAGGAAACTAAGAAATTCTGCATCTGCTAGGGTCTTGGTCCCAGCTCTGTTTAACCGCAGGATTGCACTAAAAAGGACTCCATTCATTATCTTGCGGATCTCGGATACCGAGGCCTTTGTTCCAGTGAGTAATAGAGCGTATCGCACGAGGCAATCTACGTTAGTTCCTGGCAACCACTTCCGACAAAGTAATTGCAGCCTTGAGATTGTGCAAATTCAAAATTGGTTGACAATTACACGACAATTGGCAGATAATTGTTAAGAGATTAACAAGAAATTTCAACTAAAACTTACCGCAATCACGGAGCATCAGTAAAATACAATATTATGAAGTGTTCTATATTTTATAACTGGATTGAGTACAAGTATAAGAATAGTTTATCTTATCAAAGAGGTTGTATTGTGAAGTGCGCTTCTTATCATCTCAAATGCACTTGAACATTAAAATGTTGTTAATCTTATTCTAAGAATTTGAGGACAAGCCTCTTTCATAGATAATGAGAAAATGAATATATGTATTTATAATGAGCAAAATTGACCTAAAAGCGCTTTATAAAAGTTGTGATTTATCAAATCAAACATTGGAATTAAGTTTAAGTACTCTAGAAATTGAAAGAATTTATTTACCAATCTGTTACTCATTTTAAATAATTTATAATTCTAATTTATCTATATACAAATAAAGATTGATCAAATTCAGAATTTTATTAGTTGCGTCAGTTTTTGGATTCTACTGATTTTCATTTAAAATCTTTTCGTATTTGATAAATTCTATTATTACTATAGAATTTTAACCAAAAGTTGAAGTTCTTAGGAAATTCTGATATCAATCTCAGGTCTCATACGGTATTGGGGGCACTCACTATATAGAACTGCAATTAACTGATAGGTTTCCAAGAAGTTGCAATCAATGTTGACGCTACGGGATCATAAAATTTAATATTATCTATATATATAAATGCTGTATAATGTTAACAGTGGATTTCCTGACGTTATCTTTATATATCTTTATAATTATAGCTCACACCTTGAAAGTCGATATGATATTTAGAAATGGAAGTTGACCTAGTACTATTAATTTGAAGGTAGATAACCGATATCTTCAAAAGGGACTAAAATATCAAATATTTTCGAATATATAATATATTTTATTGAATTTATTAAACAAGCTTATTAACTAATAAAGTTAGCAGAAGCTTCGCCACTTGCTATGTGTATTTATGACTTTAAAAACCTTTGTCTCAAGGCAATAAAACTGGTCACTAGCTCAATTTATTAAACAACTCATCTCCGAATCTTTGAGGTTTATTTGAGGTATTAGAGTCATTGAATCGACTGATTGCATGTTTCTAACAATCATAGCAGAAAACTGGTAAATACATTATATGATGTCATTAGCAAGCCTTCTACTCCATCGTTTTGTATGGTGTTCTTCACTGTATCTGCCATATGCTGACTATCCGATGGTTATTCGCAATTAACAGTGTAATTGATACTCTTTGAGACCCGCGAGAAGCGAGGGTTGCCGCAAAACTCGTTTCCCAAAGGCAACTGTTATGAAAACACATTTACGAATCAATCAAAACATACGCGCATCAAAATATATATCAGGCTCAACTTGTTTTCCCATTGAAGGGATGGGCTTGGGATTGAATGGGATTGGAGGGCTCGGCCAAAACATGGCAGCGGATTGGGAGGGGAATCAGAACCACCCTGGTAGCCCCTGCCATAACCACAACAAATTATAAACTATACAAAATTTGTTAAGTATTTCGTTGTTTAGAAGTACCGACGACTGCATGCTCTTAACTTGTAAATACTTACTTTTTTGGAAGTTAATGTTTTGATATTGTTATAAATATAAAACACTTTGATCAAACAAGTTAATAAATACATAGTTTTAGTTAAAAAACTTTAGGAGTAATGCATGTTATAATCAATTAAAATAATTATAATGATTTTAAAAGGAGATATCCTGGGAACTGTGTAAGTATAAACCCTTTAGATGCGAGCCATGTATAACTTTCTTTAAGATTGATCAACTTTACGACTAAATGTGATATAAATCATATTGCTAAGATTGTTATAGAATAAGATAATAATAATAGGCATTAGGGAATATATGTATAAATTCCTCATAATCCTCATAAAGTGTGACTCAGTTTAATTTCTATGTATTTTGATTACGCAAACATTAAGAATTGATAGTTAATCGACAAAATGCTTTACTAATTACCATTAAGTTTATTAACCTCTACCAACTTCCGGTTAGGGCATAAAGATATCAACCTAAAACAGAAGCTGTAATCACAAACATTGTAAACGACGAACATTTGATTGAAAGTCAGATACAATTGCTCATGGAATCGTGTTCTTTATTGCCTTCCCGGGCCTAATCTCGACCGCTGATAAGGGTAATATAATTGAGCTCCGACCAGAGACAACCGACTGACGGCTACCTGGCCAAAGTTGGGAAACGCCTATTAAACGCCTCGCTGCTCCCGAATCGGATTTGTATTGGGCCAGGCAGCACTTCGTCCTGCGAGACAGGGATGGCGGCACTGTCTCTGTCGAATGCAAATGGCGGCGATGGGCAGTCCTTGGATAAATAGCTCGGGGATGCGCAGCGAACTCAGCAGTAGCACTTGAACCAGCCCAGCGAAAGGATCGCACCAGGATGAGTGACTTCAGCATTGAGTATATCCTGAACCGTGCCGGCGACAGATATGTGGGTACGAATGCCTCCTTGGGAGTCATACAACGACTACGCGGTAGTTTGCCATTCCACCCGTACGCCGGATATCCCACCAAGGAGCTTCGAGCATCTCCGCCAGCTGCAGAGGAGGCCAAGATACCGGTGTACGACTGGCTGCAGTATACCCGTTACCATCCTCCCAAGCTTCCGCGGGGACTGCGGCAAAGTGCTCCCGCGAAACGGACGCCAGGCCGTCTGCCCCGCATTCCTTTTACGCCCCATCAGCTCCAGGCGCTGGAGAGCGCCTACAAGGAGTCCAACTACCTGAGTGCCGAGGATGCCAACAAGCTGGCAGAGACCTTGGACCTGACCAACACCCGGGTGAAGATCTGGTTTCAGAACCGACGGGCTCGGGAGAGACGGGAGAAACGTGAAAAGGACGAGAGCTGTGACTCCACCTTCTCATCAAATGCCTCCAGTCCGGAACCGGAAATGATCGATCGTCGTTTAACTTGAGACAATTTAGAAGACTTTTCGGCTGTTACTGTGTAACTTAGTGGCTTTTTGTAAATATCTACAATAATTAAATAGGTATAAGATAATAATAAGCATAAGTTAAATATCTTTAAGTTAACATAAATAGAAGAAAAACATGACAATATTTTAATTGAATTTGTTTAAATTGGGATGGTCTCTGTGGTTGTTTTATAAATCACTATGCGAGTTAAAGAACTTTCAATGGATTCTAACTTGATTATTACTTATTAAACAATAATTTAATATTGAATATAATACTCTTGTACAAATATTGAGACCTAGTCCGTCCAGAGTTATGAAAAACTATTTGCATTATAGTAAAGACTACTGGTAAAATTTTATTCAGAAAGCTTTAAAAATAAGGGAATCGTTTGTTTTGAAACGGATGAACCGGCAGTCTAGTATGGCTATTAATAATGTACAACAAAAAAATTATAAATTATAATTATAATAACCACTCCGATACGATCCTAAATAATGGAATGGCAAAGATATAGAAAGTTTATTTTTTGGGTTTATGTTGGCTCTTCAGTTCTTTTTTTAATTAATAAATTTTTGGCTTTATATTTCTGGAATTTTTAGAATTTCAATATCAGCAAATATCGTCGTTAGTAGCTTGTAATATTTTCATAAGATAGATCTATTTACTTGAAGTAAAAACTTAAATAAAGTGGTTATAAAAAAGTTCTTAAACTATCGTAAGACCTTAGTACTCGTACACTCACCTAAAGTGTGTTCTTTTTAAACTAATTTGAAATTATTCCAAAGAATATTTATTTAATGTTCGTTAAGTTTGTTAGAAGAGAATAAGCTATTAAATTTTTTTCGGAGGGTATTAGAAAATAGCTAATTTAAAAGCACTTCTGTTATAATTTGTATTAAAAACGATAACTATTTTTCCCACAACCCCTAGATATCCATTTCACCTGATGCAAATTGAATATGGATTGAGTAACTTAATATTTCAGTGCGGAAACTGGTTGACTTCACTGGTTCTTCTGCTTCCCATGGCATCAGCATCACATTGGCATAATGGGATCAAACGCAGCCGCCCCCAGGATAAGTAATGATAAGACGATGTGTGGCCGAAAATCGATGGCATATGGGAAAACAACCAAAAAAGGTGAATGAAAATGAGGAAATTCGCGTGCCGGAAAAACAGCAATCAGGAACGAAAGGAAGACGAAGGGCGGCAGGCTAAGCCGATTTTGCAATTGTTGCCGCTGTTTTTATGGTCAAGAGTAATTTGTTTTTCCGCTGCCTTTGTTTGCAAACATGCAAAAATATCAGATTACAGAGCGGCAGTTCCTCCAGAAAAAGAAGAGCATCAGAGTCCTCGAGGGGGGAACCGATAGCGGATGCATTTCCCAAGCCTTGATTCTGCCACAAGGTCTGGCAAATGAGTTTACGCAAATCCAAGAGATCTCTATCCTTAATCCCAAGCTAATCCGATCATATGAGCAGGGAATGGGCCTCCAGGAGATCCACGTCAATTTATTTATCTAAAATGAACATCGAAAGGTGGACATCGTCGAAGGGTTACCAGAATATCGAATGTCGGATCTGTTTTGATATCAAACCCATGATTATATAGAGACGACAATATATATATATATATATATATATTTAGACCTGATCACTGTCTTTTCAGCAAGCGTGACCTTCCTCTCCCATATCCAGACACTCGAAGGATCCAGAACTACTTAAGCCACACTCATTAGTTGCAGATAATTCGTACAAATTTGTCAAATCGGCTTATGATTTGCATTCTATGACGGAATGTTTATGTTACTAATCTAGTCCTGTTTGACAAACAATGCGGCAATATTTGTTCTAATGGCGTAGAATAACACACAGCGTCTGCTCTGTTGTCCTTTCTTCGGATCACACAAAGGACCTCACCGGGACTAGGAGCAGGCGCAGGCGCATGAGAGGCCCACGGAAACTGGGTCAAGACGGGCGCGGGCGAGGACTAGTGGCGGCGGGCTCAACGTAATTCCCATTTTCTCAAAGATTGAGGTAAGCGGGGTGTGCGGGCTTAGCAGGGCGTCAGCCAGACTGTCCTTTTCCGATGTATTCAGTAAGGAAAAGACAAAGGCCTTTACATGTTTGTGTTCAATGAAAATTAAACTTTCTTTATTGCTGAAAAAACAAAAATATAAAAATATGTGTATGATATTATTTTTTGAATAATTAATATAGTGGTGTGGCGGATACAGAGGCTTTTAAGTGTTTTTTAATTGGTGATTTTCGGCTTAATATTCAGATACATTACCAATGCTCACTTTTTAGTTATTTACACATCAAATGCTTTGATACTTGCCATATATTTACTTTTGCTGATCATACTTGGATCTTTTATTATAATTTTCACTTAAAGTGAATTGCTTTTTAAAGAATTTCAATTAAAACTAAAAATAGAAGAATACACATATAGTTGGGCTATTATTTAAATATCCCGCTTAACATGAAAGTGATAACTGGCCACACTCGGTTTTTCATACCCGTGAAGAAGTTCTGCCACATTTCCCACACTTTGTGTAATCGATACCTTCATCGATCAATTTTGGTTACTCACGATTTTCACGTTTTTATCATGGTTTCAAACCTTTTTCGAATAGTTTATAATAGATTTAGCCTGTTTTCGCACCGATTTTAGGGCAGATTACACAGAGTATTTTTTGCCGACGCGGTCACACTGCCGCCATCTTTCTTTTTCGGGATCCGCACACCAAGTTAAAAGGTGAGCCGTCGATTTTTTGCGAAAATATAATAGAAAATGCACCCAATAAATGGAAATTACCGGTGGAATGTGTGTGCGAACGAGGACTGAGTGCGCGGCGAATGAAATGCCAACTGGGGAAGGCTTCGAACGGCGCCAAACAGTTGACTCAGCGGGCACACGTGTTCCGTATTGCTGCCAAAATGAAAACTAATTACAGGCATGGTTCCTTTGCAGAGCGAGTCAACATGCAGCTTTTCGTACGTGGATTAGAGACCATCCAGGCCCTGGAGGTGTCCCAGGATGCCACCATTGCCGGAGTCAAGGTGAGTAGGCCCATCGACGCACAACAACAAACGAGCGACCCTAACCTAAATGTGGTTTCTCTTCCCAATCCGCCCGATAGAACCAACTGGCCCAGCTGCATGGCTTCAGCTGCGAGGAGTTCAGCCTCAACTGCGAGGGCACCACCCTGGCCAACGATACGCCCGTGACCGCGCTCAGCTCCTTCGAGCTGGACATCAACATTCCCATGCTTGGTGGTAAGGTGCACGGCTCTCTGGCGCGTGCCGGTAAGGTCAAGGGACAGACCCCCAAGGTGGAGAAGCAAGAGAAGAAGAAGAAGAAGACCGGACGCGCCAAGCGCAGGATCCAGTACAACCGTCGCTTCGTCAACTTTGTCCAGGGCTTCGGACGCCGTCGCGGCCCCAACGCCAACTCCACATAGAGTGTGTGACAGTGTCGCGGGATGTTGATCGAGTTGCTATCTACTCTTTAATGCAGAACGCAGGTTGATGTTCATAAAGTAATTTCAAACATTAAACAAACTATTTTACACGGTACGTGTTGTGGTCAGTGGTCAAATGGTGAATTCCTTGCTTTTGCGATTATCGCTGAGCACGTAGAAGCGGTGATACCAGAACTCGCAGCAGCCGACGACGACGGCTATCACGAAGCCCAGGAGCAGTACCAGGAAGCAGCCCTGCATGTCGTCCATGTTGACCTTATGGTTCGTGACCTGTCGGAGGGCGCTCTTGCCGCTGCACTTGTCGGCGCTGGGCAGATTCTTCTGGTGCCAGCGCTCAATGAAGCCCATGCGGAACATGCTGTCGATGTGACGATTGATGAGGTGCAAATAGGCGCTCTGCGATGGCACTATCATGGCGATCTGCTCGTCCACGAAGCTCTCCTTGCCCAGGGCGAAGCGGCACTCCTTGTCGCGCTCGAAGTGCTGCTGCACTATCAGCTGCAGGTTGATGCGCCAGTCGATGTTGATGCGATGTCCACTCTTTACCGCATCGATGTCCTCGCCCTGGGCGCTACCGTAAATTGTCGCCCGCGACATGTAGTATTTAAAGTCTTCCCGAGTCGTCGTCTGCACATACTTTTCAAAGAAGGTGCCGTTCCGCAGGCCGTACTGCGAGATGGATTTGTGGTGCTGCAGCTGGCCGAGGTAGTCGACACCCGGCTGGAACTTGGGGAAGGTGAGGAAAGCCACCAGATTGCCGCAGTAGGTGGTAACTAGTACGATGACCACGATCCACCAGAAGCCCACCACCAGGCGGCCACTGTCGGCTCGGGGTAAATACATGCCACCTGTTAAAAGAGGAAAACTCAGTTGCAGAAAATGATAGTATTGCTCCTAAACTTGCCTTGTTGTAGTAGGGCTCCAAAGACGTACCAAAAGCAACTCTTCACAGTGGACAAGCCCGCGATTTGCATCTCATCCAGAGGAGCCAGGCGGTTGATGGCATACAGCATGGGAGCGGTTAGCAGAATGATGCCCACCAGACAGCCCCAGGTCTCCATAGTGAAGGGAGCCGTGAACAGATAGATGCGGGACACCTCATCCGGCTGGCGTGTGATGAACGAGTACTTCTGTACACTGACCGACTGGGTGTAATTGAAGGGCTTCTGGTCGGGATCCTCCACGGTGGCAGCCACGGCGGCTATGAAGAACTGATTGCCCTGGACCATTTCCACCACGCGGTAAGGTATGCGAAAGGTCATTGAGCCCGCCAGTTCATCCTGTTGAGAAACCATTGCTGAAAAGTAACCGAACCTTGGTAAGAATAAACTCACGGTTTCGTTTGGATTCAAGGCCGTGCTAAAAGAATAATCCTCCCTGGTGGCGGCTTCGTGCAGATAGTAACTAAAGTTCAGGGCCCGACTCAGCTCCTTTAGGATTTCCATCACAATGCCCGAGTGCTCGACGATCACACCGTGCTGGTTCTTGGTCAGGATTTGCCAGGGCGGATTCTACGAGCGATTTGAACCAATAATAAGCATTATATTCCTGGCTCAAAGACTCACATGCACTGTCAGCACGTCCATGGTGATGTTGCGAAAGTGATGCTCGATATGGGGAAAGGTTAGCTCCTGACAAACAAATCCGAGTAGAGGACTCCAATAGCCGATGTTGATGAAATCGAAATTTCGGTTCTTGGCATCGCGTGTTGGAGCTTCTAATAGGGAAACGGTGATTGAGTTAAAATTGGAGAGGCAGGTTGGATGTCAGACTGACCTGAACGGAACTTCCGGTTTTCCTGGCTCTTGCCCCAGGTGATGGCGGTCTCAATGCGCCACTTGGCGCAGCTGGCACACCGGCTGTTGGCTTTTAAGTAGTCCTTAAAAAATAATTAAAGTTAATTTAAAGTAAAAATAATATCAATTCCTAAAAACCCTACTACTAACCTTCATGTACTCCAAAATTTCAGCCTGTTTTTCCTGCTTGGTAAAGCGTATGGACTCCCATTCCTCGTCGGAGATCTCTCCATATACGGACTGCTCCTCGACGGTCATCTTGGCAATGGAAGTCACCAGGGCCAGGCTCACCTCGGAGATGGTACAGTTCAGCGTGTCCTCGCAGTCCGGCAGGGTCTCATTGAGGGCAAAGGCTATGTTGGCGCCTTCGTCCAAATTAAAGGTCACCGTGCCGGCATCAAAGTCGCGACGCACCTTATCCAGTACAAAAAACATCCACTGGTTGCCCACGTGAAACATGTTGAGCGTCTCGGCTATTTCAATGATGTCCTCATGGAAGGCGGACACCACTAGGAACTGCTGGCGCTTCTCCTCGTGCTTGGTGGGTGCGAATTGGGCCAAGGCCTGGCGGAGAGCATTCCTCTTTTTTTGACCCCTTAACGAGTCATCGATCTTGTAGAGAATCAGTGAGATCGGAGTGATGTGATTGGTGGTGCTTTCGTGTACGATGGACTTGACCAAAACGGCGTTTTCTTCCACTAAAAATGAAATATTAGAAAAGGTAAAATATTATATCTGAAGACTATGTATAGAGTATTATATCTGAAGCGTATGTCTACTCACATATGGATTGATCCACAAAAACCACAGCTGTCTTCCAGTTTAGAATCTGCTGCACTTTGGCATCCAGAATAATTTGGGGAAATTCATCGCCGTGGTCGACCATGGGAATCTATGATATAGGAGGTTTGTATTCTTGTAGGAACCAAATGGAGCTTAGGGGTTTGAGCTTACCATTAAAGCCCTGTTGAGTGGGAGCCGTGGACAATCGGAGTCCGTGATGGCAATCAAGAGCACTGAGGTCTCTATAGAGTTTTTGTAAAAGTTCCAGGTATTCTCACAATCCGTTACCGTAATGGCAGCCAGGAAATCTGGAACAAATCCAGGGATTTTAGGAGTTTAGAGAAACCAAGAAAAGGTGTTCATACCAAGGATTTTATAAAACAAGAAGGGACCCTATTTTCGAAACGCCAAAGCGTATATACTTTATATATACTATATATATTATATGATAGAATCGGAAATCAAACATGATTAAACTTAAATAATTCGCATTATTTGAATCAATATTTATCGTTATATTTATATGACATATTTCCCGACAAATCAATGTTTAAAAAACTCATAGCTAATCCAAAAATTCATTAATTTTAATTCGGAAAGCTTTTCTGTGTTAGTTTTTATTATGCTATTAAATCTGCATACTCCATTTAATTTAATTTAAAGACATAAAATTTTATGACAATTTTAATGATGTAACCCCTTATAAAATTTTGAAAAATTTTGAAAAAAATAAATATTACCCGGACATAGCCTACATCGACTTGGCTTTCGATGCTGATCAAGAATATATATGATTTATACGGTCGGAAATGACTCCTTCAAAGCATTACAAGCTTTTGACTTAAATTATAATACCCTTCAAGGATATACAAATAAGATGCCTCTTATTCTGTATATGGTTTGGCACTTGCTCTTTGACCTTTCCTCTTACCCTTTTTCAATCGCACCGAGTTCCAGTTGAAATACCGCACATTAATGCCTCCATTCTTCAGATTCTCCCTGATAATGTCGCTCAGGATCTTTTCAAAATGGGCCAAAATATTCTGACCATGCGTGGTCATGTACTCGTGATCCACCACAACGGCTGTGTACATCCGATAAGCATTAGGTTTTCGCCAATAGGTATATCCTGCAGAACTCACCCAGCGAAGCGTTGGCACTCAGAAAGGAGGAAAAGTCATTGCCCTGTATGGGAACCCAGAGAATGAGCTGTAGTCCGCAAAGGAGCAGGATACAAGCCGATGACCGCATGACGCCAGGATGCCCCAAAGACGACTGAGAAGCAAAGCCCGCAAAGGTAACGAGGTTACCTCGCTGATAAAACAAAGCCAATTAATGCCACACACATGCCGCACTTGCAGCGAAGCGTGTGCAGGCGCCATGAAAAATTCATTTTGGGGGAAAGTGGAAAAGCCCGGTGATTGACAGTTTGCGGTTAGGCGTCGACAGCCACATCAAATGCCAAATTGGACGCAGGTGTTCGTCGAAGGATATCAATGCGGTCAACAATGTGATGTTTTTGTTAACTGGTTTTATTCAATTGTAAGTATTTTATGAAATTGTCTGTTTGAATCGCCTGTATGAGTGGTAATTACATTTTACAATCTTATATCTTAGGGGGAGACAGAGAGAGAGAGAGACAAGGCTGGGGAAGACGGGGAAAAGTGGGAGTAGTATGTCTAAGCTAAGAGTTACAACTCACTTAGGTTAGGTCTACTGGCTAAGTTCGTCGAAAATATCGGCTTCGATTTGTTGTGTGTAAATTGTGTCCGGCTTCTTAGGGTTAAGAATACGCTGATCCTGTCCACTGGGTTATATGCATTCTGATCGTTCCGTGTGTATAAATAATTTAGCTACAATTACGCCTATAGGTCAATTCCCAAAAATGCTTTCAAATATAAATGCAATACGATTCGATTCGATTTGTTGCAAGTATTTGCGTTGTGGTTCCTTTAGTGAAGAGCTGTCCGCAGAGTGTCCCTAAGAACTAGCTCTAGGACGCTGTGTGTGCAGCTCTGCTTTAGTGTATAGTTTATGTATATGGTTAGTACGAGTATGTTACGAAAGGGAGTATAACCTGTATAAATATATATTTGGCATATGGCTCTCATATGCATATGCTGCTTAAATGTATATTAATATCTGGTTCCACGTAGCCTTCAAATCGGTGCAAACTTTCATTGGTGGCAACTCCGGAAATCTTGACACTGATACGTCCGAAGTTCGTGTAAGCCCCATATCTGCGTGGGATGTCGACAACTGGCTATTTCGTCTATTGCTGTTGATATATGCTCTACCGGATTGCATGCCTTCGCCTCTACTTGCATCTTCGATTGCCCTCCCGGGACCCACGTCGCCTAGACCCACTCGTCCCGGGTTTACGACTTTTCTCATTCGTTCAGTATCGCGCTCAGGCGCTCCTCTACGGCGACCTTGCGTGACTTCCATACGAATTCGCAGACGGCAATGACACAGGCCACGCCCATGCCGCCCATCAGTACCACAAACACGCCGCCCACATTGGCCAGGCCCAGCTCATTGGCTGCCGATGAGGACTTGGAGGT
Source organism: Drosophila serrata (assembly GCF_035046125.1). Classification (NCBI taxonomy): domain Eukaryota; kingdom Metazoa; phylum Arthropoda; class Insecta; order Diptera; family Drosophilidae; genus Drosophila; species Drosophila serrata. The sequence continues at coordinate 769,923 of NW_028257262.1, read as the reverse complement.
CTCCACCCGGCATTTGCCGCCGCCGCGTTTCTCCTTCCACCACTTGGTTTTCAGGATGTGCAGCTTGCCCTCCTCCTGCAGCTTGAGTATAACGCTATTGATCGCGGTGCGGTAGGGTGAATCTGTGGGAGGGAACAAGGTTATTTTGGGAATAGGTTAACTCATATTCTATTTCCGGACTTACTGGGTGGGGTGGCTATGCCGTAGCTCTTGGTGTCCAGCATGCCTCCTACTTGCGTTAGCTCGCAGTTGCGCTCAGTCACATATTCGATGGAGGTGGATTCCATTAGAAAGGCATAGGATCCTGCAAGTTGAAGGTTTGATAAAATATATCCAAGTAAAGTAGGCGTCTTTACATACCTTTGCCCTTGGCCACACGCTCTACACCTTCTCCGTTGCTGGCTGTAAAGACCGAGGGACGAGCCGACTCCATAAAGGACCACATTCGCTGATATGTGGAAATCTTCGAGTCCTGCGTGGATTTTCGTTTGATTTTGCTTAAGATTTCTCTTAGTTTCCTTCTACAAACTCACCCTAAAGAAAGCTGCCGTGCTGCCGCCCTTCAAGGCTCCGTATTTGATTCTCGTCTGCTTGGCCAGATCCTCGGCACTCTCGATGGGCGAGTCCATGCGCTCGACAGTCAAAAAGGCAGCCAGGTTGGCAGTGTAAGAGGAGATCATGATCAGGGTGAAGAACCACCAGATGCCGGCCACCATGCGCGTGGACAGAGCCCTGTAAAAATATACTTTAGATTCAAAGAACACAAGTTTTCGTGTTGTAGAGTTACTTGGGTAGGAAGTCACAGCCCTGCTGCATCAGAGATCCAATGGCAAACCACATGCAGTTGAGCAAGGTAAACTGACTCTCGACCTTCTCGCCATGTGCATCCGTATAGGCCGGCCATTCGTAGGGTGTAAATCTAGACAATAAAAACAATTAGAAGTTAAAGTCATCACTGCTAAAGGATCACTCACTTGGCCAGGATGAAGAGCAGCACAGAGACACCCAAGTAGGCAGTGGCCATGTAGATCCACACATCCAGGGATAAGGGTGACAGGAAGGAAAACAGATTCGGTGGCTGCTTGATAGGTTTCCGATACAATATGGATACGCCCAGGTTCATAAAAGGCGTGGTGAAGTCCACCGCTTGCTCACGCTCGAAGGTGATGGTGAGATCCGCAATGGCCAGGTCGGCTCGCTGCTCCAACAAATCCCGGATCATGCCGTTCCACTCTCTATAAATAATTATTACTATTTATTTGATATTTACAAACCGAAGTGAGCTCCTTACCCAGTCAGTTTGTTGAGGCTACCATAGCTGCCATCTGGCACCAGCTGAATCTTGTAGTTGAAGCCCAGGGACTTGGAGATCTCGTGGATGAGATCCACGGCATAGCCTTCAAATTGGTCGTTGCCACTTAGAGGCACCGCCGACTCCTTTCTCATGCAATAGGGATTGCTCTGCAGGAGAAAGGTTGGAGAATTCCTTTACGAAACAATTGCAATCCGGTCAATGCTTACCAGTATTGTTGTAACCACCAACGTCTTGTTCTTCAGATTAGCCTCAATTTCCTGCTGCTTCTGGCTAAAGGTCCTCGTGAAGTTGATGCCATCGGGCAGGGTGGAGTTCCAGGTGCCTATTTTCCGAATACCCGCCGGTGTCAGCTCCACAATGTCCAGCATAAAGTCCGTTCGGAAGCCCTGATGGTCAAATTTGATCACATTCGTCAGGCCCTTCATCTCGACAATCTTCATGTAGTTGATTAGGCTAAAGCCGTGCTGCCAGGTGCTCTGTCCATCGCAGCTAATTGGATGGATGTCAATCTGCTGCGATGTGTCCAGATCGTGCAGCGCCTTGGCGAACAGATGCACGGCATCATACATGAGCGCCGTCTCGGAGCGCACGGTGGTCAGGTTAGCGGATCTCAGCAGTCCCTTCTCGTCGATGCTCCACTGACGGACCACGTCTGAGACGATCTTCTCATTGATCAGCCGGAAGCCGGTGATATTGGTTCCTCCATACCGAAACTCGTCCAGATTCACCGTGTGCAGATCCAGTGAGGTCACCAGATAGCTGTGATAGTCACTCATCATCCCGATCTGCTGGGCCTGCTTCAGCACCTCATGGATGCGCTCCGTGGAACAATCCAGCACGATGTGTGCCTCCGCCGAGTTCTTGATCTGCTTCAGCAGGGGTCTATAATAGTGTGTAAAGTAATAATCACATTAAATAAGGGAAAAGTATTAAATTTAATGTAAATAGTTTGAATGATCCCCAAAAGTGGGACATCTTCTTGTTGGAGACGATTAACAAGGCTTACCTGTAATCCCCGCTGTCGCTCAATTGGCGCACAGTAATAGGAAAGGGTGTCATCCCGTGAGCCTTGAGCAGCTCCTGCAGCCGCACGATGCCATCATTGTTCTCGTAGATTATGGTGAATGTCTTCCAGCCCCAGTGTCGTACGATATCCACATAAGCCTGCAAGCAAGCGAAAAAACATTACTACAAAGTGCAGTCGTAGGGGATTGGGGGAGATTGGGCCTACCTTGGAGAGCGTATTAGGGTGCGGATAAAGATTCACCAGACAGCTCTCCCGCCTCAGCCGATAGTCCCAGCGATTCTCCAAGTGAGGAATCTGGAACAATGTATGTGTATTTTGTTGCTTCTGCTCTTGGCTGCTTACTACTCACCTCCATGTTGTCGCAAATGCTCTGTACGTGGCTGGCGGTGTGAGAGGATTGAGGCCCAAAAATGGCGGCAACTCCGATGTTCAATAAACCGCAAACTGCAAGACAAATAACAATGCAATTGGGCTTTATATGCAACTTATTTGTGGCAACTCGATTCCCCCTCAGGCCAAACCACTGTGAAATATCTGCGGGGAGCTACTTTTGACACACATTCCATATGGCAAATTGAGTGAAACACAAATCCCAAAGAGCTTAAAAGTCACAAATTGATTTCCCAGTAATATGCTCTGCTCCCAGCGCCATCCCATTCCCATTCCCATTGCAATTTCAATTCCAATCTCAAGCCCAAACCCAATCCCAATCCAATTTCCCTACACAATCCGCTTGTGTGGGAGATAATCTCGGTCTGCGACTTGAAAGGATCAAAAAGTAAAAACGAGACCAAGTAGCACGGTAATGTGCTTGCCTCTTGCTCGCTAATGTTCAGTTAGCCTCGTTCGCATATTTAAAATGCACTTCAGTATGACATAATTTCGTTTTGTCGTTTGCCCTTTCCGTCTGGCCCAGCCCCCCCTCAGTCCTCAGTCCTTCGGGATTTCGCCCCCGCCCCGGCACTTCAGTCATCCTTTTCAGCATCCTTTGGCTCATCAGGCCCGCTAAGCACGTGTAAGTGCATGTGCAGCTTCACTTCGATGGGCCGAGTCTGTCGGTGGTCGGTGCGGTTAACCTGCCCTAGTACTTTCATAGCGTCGTATGTGTGCACCTGTGGGCACCTGGGCGCCTCGTTACTGTCGTGCTGAAGTGTGTTTTTCACGTTGGCCAGGCGAGGTCCTTTTCGGGCACCGCACTGTCCAACTTCAGCGTCATTTGTGTCTCATTTATCACAGGATATTCGACAGTTGGCTCACGTTCCTTTGCCCGCTTTACGATTCATCTTCAGCTTTTAACGATTATCAAGTGCCAGCAGAAGTTTCATTTTCGCCCCCCACATAAAACTTAAAATTGCAGAGTGAAAACTGGCTTTGGGTTGCACCATTCCAATATTTCTTTTGTCGACTTTTAGAGATACTAGTTGTAGAGGAGTTTTTTTTAAGGCTTAAAAGCTTAGTCTTTCCTTCTTATTCCTGCTAAGAATCGATCGATATGATGTATGAATGAACTTTATAGGTTCTATGCTTTTATTTAATCTCCAAAACTTTGAGGTTTACTAGCTAAAAAAGAAATGTAATTGAATTTATTTAATAACAATATCTTTTTAATGAATCAAACTTTGGAAATTGTATTGTCTTGCAGTTTGTAATTGGATCAGAAGCCAAATCTAAAATCGATCATATCTAAGTCTAAGAAGGATTCATTTCAATTTGGAAAGCATTTAACTGATTGTTTATATTCAAATTCTTTACATTTTTGACAATTATGTATAAATGTGCTTCGTTTGTTGCTTCTATGATTTATAGGGCCGAAAATACCTCATTCATTGCGTTGCAATGCCGTTTCACTATGTTCTTTGTATTAATAGTACTCAACAATAATTGGCAATACTGAGCAACTCCATAGGAACTCAAAATACATACATAAGAAGCTTATGGTCTTTGAAATCGAAAACTTAGAAACCTTAATAATCATTGAAAAAGAAAACATATATAACAATAAAATGTGTAATTATCAAATAAGATCGACAAGTGCAGCATATATTATATATAAAACTAAAGCTCATATATTACAGCCTGGCCAGGAGATGAAAGGAAATCAGGACCCCAGGCATCAAATAGCATAACATAAATCGCAAATCAAATGCAAAATCAAACAAAAGGGTGAATTGAATGAAAACCAAAAATGGCAGCAAAGAGAGATGCGGAGTTGATAATGTTGAGTTAGTCAAAAAGCCGAACAAAGGGCGTTTGACTCAATCAAATATGCAGCCAGCTGCGTTGGGTTAAGGTGGAGTCAAGGTAACACACACGCACACCAAAGATGGCAGTTGGGCAGGGCAGTGGGAAAACAGGCCAAGTCAACAATTGCAGAGCTCGGCGGTGGTACTTACCCCTTTTTCCGGCATGGAAGCTGTCAAAGGGAGAGATGCGCTCGATCTGGGCCACCAGCTTTGAGCGCGGCAGAATAGAACGGTCGGAGTTGATGCGGTCCACTGCCTGGCGGAAGGCCAGCTCCTGGTTGTCATCGGAGGGATGGAACAGACCACCTGCGGGGAACACATTAAGAATGTAATTGGAAATGTCAATAATGAGAGATAGTCATAGGCAGTGTAAAGTGATTTGGGCTCAACCGGAAATGGCGTCCAAGAGTATGCATTCTATAAATTACAGCATACTTTCAGGCTCACTTCCAGAGGTGGTGATTTTTGTGATGGCCGAAGCCGCGGGAAATCCCAGAGCATTGAAATAAAAACAAACAAACCACACACAGCCGCGTGTATCAAATACATACACACACACACAAAAACAGTATGATGACACAGAGAAACGCGCTCATGATTATGACGTGAAAAAAATCGATACACAGCGGCTGAGAGATGCTGGCGGAATTTTGTTTTCATTTAATGAATCCAGTTACCAAATACTTGAACTTCGGTGGTTTCCGATGCTGCATTTACTTACCAATCTTAATGATATCGGGCAAAGCTAAAGCCTCTCGGCAGGTGCAAATTAATTGCAGGACCAGCAGCGGCGGCAGGACAAAGAATCTCCTCGTCCGCATCTTTGTATTGCTTTCGATGGCAGTTTCCGGTTGCACAAATTTAATTCGATTTCTATTCGAGCACTTGTCACTGTTGCATTTATTAGCATCTAGCAGATATTTAACATTTTCACAACGCGGCAGAGTCCGCTGTGCGATTTGTATACTTTCCGAATGTTTATATATATGTATTTTCCGCTTTTCCGCTCGACCGTTATCTGCGAGGATGTGACATCCACTGAGCTGCGAGTGTTTGATTTGCCTGCTTTTATCCTGTTGCCTGCTCAGTATTATGTGATGTGGAATGGTGTGGTATTGATGCCTGCCCTGGAGGGTGGGCCAGCATCCAAAAGCCGGCTGACAGTTCGAACAGCTGCGCAGTGGATGCTGAGAGTGTAGCAGAGGGTTGCCACCACCAAAAACACAGATGAGCTTTCTTCCCCCACCGAAGGTCGTTTGGTGGGAAAATTTGGAGACCAGACTGCTTTGCCGATGTGCTTTGAAAAAGCTTTGACAGCATTAGGATCTAGGTGTTTTCCATAAAAAGTAGCTCGTTATATTAGACTATAACTCTAGGTTAAAATAGAATATGAAAACGTTCTTAGCTTATGTTTAAATTTAGAAAATACTTTTCTCGGGCTGGTTTAACCCCAGAGATATGTTAGTAAATGTTAAAGTTTTAAGAACATTTTATTCAAAGAATATATAGAATTATTTCAGCAATAATAGGAAAAAGAAAGAAAAAAGTCAATTCCCCATTTCTCTATTACAACTTATAATTACATAAAAACATTCAAAGATAGTAAATAATAATAATAATAAACAGTTTATACTTTCGAAGCTGTGAAAGTTAAAGTTTTAATTTTCCACGCTACTTAAACCTATTATTTTTGGCCTTTATGCAAAATATTTTGCTTTTCGGAAATGAGAGCCCCATTGAGGGTTTTCAGTTTTTGTGTGTGGCTAGCTGGCTTGTTGTCTGTGGGTAAGCAGAAACCTCATCGGACCTCCTTAATCACTAGGCCCTCCTCCGCTTCCCGCCGTTGTTAAGCTCCTTTCCGCACGCCGAAGAGGAAAAGGATTAAACAGCACAAAGGAGGCAGCAGCATGGCGTCACGGCAACGGCAGCAGTGAATAAAAGGAATAAATAAAACAGAGGTCTCATTATGCCGTTGACCGCGTTGCGCTTAAAGTGCAAGGATAATGCAAAACGGCTGTGATGGGGAAATGCATGCGAATGGCGACTTGAATTGCAGGCGCGTAAATGTGAGAGTATTAACAATTTAACAAACAAAGGCAACTGGCCATTAATAACACACACAACAACGCATAATATACATGGCGATACACACACATACACATTCATGTGTGGCCATAAATACAAAATGTCGTTGCTGGAGGAATATCGGAGAGCTCGCGCAAAATATCATCAGGCTCTGTTGCCTGGCAAATGAGTCGGTTCAGTCGACGAGCTCCAAAATGCACTGGGGGAAATGATGATTAAAATGCATTAAGTTGATATATTTTTCTATAAGATTTCATTAATCAATCCTGAATTTCTTTAGAGAGTAAATGGATAATTTGCCTGTTGTTAATTATTAAAGCTCCATTGTATTGCTGAGTCTGAGCAACATTAGGATGTTGACAGTAATCACGGATGTTGCACAACCACAACATGTTCCCATCAACATTTGACTAGCAATAACCCTAGCACCCCAATAATTTTAAAATAATAATATAATAATAATGATTTACCAGTTTTCCCTTATCTTAAAGTATTTAGCTTTCAATACTAGATATTTCATAGTTTATACCTTTAAAATGCTGCATTTTTACTAATTTTATATGCCTATTTTAAAGATGTCATGTTTATGGGATATAGATAATATCTTTGAAAATAATATATATGTTCATATGTAAAATTAAAACTTTCTTCAAGTGTATTTGGTACATGTGGTGTATATGAATGCCTCTCTCCCCTGCAGCTGTGCCCGCGTCGGTGTGTGTAATCATGCATATCTTTGCCAGTGGGTTTTCGGTTAGTGCCTTATTTACATTGGCCGGAAGCTGCTGGTTGTGCTTGTTTCCGCTTTTGTCTGTGCGACTTCATCACCATCTCTATGGCTGCTGTCTCTCCCTCTGCTTGTCCGCCATTCAGTCCTGCCCTCTTGCTGTTGACTGCTAGCTTCTTCCGCTGTGGCTATGAAGTAGAGCAATGGACTGGCTCATTAATTTCAACATAACGCGCACATGGCCAACAAATTTACCACGTACACGCACACACACATATAAATTGCACGTAAACACACAGTCACACACACCGCGGGCATAGTTGGCTCTTAGCTTTCAGCGGTAATTATTTCAAATTAAATGGGGAAAGCACTTTTCAAGCAGGTGCTCCCGAAAGTGTGCAGCACATTATTAGCATCAGTCAGCGGGAAAAAGGATACAGTCGAGCTTCGTTAGGTTAAACATTGGGAGTACATTCTGGGGATTAGTTAGCTAGAATCAAATCAAAGAGATGGTTTAGGGTATATATTAAATTATATTTTAGTAGTATTTTAGTTTATCTTACATTTCTGTACATTTTCCTCCCATTGGGTAATATTTTACCTACAATTATGGGAGTTTCCCCAGCTTATACTAGACTGTTATTGCTTCTGACAACCTTTGTGTGCGTGACTCCTCAATTCCAGGACTCCCCTGGGCCATGAGAGTGCACTTTGATTCCCCTTTCTTGCAGACTCTGGCCCAAGATGGACAGGGTCAGACAAGGCAGCTGACTTTTGGACTTTCTTCTCCCGGCTCACAGCTCGCCGTCTGTCAGATGTCTGGCCTCAATCAGAATCGCCTTTGGCTCCGTTTTATTATCCCAATGCGTATGGAAATGCTGACATGGCTTGCGCTTGTCTTGCATGTCTGACTCTCGGGCAGAATGATGTTAATAATGCAAAGTAAGATATATGCACACATGTGAAGGTTATGCCCCAAGCCATTGCATTCCAGGGTCAAGAGGATCTCGAAAATATTTCGGCATTCTGCTTGAATATAAATACATTTTCGGGCAGTTAGTCATTCTCCTTCCTTCCGCTCGGTTTCCAGGGAGAGATGAAAGCGAAATGCCGCAAAGAAAATATGGGAGAGGGCCAAATGTTGCTGCTGTTGGTCAAGCATATGCGATGCATTTTCCATGTGGAGCTTTACTGAAAAGAATGTGAATGCCGGGCGGGGTCTGCTTTGCATGGGTACATATGGTATAACCCATATTTTATACAGCAGAATTTTTGAATGCAAATTCCACTGTCAGAAATGCCAGTTTTTTCTTGCATAGATTTTTCTTAAAATATAAAAAAGGAGAGGTGTAAAAAGTGGTATTATTTTCATATTTCCATTGTGTTACAGATGTCTGATTAATTTTCAATCCGGTTGAATTTTTCCGCAGCTCAACTTTTCTTTAACAAAAAAATTTTAATTAAAATTGGGAAACAATTAGTTACTATTGTTGATTTATTTTTAAATATATTGTAAAAACTTTTTTTTTATGCTCAATAATGGTTGAATTTCTCTTTAATAATTACATTTCCCATTAAAGTTATTTGAGTTTGAGGAAAAGCTTTTAGCTGTTTAGGTCGCAATTCAAAATGGCACTTTAAAAGCGCGTTTTACCGGGAAATTCGATTTAGCCTGCAGCCTAATTGATAATTATAATTACCTCACTGCCTTTGCAAGAAGAGCATCCTTGAGAAGTCTCTTGTCAATTAAATGACGCACACAAAGGGTAACTTGAACCCTGTCCCCCCTTCCTTTCCTTTCCACCCAAATTATTCCCCATTTCTCTGCAAAACCAAGGACATTTTTATCAGCTTTTTTAGGTGCATTCGTTAGGCAGGAGGACAGGCTGAAAAAGAGGAAAACATAAGAGTAGGAGAAGCTAGAATTAAAGTACAATGTTTAATTCCTTGTCAGCTGGTCGGATGCCTTTGCGGAATGAATAGATGAATCCTTGGGGATAGGACCTCAAGCTGCCACTACAAATCCTAAGGTCTGAGGAGGCTTGTTCCTGGCTTACATTCCTGTTTTTTTTTTTGGGTGGCCCGCTTTTATAGGCTTCGCCAAATCCACTTTGTAAGCCATTCCATTGGTAATAAAGGCGAAAGTGAGTGCCGCTAATATAAAATTGAATTTAAATAAATGGAGTCGGGGCCGTAAAAAGCCGAAAAGCAGCTCGAAACGCGACGGCAGACGCCTCTCTCTGCGCCTCGATTCTGATTTGATTTGTTTGGAGGCGCACGCCCAGCACTTAGGCGCCATTTGATATGCAACAATCTTTGGCAGTAGCCGAAAATCGACGGAAAATCGGAAGGAAGGAAGGAAGGCGGGGCATAATCATCATCATCAGCATCAGTAGAGGAGGCATCACCAGTAGCAGCAGCATCATCATGGGAGCTCTCGAGTGTTTCGCTTTGTAATAAATCTTGGGTAAGAAATGTGGCCCGAAATCGTTTTAATTTATTCATGCCACGCGCGTTCGCTGTTTTTTTTCCCCTCTCCCTTACTGTTTTATGGAGGGAATCCCGTAAAGTCATTGATTAAAAATGCAGAGGACTGCACTGCGCCGGCCCTTGATCCTTGAAGGAGACACCTAAGCACATGCAGTACTCTGCCCCGATTGTGGCCACATTATGCAAATGCTGTTGACTGAAATCCAGGGTTCTGAACTTGAACCATCCAACCTGGGCCGCACCGAGCCGCCTGTCACCATTGCCGCTTTCATTAATTAGTCGACAGGCTGTTAGCCAGCTAATTAAAGAGCCGGCCTACAAATTGGCAGCTTGTGTGGGCCATGTGGGATAGATTTAGGCAATTAGCACTCGCACTTGGCTCGCAATACCCTCCAAGCTGTGACTTAACCCGTTCTCCAACCCCACCGAAAACCCAAAACCCATAATCCCACCAACCCTGTGTCCCTGTATCCCTGTATCCCTGTTTTTCCCCTCCTTGTTCGCAGTCGGTGGAAATTTAAAACGAGATGTTCGTCCTCGTCGCTCACCTGCACAAAACATCTGGCTTCGTGTCCTTGCTCGCCTGCCTCCTGATTGCGTAATTCCAGCTCACAAGTGCCGACAACGGTTGAGGGTCTATTAAAAATGTATTATCAGTGTGATTGCCACCAGATCCAGCTGAAGTGTCGACGATATCCGCTCGTATCCGTGCGCAGTTGTTTGAGTTTAAATGTTTCAATTAGCTAGTAGCTAGCTCTTAGTGCTTCAAGCCCCAGCCAGGTATTCAGTTTACATTTAAGAGGTGGATGAGACCATGGGGGATATATCTTTACTTAAACAAGAAATGAAGGAAGTTTATAGGTATATATATATATAGATATACGTATGTAGATATTTGTTGAAAATTTTAACAATGTAACCCCTTATCAAATTGTGAAAAATTCAGAAAATGTATTTTATGGCCGGACATGTATAGATTGACTCGGCTTGTAATTCTGATCAAGAATATATATGATTTATAGGGTCGGAAATGACTCATTCACAGCGTTAGAAGCTTCTGTCTAAAATTATAAGGATACTTCGCAAGCATATAAAACTTGAAGTTTTGTATAAAAATAGTAGAAATCTTGTGGTATAAGCTAGAAAAATCTACAGCTTTATGAGTCATCAGCTCAGCAAAAACCTTATTAGTTCAGTTTATTCCAGCGCGCAGCGTTGAATCAAGTCTAAAGAAAATGCAGTCCTCACTTTCTCTGGCGTAAGCTATATATTATTTAAATCCTTTTTTCCTTCAATAGTACAAAATCTGTATTAAAATGCTGTTCATAATTTAAATACAGGTTCATCGGCATTTTATTTATAAGTCCAATTTGTTGGGCATACTCTGACCATTGTTTTCAAATGTATATCACTAAATCTTTTAGTGCTTTCTTTTCTAATACCTTTAAAAAATCGCTTTTTATACCCTTGCAGGGTATTATAATTTCAGTCAGAAGTTTGCAACGCAGCGAAGGAGGCACCTCCGACTATATAAAGTATATATATTCTTGATCAGGATCAACAGCCGAGTCGATCTAGCCATGTCCGTCTGTCCGTCTGTCCGTCTGTCCTTCTGTCCTTCTGTCCGTCTGTCCGTCTGTCCGTCTGTCCGTCTGTCCGTCTGTCCGTCTGTCCGTTTCTACGCAAACTAGTCTCTCAGTTTTAAAGCTATCTGAATGAAACTTTGTAGTTCGCCTTCTATATACTCTCACTCGTATATATGTCGGAACGGGCCGGATCGGACGACTATATCATATAGCTGCCATAGGAATGATCGGAAAATTTTTACAACAAATTTTTAACTTTTTCAGTTTTCAATAGAATTGGATCAAATTTGAGATATAGCCATTTTCCTATACTCTACAATTTTGCATAAAATTTTATAAAAATCGGACTACTATATCATATAGCTCCCATGGGAACGATCGAGAATTTAATACAATTAAATTTATAACCTTTTCAGTTTTCAACTTATGTTCATCAAATTTTAGGTATAGGCATTTTATATTAGTCTTAAATTTTGTGTAAAATTTCATGAAAATCGGACTATTATATCATATAGGTGCCATACAAACGATCGTTTGATGTAGAGGAAAAATGCAAATCTTTGAATGTAAAACTGCAAATATAATATGTATAGGTGAATACAATGAAAGCAGGTATTACTTCATTGTTTTTTAACACAAATATATATCATTTATATTGTATGGTTTTTTATTCATAGAAGTTCTATATGCAAGGGTATATAAACTTCGGCGTGCCGAAGTTAGCTTCCTTTCTTGTTTATTTTTATTTATTTCATTCTCAAGCTTGTATGCTTTGTAGAGGTACAACCATTTCCAGAAGCTCAATCAGAAAACTAGAAAAGAGTTGGAATACAGAATAAAATAATAATAATAATGCCCTTATAGCTTAATGCCCCTATAGCTTGTGTTCATTTTTTCCTCCTCCTGGTTTCATTTATTTTACATTCCAAAGCTGAAAAGTATCCACTCTCAGTTAAGGATTCACTTTGTCGAACGGAATTTCTGCAACTTTATTTATTCAATTGGGCCAACAAAGTTTGCGTCGAATTCAATCAACACTCTGGGAATCTGGACTGCAGGCAAGTGTTTTCCGAAAAGTTTTTGCAATTATTATTTCGGTGTTAAATGCTTTTTTCGGTGTTTGGAGAAAAACTCGTTTCCGACGGACAAAAGTTTTTGATTGTCTGGCCGAAACAAGGCATGTGGAAAGTAATTACTATGCAAGTGTCGAAAGAGCCTGAACAGGGTCCTTCTACGCCGCCTCTTGGACGGGACATCCTTGTGGCTTGGCACTACTATGTGTGCTCGCCTCATCAACGCCATCAGCTGTGTGGCATTTGACTTCTGAATGTGTCGTAAAGTTGATCCTTTACCTCCTTCCTCCGTTCCTGCTTACTGAACTTGTCAACCCGGCTTCTACAGCTGCTGCTGCTAGCAATTTGTTTAATTAAATGCTAGCCCAAGTGCCAACATACACACTTACACATACCAGAACAGCCACTCTCAGGAAGCGGCGGTTGCAGATGAAAATTAAATTGAATAACAACGGCTAAACATATCGGGGCCAACGCCTGCTTACTACTAACCAAAGTGTCAACAGCAAAACCCACTTGTTCTCGATTATAATCAAACGTCACTACTACGTATTGATACCTGAGCCACAACGAAATTTCTCTATCAGGATACTTAAATAATTAAAAAGTGTTCTCAGGGATATTGAATTTACTGAAAGATTATTGTCAAAATATTAATATTTGCATTGAACATTTAAAATACAAACTAAAAGATACATTTAAGCAAAGTTAACATTGAAGTTCAACGATTTTCGTCCTGGTAATTTTAGTTGCCAGAGGCTAATGGATTTACTTCAGTGACATCCTAGTTTTGGCGACGAAACTATGTGGGTTACTGTGATTTCACAGGCGACATGCAAATGGAGTTCCCGTGGCGCAAAGTCCAAAAAAGGAAAGTTGCCAAGCAACTTTAACGCTCTGCTTCATGGCGTGTTTTTTGTGTCGTTCCTAATTATGTGAGTGTGAAATTCAGCCTTTGGCAGGAAAAGGACTTTTTCTCTTATTGCGTTTGAGTCCTGTCACACGGCCTGCTCAGCCATCGCTTACAAGGGCTCTTGGCTTTAGCATGTATTATCGCGTATATCGTCCTGATTATCATGTGACAATGTGGTGCACAAAATAAAATCAGCATTTTTGCCTTGTCAAGTGTTATCCCCTACAGAAAGCCAAACACAGAACAGAACAGAACTGAACCGAACCGAGCAGATCTGAAATAAAATGTCCTGCAGGCACATACAAGCTGCTCTGTTGTCGATGGCTAAAACAGGATACCCATCCTGTAGGGCACGGACTAGATTATTCCTCTGCTTCTTCTCAGATTTCCCTGCCCAATGCCATGACCCTCAACTATTTACATGGCCAAAAACATGTTCCAGCGGGCCAAGGAAATTGGAGAAACTTTCGTTGTGGCTGGCTTTAAAGGCTATGGTCACTGAAGTGTTCCAAAAACTTGCTGCTGCCAATAAATGAGGGAAAATAATGACAGTTTTTTAGTTTCTGGGTAGCAGTCTGGGTTCAATGATAAATGGCTTTAGATATTGAATTGTAGCATAAACTAAAAATATGATAGGAGCACAAACATTACAGTAAAGCTGGGATACTGGTGTACCTTTATATATTTGTTCCAAGTTCGTTCATATTAGTTTCTTGAGCTTTCTAACTTTCCAAGACCTACTTATTTATCTATTCTGGGAACGCCCATTCCATTAAGTTAAATATATGTAAGGATAAACTTTCGTGGAGAAGGTTTTTTACCCAACATAACCACCGAAAACAGTTTTCCCCATCCTACGGCACCCTACCCTACGCCAAACTGTTTTTCGGGAAAATTCAATTTCGTTTGTTTATGTGCAAAAGTCTAATTCAAATGCAAAGATAAGACACAACGTTGGGTACTACAATAGATAGATACTTCAGCACGCTTCCCTCGCAGGATCTGCGCATCCTGAGAGCACAGGCTCCCCCTCCACTCCCCTTACGCACGCATATGCTGATAAAGTTTTAGCACCTGTACGGTGAAAAAATGTGGAGGCAGGAAAACAGAAAAGAAAAGTTTGCCGTTTACAGGCCATCAAGTCGGCTTCAATTTCGGCCTCCTTTTGTCCGGGAAAGGTGGAAGGCCGACCTTCCTCGCTCTCCGCTCATTTTTTTACAGTGTAGGTTGGTCTTGTGTTTGTGTGTGAGTGAGTTGCCGTTGCTCTTTGTTTGTCACTTTTGGCAAACTTTATGCGCTTTTTACAACGTGTATCCTTTTTGCATGTCGACTTACTGTTTTTGGCTTTGCCCTTCGCCATTTTATTGCATCAACAAAGGTATCCTAAGCACGTGTAAAGCGAGCTGAGAAACAGAGACAGCCCCTTACACACATGTGGAGAGCCGGTGAGAACTGCGGTTGGCAAACTTTGATCTCCTTGGCAGGAGTCTTAATTTAATGTCCTTCTCTTCGTGGGCTACCAAGTCGGCTTGCCGCTGACTTTTTGCGGGCTCCTGTTTTGTTTAAGTTTTGTGTCGTGACACAAACACTGAATTTCAATTACCGTCTGGGAATGTCCTTGCCCAGAAATAGGCATTTACACATGGAAAAAGAATGCGTGAAATTATGAAACTAATTTAATTATATTATTAAATTGTATTCCCCTGGGAGTGTGTCACAAGAAACTGTGGTAATTAATAAGGATTTATTTAAAAGTAAGTTGAAGTAACTGCTTCTAAAATCCCCACGTACTAAATCAGAGACAAACTGATATAAAAGAAAGTCACCAAACCTAGTACTGAAGTTTACTTAACATTATCTTAAATAACTTCCTTTTAAGATTTTACTTCAAAACACATATAAAGGTAATTTAAGTAATGATTTTGTTTTGTGTATACAGTTGGTTTGCTTCAACTTGCGAGTGTGTCGGTTCACCGCATTTGTGCCAGTTTTGGCCTTAAAGCTTTCCAGAAACAGGCGAAAATTTGGCCAGGAATTTATGAGCTCAGTGTTGGCCAAGTGTCCTTGCGGGACTTCATACTCACACACACCACCACCACACTTTGCACTTTATTTTCATTCAGAGCCTAACGCATGAGCTTATTTGATTTTGGGTTTCCCTTTGGACTTCCCCTTGCGAAATTTTCCCGACATCGGCATCGGCATCGGTGTCCCCCACTCATAAATATCGGAAAGGGCATGGGGACTTGTTTGTTCTGGACAACCCCGGGTCTCATCTGTCCCTCGCAGGCCCCGAATATTAGTGCAATTTCAACGTTGACCAAAAGTTCAATTCATTTTGCAAGAGGGACGTGTCGCTGCTCCTCAACTGTTTTCATAAGAATTTATTGCTTCTCTTGGCAACTAAGTGGATCAGATTTCTCTTGGCAGCTTTTGGCCTGTGTGCTGTATAATATGCCACAGATTTAGTGCTACCGAAATTACTTTTGCCTTTTGTTCGCCTCCGTTCCAGGACCCCCTAGGTTCTTTTATTTTTTTCTTGTTTTTTTTTCCACAATTTTCCCGTATCGGATTGAAAATTGAGTTGGGTATTTTAGGTGCAGGAGGAAGGAAGCCGCAGCCGACCGCAGACTGACAGTTGGGACAGTTCTTAGGTGAGATTTTCTTCACTCAAAATGGTTTCTTTTACAATGACTGTGGAGAAAAAAACCGGTCCTTAAAGCTCAGGGGACTACACCTTGAGATTGCTAGTACTTTAGGAAGTTTATGGTGTCCAAATTTTGAGTATTTAAGCCTGGGAAACCGAATATATAATTCCTTATTGATTCATAGCATTTTTCAGTGAAACACATAAATCAAACTGGTTTAATCATTTCGTATTTCATTTTATTAAATGATTCGTTTAATATTTAAATACTTTTTAATCATTGCCATGATTGATTCATTTAATATTTAAATACTTCTTAATCATTGCCATGATTGACAATGATTTATTGCAATCAGTGATTAATAACACAAATAACTTGCTACTTTTCTCGATATTAATAAATATTATTATATTGTCGCAGGGTATTATAATTTTAGTAAGAAACTCGTAAGATATGGAATAAAAATACTTTTTAAAGCGGCGAGTATAGGAGATAATATTTAAGAGCATTGTCCCCAGTGTAGTTGCCCATTATTCTTTACTAATTATTCATAGGTCTGTGTATTGTCTACATAAAGTAACCACTTTCCATTGGCACTCCCTTCATGAAACCGCCTCTGGTGATTGTGTGGTGGAAAGTGGCTTTTTCCTGTCCCTTTAAAACTTTTGCACTCGAAATGTTGCGACTCCATTTTGGAAATTTATTTCGTTTATGCATAGCTTGTTTGAGGTTGAACGGGTGCAATTTGGTCGCCATTTTCCGGTCACAGTGCGTCACTGGAAAAAATCAGGGAAATTCTGAATGAAAATGTATACCAAAGTTTAGTGTGTATCTGCGATTGGGCTTGCGGGCGGGTGGGTGTGTGTGTGTGTGTGTGTGTGTTGGCCTAAAAGTGTGTATTGATTTTCAGCCTGACGGCAGAGCGAAAATATTTATTGTCAGCTCGAGGGAGCTGGCTGAGTCGTCGGATGGCAGCCAAGTTTCGCTCAAATTGTTCCCAGGATGGCGAGGAGGTGCCTCAGGTTGGAGCATCCGCGATCCATTCATATTTCTGCTCGATTTCTCTGTCAACGCTAAATCGAGAAATCGAGAATCATTAACAGCCAGGAGATGCCAACTATTGCGCTGAGGGGCCCATAATTATGGCCATGTCCTTGCGCACACACACTCTCGCATTTCCGGGCGCTGACATGCATTAATATTGATTGTTGCTGTCGCTTGAACCGCACTAATCAGGACGACATGTCGGTGTCCGTGCTCACCGTGTACACTGACATTGACATGGAAACGGGCATGGGCATGGAGCTCCCACAATTATTCGCATCCTTGTCCGCAGCATCATCATCGTCATCGTGATCATCGCCAGTCGCCACTGCCAATGTCATTGTCAGGGCGATGAAATTACTTGTTACATATCGCATTTACATTGCTGTCATGTAGTTCTCCTTCTGATTCAGTCAGTTGTGCATTTGTGTATAGCTCTTTATTCTCTCGTGGGGAGGCGAGGGTGGGAATGTGAATTTTCCGAGCGCACTAATTGAGAAAATCCTTGCTTTGTGACGGTAACTCTGTGATTTGAATTTCTAACAAGCAGTGTAACAAAATATAACAACAAAGTTGTTGAACTATAAATAGAATTCACTTTTTATCTATTATTTCATTGAAGTAGTTGCTTTAATGCTTGAAGTATAAATATATATTTCCTTCTTAAATGAAATTTCCATAGTTTGTTACGTCTCAGTGAAACTAATTGATAATTTAAGGGACTAGATGGACCCAAAGAGGACATCAACTGCTTGACAGAGAGACTCCATTGAGTGTATTCTGTTTTGACATTCATTTGCCAAAGTCGCCAGAAAGCGTTTCGAATTTGCTGAGGCATCATCGACATCATTGACATCAGGCATCGGCATTACAACTGGGGGGAACTTGTGAACTTGGAGAAGTTTTAATGAGTTGGCAAATGGAATTGGCAATCCGTAGTTGGGATGCTCGACACTTGAAGCATGAAATCAAACTAATTAACTCAAAAATTTTACATAAATGCTGCGCAAAGTTTTCCCCAAAGGGGGCCTCCTCAAGTTGGCTTTTTCATGTGATTTTCCGCTCTCTGCACATGATGGCAGTGCAATTGTACACAAGTGGGCGATTTTCCATTTACCCCCATGACCAGACCCCTCGACTCCCTCCCTAATCCGGCATCAGCACCTCCGTGCTGAATGATAATTCAGTTTTGCCGGCATGATGAGCAAATTAAAAACTTTTCTGTTTCATCCATGATCCCGGCAAATGGTCTACAAATTTCTCCCCAACGTCAAAGTTTTTAGGTTTTTCCTTTTTTTTTTCGCTGCGAGCGATTTTCAATGTTGTTGCTGTGTTTTCATAACATTTTCCATTGCCTTTCAGGGTCTTTTGTCTGTGCCACGCCTGTTTAGGTCTGTGTATTCCTGTATTCAAAGAGCTCGTCAAACAGTTCGATTCGAATATCCTTATTCAGGGCGACTCTTGCCATTTGCATTGGGACTTAGGCAAATGTATCCAGAGCTTGGCTTAGAACAGGGACTTACATATGCTCACTTAGAGCGGCTTTGGCTTAAACATGGTCGCTTAGATTAAACCCACCGCCGAATGCGGCCAACGAAATATATTCCCATTTAAGCAGGAACGTGATTTTGAAACACTCAAACCTCTCATCAACTATTTCCCTTTGATGTTACTGCTGAGTGCCAACCTGAGATCCGGAGGGGGGACGAGTGCCGTGCCTAATGTTTATTACATTATATATGGCATACTTCAAGGAGCTGAGCATCCTTGCTGAATGTCCTTTGGCGCTGCGTCAGAAAACCATTGCATAAGTTTTGCGCTTGACAGCAAACTTTGAAGCCTCGGTTTTTATTTCACTTTACCGCCAGCGGAATATGGGTATAGTTATGTTCACCTTACTAGTACTTCCATGACATATAGTGCACATGAAACTAGTATTATTTAATGGGTAAATCCAGTCACTTTTAAAGTTTAATAACTATCCTTAAATTTATTAATACTTCTTATTTTTCCAGACATACAATTATATTTAAATTGATATTGAATACAACGTGCAAATATATTCTTCTACTAAATTTAAGGAATTACGTATTTTATTAATCCTTGTATGACAAAATCCTTACTATTTTAAACACAGCTGTGGTAAATCCATCCATATGTATGAGCTGGTGTACGAATCTGGGTCCTTTCGTGTTCTCTATCTGTGCAGTTTGACAGTTCGTAAAATCAAAGTTGTGTCTCTCGCAAAATGTAATAGATTTTTATTGCCGGCGGCGGTGGTTTGCTTCATCTAGTCACCACTTCCCATTTTGTTTGTCAACCAATCCGACTTTCTGGCTGCTTACCAGACTCGGAATCCAGTTTGGATCCAAATCCACCTACATTCATACATATACTATACACACTCAGACAGAGGAAGAAGTTTCCCATTTTGACGGGAAATGCTTTTAATCTAACTACAAAGTTACTGCCGAAAGTTGTGCTCAAGTTCTATGGTTTTGTTGTTTTCCAGCCGTTGAGCAGTTGAAAATTTTCTACAAATTTAACTTGTCCTTGACACGTTGGCGAAATGCAAAGGATATGAACGAAATCCAATTTTAGTTTCCTCTGTGTTTCTGCCAGCCAGAATTTCCCGAGCGAAAGAGAATGTTGAGTGGCTGGTGAGCTGAGGATAAATCACGGGGTTTTAAACAAAAGTTGGACTGGTGCTCTAATGAATTTCATTTCCTTTAAGGCCGAAAACTGACACACACTGGCTGGAAAGGCGAATAAATTAAACTGTCAGATGAAAACGCGATAAAATATTCGCATTTTCTTTAAAGCCAATAAAAATTAATTAGCGCAGCACGTCGGAGATTGTGGCCTCAATTATGATGCCCAGGTCTTTTTTCCACAGAGTTTGGCCAAAAAGGCGAAAAATCAATACGGCTCCCGAGCCGGGGGGCGGGGGAGCGGTGTTGGTGGTGGGCGACAGGACTCGTCCTTGGACGGCGGACGCGCTAATTTCAAGAGCCCTGGGCCATAAAACCGTGTTGAGGGAGCACAAAGCCCTAAAAACCAGCCAAAGCGAACCGAAAGACGTTCAAGCCCGGCCATAAGTAGCTGTGGATTAGGCAAGAGGTCGCTCATTCGGCTCTTCTGGCTCTTTCGGTTGTGGCCCGCTTTTCGCCTTTCCTTTCGCTTGGCATCGACGACTCAAGTCGGTAGTATATCTTTTAATTATACGATTTCACTGGATATTTAACAGCCTCGTGCTCGATTGTGAAGGTATTTTGTCTCGCTGCTGGGCCATAATGGAGTCCCAAATGGCATCGCTGATTAATGTCTCGATTTTATGGCGAATAATGTTGAATGGGCCGCTCCGAAAAGGAAAAAAATTGGAAGTAAATAACTTTCAGCAATGTCTTTTCATTCTTTACATTTTTATAGAACCCTAAAGTCTAATGGACTTAACCTATCATTAAATTCGGGAAAGTACACTAGCTATTGGCTATAATTTTTGATTATTTTGATCAATAGATTTCTAGTTTAATAACTACTTTATTTTTAAAGTACTTTCCTTGAGTCTACATTGTTAAGTATATTAAGTTTCTATTTTTCATGAAAAGTCAAGAGTTTCTAGAGCATTTAGCCTTCGTTTGTGGACTTATCCATTTGCGGCATCTTGATTTTTAATTTTACTCTGCCATTTTGGCCGGCCCCTTCAAATGTCTTCCGGTCCTTCTGTTTTGACCTTCGGCGTGTCTCTCTAGGCCTTGCGCGGTTTCCCGGCCGAATAATTAAAATTCAAAGTTGGCAGCGGCATTTGTGCATTAATAAATTAGTTGAGCTCGGAGACTG
This sequence comes from Drosophila serrata, assembly GCF_035046125.1. Taxonomy (NCBI): domain Eukaryota; kingdom Metazoa; phylum Arthropoda; class Insecta; order Diptera; family Drosophilidae; genus Drosophila; species Drosophila serrata. Next base: position 748,932 of record NW_028257262.1, on the reverse strand, counting down.
GCCACTTAAAAGTCATGAAAATAACCAAATATGCAGATGAAGTTTATATTAAATAGGGGCGAGGAGGACCAGACACGGCCAAGTTTCGCTTTTCGGTTTTAGTTGGCCATTTTATGGCTGCTTTGGGACTGAATGCATTTGCATTTCTAATAATTGCCTTCTACACTCCACATTCATTCTTCTCGGTGTCTTCAGCCATTTATGGGCCACAGCGGAGGTCATATCTCGCTCCCCCCCCCCCCCCCAAAAAAAAAAAACCGTTTCATTCATTTTTGATGGCATTGAAATGGATTTGGTTATCATAAAAAATGTTGCCAGGGACAATAAAGGGAAGCGAAACAATTGAAATCTGAAAGGCTTCAAACTGCTTATCGATTCGAATGCTGCCGCTGGTTGTCATAAAATGCTCAAATTTGTATCAACCCCCATCAGACGCCCACTTCCGCGCCCAGCCGTCCTTGGGGTCCACCCCTTTTGTCACTTACGGGGCACAGTGGGAGAACAGTCCAAATTTAAGGCATATTACTAGTTTAAACAACTCTTTGTTTCAATATTTGTAAAGCTTTGTAAAAACAAGAAAGTAAAGCCGAATTTGTCATATATTTAAAGTTTACAATCGAATTGTGGGATGGAATCGAAAATTGATTATAACTAAGCTTAAGGTTCGCATTATTTGAATAGAAGTGTTTATATGAACATTTTATCAACAAAACCAAAATTTAAAAAACTCATAACTCTGCCAAAAAATCAATAATTTTAATTCGGAAAGCAGTCCTATTTTAGTTTTTAATATCAAATTAATTCTGCATACTGAATTTTTAATTTACAAATATTCAAATTTTCAGCAATTTTTGACAATTTTAATGATGTAACCCCTTATAAAATTTGGAAATTTTGAGAAAATTTCAAAAATTTATTTTTTGACCGGACATGGCTAGATCGTTTTGCCTGTTAATTCTGATCAAGAATATATATATAATTTATAGGGTCGGTAATGACTCCATCACAGCATTTAGCTTTTGAATAAAAAATTAAAATACGCTATAAAGGGTTAATATATATATATTTTTGTTTATTTAATAATCTTTGACATAATGCTCCTATGGCCCACTGTTCGAGAGAAACCTGAACAGCGTCCAGGCGTGCGACCCATAAAGGAAACCTATTACATTTTTTATACTTAATGCGAGGCATTTAAAAAATAAGAGAGAAGAGCCCCAATGGGGAAAAATGTGTGAAAGGATCTTTGAAGGTCACGCCTTGGTGACCCCGCCTGCTCCGCACCGATAAGCAGATGCTCCCGCTTATTGATTGACTGGGGAAATGGCCGAACTTGCTGCTAATTGAATAATTTAGGCAGAAAGTCGAGCGAAAGACGCATATATTTCACTTTGATAAGCCCATAAACATCGTCGGCCGACATCATTATCGATGCAGTGCTCCGGCCAGCGGAAATTTCAGGGTTTTTTTTTACGCCGGAAAACGTTAAAATGAACATCAGGTGGAGGTGCTGCCCTGCGCAGTTCTACTGCCTTTGGTACACCTGTCTCACCTGCCCGTTGGCGAAGGGATGCCGTCCTGGGATCACATTAAATGATTTATTGGTCCTTGGTCTGAACTGCGTGAGTCCCTAAAATTTCATAAATTTCAGCCTTCAGCCTTCAGCTGTCTTCTGGCAGGCCAGCAGCCTGCGCTTTATGGCGAATATACGACAGGAAAGTTTCCTCAGGAGCTCTGGGTGCTGGGTCCTGGATCCTGGGCAAGGAAAAGTCAATAAATGGAGCTGCCATATTATATATATAGTATTGTGTATTACATATTGTTGCTGTTGGTCCATCAGCGGTGGAATACACAGCCGTTTGTTTAACTTTGCAAATTGCTCCGAAATCAAACATCAAAGTTAAAAGTGCTTATTGTTGCCTTTTCTCTGTTTATTTTCGGCCCCCGTTTGCATTGTTGTGCCATTGGGCCAACGCGACGTATACTTCATTTAACCGGTGGCCTCCAGTTGATTGAATATATGCATGACCCTCGACGGACCCTCCCGATACGCTGATAACTGCGGATGGGAAATTTCATTACACAGTCATCGGGACGACAAGAACAAATGAATTTAATTAAATATTTGCGAGCTATAATCGAATTTCAATTGGAGAGCTGCATAAATTCCGAATAGCGTATTCAGCCACCGATAATTGAATGTATATCACTTGTTTGGCCCCGCAAATGGCATTTTAATTACATTACCATCCCCAGGAAACCAGGTGCGACAGTTATTTGTTAGCTGCGGCACAATCGCAAAGGGAATGCAACGTGTGGAAAATGGCAAATGCGATTCCATTCCATGCGGAATTGCACAGAGCTGAAAGTACAATATACATAGGTATATGTATATAGGGTAGTAGTCAGGTATTCTTTTGATTGTGAACAAGTGCATCTGGCACTTATCTGTAGATGGGGAAACGCCCCCCACTTCGATTTCCTTTTTGCTCCTCTATGCTTATTTCTTTACCAATCACAAAACCCCTTTCTCGGCCTTCATCCTTCCTCGCTTGCATCCTTCAAGGGGAAAAGTTCGTTTCGTAACTGACCAGAGAAGGATACTGAATTTAACGAATAAAGTTTGGCAAAAGCAATTCAAACTAGAGACTAGAAGCACTTGGCAACGAGCAGGTGCAGCCTGAGTTTGTTTCTACTCGCTTTTAAGCTTATTCCAACTGCTGGGAAATTTAATATTGAAAATGGGAAAATAGTTGAAATAAATTTGTAAATAAAAGCAGTAAAAGAATTCTATATTATTTGACTGGATAGTTATTTTGTTTCGCAGGATTTAAAATTGCAATTTAATTGTGTGTTTAAATAATAAAGACACGAAATAAATTATAGGGTTTAAATACCCCATTTCTTAAAGACATTTTAAAGATTTTGTCTCTACTAAGCTTGTGTTAATCGTGTGTGTGTGTGGATGCTGATAAATCGTTTGGATGAAGTTGCTAAGTTTTGCCTAAATACCTTTCACTTTTGTGGCTTAGAAAACGCCGTACTTTGGATAAGTCTTGGGGATTATGATGCCTTCGTTTTTCAAGGGAGAACCAAGCCCAACATTACTCATACGCCACGTTGGAGGTCTTAATAATTTTTCTTTGCATTAGCCCGTCTCCCTCTCTGCTTCTGTGTTTTTAAGCTTGGGGGGCAGTGATTTATATTCATTTGCCTGCTCCAAAATACCGTTAAAGCGGCTAACAGAAAAACATTTCTTGTGACAAATTCGTAATTTATGTGTTTTACGTTATAAATTGTAAAGCACAAGGAGATTGCGGTCGTTCGTCCTTTCTCCCAAACTTTTTTTTATACGTATGTGCGACATGTTTCTGGCTTCGTTGGATTTTCATTTTATGCCAAAAGACTTCACAGGCTTCGTGACTTTCGTTTTGGTTTTCTCACTTTAATTTGCTTTGATTTTTCCCCGAATGTTCATGCCAATTGGCAGTTTGGCTCGGGCACCCCCTCTTAGCGGTCACGCCTCTGTTTCGGGCCCCCAAAAGCTAATTTGCTTGCTACTAACACAGCTGCCTTCTTCTCTCCTCTTTCCTGGTCGATCTCCTTCTTTCCTTTCCGACAAATTTAAATGCGACTGATTTCCGCTTCCGTTTCCCATGCAGCCATTTTATTTAGACCTGCGGTTTTTTCCCTCTCTCTCTCTCTCTCTCTCTTGTGTGTGTGTGTGTGTGTGTGTCTTATTTAAGACTGCGATTTTTGTGGTTATTTATTTTTGTGTTGGTTTTTTTTTGTTTCGTCTGCCAAAGCCGCAGCCTTTTTGAGGTTTATTTCTCTTTTGTATTCGCAATGTCGCATTTATTCCGATTGAATTTCATTTAGTGTCCTGCGCCAAAGAAGAAACGCATGTGGGTGTGGCTGTCAACGGCATTTCGCCGAGCTTAAAGTCGATTACGTTCCGGGCTTTCATTAAAATTTCCGCCCGCGGCTCTTGTTTCAGTCGCAGCGTTGCTCCTTTTTTAAATGCCATCGAGAAATTATTAATGAAGCCATGCGAGCCGAAGGACGAATCAATAATTCACCTCCGATATATGTCTGGGTGTGTGTGTGTGGGGGGGAGGTGTGTGTTCGTGAGGGAGAAACTAATCGAATTTATTAGAACGGCAGCAGGAGCAGTATAGAGAGAGTCGTCTTGTGCAATCGCCAGTGGCTGTGGGTCTCCAGATTCCTGTCTGTGGGGTTGGCTCTAACAAAGCCCTGCGATATGACCTGGCACGGTCCTCAACATTATTGCCAATATTTATGTTCGCATCCAGCAGCCAAGCAATTTACTGCACGGTGCGGGTCGGCTTTAACCTCGTCATCATCATCATCATCAGCATCTACGATAGATGGAGTCACTTTGCCCGGAATTCTTCGCATGTAAGCATATCCCACGAAAAACCTATTAAAGTTTCGTCGGAAATTCATAAGAACAATTCAAAGTTCCCAGAAAATACCATAAGGAATGTTCAAGAGATGATAGAAAATATTTAAGGGCAACTTTTGGTTGAAGAAACTTAAAAGGACTATCAAATACACCGACTTCAGCTTGTGTTAATTTTACTGGCTAAATTGCAAAACAAGGTATCTTAAATTAAATGAAATATTCAATGAGAGACAACGAGAAATATTTGTTATATATACACTATGCTCTTTTTATGTTGTTTATTTAAGAATACTTCATTCTTTTGAGCTTGAAAAGGGTTAAGACTGTGAAATAAATCATATTCAAGATGTGACATAGATCTTAAACCGGAATTTGTCTCAATTTCTTTTTCGCGCTGGGTAAAGGGTTCAAGGATATGGAAATCAAAGGAAATTAGTATGTTGATTGTTAGTTAGCATCGCATTCTTTTGTTTCGTTTTCCATTGAAAAATGAAATTGTCACAAGTGCCACACACACACACAGGGACACCATAGCACTTACACCAAAAGAGAGCCACTGAGAGAAGAACAAACCCATTGACGTTTGTTGGTACAAAGGAAAAACCACAATGGCGGAAGGGGTTAAGGGTGGGCTCGAGGATAGCCGGTCCACACCGTCCATGTCCTGCCGTACAGAGTCCCTGTATTGGTAGTTTGTTTTGTGCTTTGTGCTTTTTATGCCGCCACACAAAAAGGACAAAAACGTTGAAAGCATCGCAGGTAATTTCATTATTCAAATATGTGTGAATGTGAATGTGAGCCGGGCCAAGAGCGTGATGACTGATTGGTTGGCTGACTGACTGACTGACTGACTGACTGACTGACTGACTGACTAACTGACTGACTGACTGACTGACACACGGGCTTTTCCCTATGACTGGCACTTTGAGAACGCGTCGGACAGAGAGCGTGGACCATGGCCAGTATTGGATCCAGTCTCTGAGCAGGTGGAGCACACAAACAAAGGCGCTTCCGCTTTTTGCTTCTACTTCCGTGGCTTGTTTATTTGCACTTCAATTAATTACTCTCTGTTTTTCCCCACTGTCGGCCCCTCTATTAATTGCAAATTTCATGCATTCTTTATGGTAATTTGGCTCGCAGCTTTTGTCAAATTGTTTTTCGTGCCTCATTAAGTGGGCCAGAGACCGCCTCCTCTTTGCTTCGCTCCGCGTTCCGGATCTATCTTTTCCCAAGGACAGAGCCTGCGGCAGGGGCGTTTAATTTGTTTCAGATGACTTTTGATTATTTTAGCAATTGGATTTACGGCCAGCCATAAATAAATATATATTACGTGCGACCAGCGAGTTGTATTAGCTGTTGAAATGCGTTTAATTTGAATTTAACCATCTGGAAGCCGGAATAATTAATGACAAAGAGAAAAAAACGTGGCCCTGAGGCGAATTAAATAACAAATTCAAGGCCACCGTTCAAAAGGTCCTGCCCAGCCAACGAACCAACCAATCGAAACTTCTCACAAACCGCAAATATTTTAATCAGGAATGGGTCTTGCCGCTTGCCGCTTTCAGGAATTTCGACAGTTTGGCCAGATCTCAAAAAATCAAACCCCAAATGAAGATGCAAAGCCACAACAGCCAACGGAGCTGAACACTTGGCCGGTAGTTTGGGGCCCCTTTTGGGTGATTTCTGGGAGCATATGCCAGGGGTCACAACTCGTTGGGCAGCTGGCCATAAATTAGCTTCTTGGCCCAACGATTTTCGGGCGTGCTTCTCCGGCTATTTTCTTTAATTTTCGCCTGCTGCTTTCGGTTGGTTCGGCCCTGAGTTCGGTTATAAATTTGGCCGTTTAGCTTCATTTATCAGCTGTGCGTCGTCTCCCTGTGTGTGAGCGGAAAATCAATAAACATGTGGCAGTGTTTACGCCAAGTTAAGACCCCCTGCCACGGGACTCTCTTCCTAATTCCATTTTTGACAGCAATTAATCAGGGCCCGCGCTTGCGTGCAATTAGTGATGCTATAAAACACCATAAATTGTTTTATGCTGCCTTCTAATGGAGCCGACTTGAATAAGAACAGAGGGAACCCCTTTTACGAGGCGCGTGCATGAAAAATTCAAATCACTTGATTAGTGGCAATTAATTTGGCCAACGCCGTTGCGTAAATCACTCAGCCGACGACGAGAGTAAATAGTAGAACAGTAAACATACATGTCATGAGGCCTACCCCAAAAGGATACTCTGAGTTCATGCGCCAGAAGTCCACGTTATTACGCTTGTCAGGTTGTGATTAACACAACTGTCAACTAAGCCTGGCCGAAAACTACCCCTATCGACTTTGATATTAATTGGTTCCGACCCCCGCATTACCTTTATCGCGATTTTATCACAGTATACACGACGAGAGGCCTTGTTGTTGTCCTGGCTTTGTGCTACAGGACCTCTTGTTTATGGCTCTAGTTATGGCGGGTGTTAATGGCTCGTTTGCGTGCCCCACCGCTAGTTGTTTTGGCCTTGCCTTGGGCCTGGCTTTACACAGAAAAAACATTTCCGAAATAAGGCCATCAATATGGTTATATATTCCTAAAGAAATCACTCTTATACATTTGTCGCAAAGTCCTTTTCCTCTTTGGTATGGACTACTCTCTTTTTAAACTATTACGTTTAAAGAATTTAATACAATATTATATATAAATGATATCAAGAAGGTTTGTATTTCGATTTCAATCAGTTTGTTATCAAACATTAATTTATTTTTTCTCTCTGTGGATTGGGCTGTTCAATTTGTAACTAATACAATTGTCACTCACATATCTCTGACATCTGGTGGATTGCGTTCTTCGAGCCCATTCCCAGCTTTGTAGTATACATATATACCATCCGAAGCACCTAAAGTTGGGAGCAGCCGCCATCACTCACCGCAATTGTGTTGTGTGACAAGTGAATTTGTCACTGGCTGCTCAAGTTGAAACAAAGCCAAGGTCGGACAACAAACAGCTAATGGCTTGTATTTTGCCCGGGAAAAAGCCTTTTGGAGTCGGGGTAAATTTGAATTTATGTCCAAGGGGGGCTGGCCAGGGGGAAATACTTTCATTTGGAGCTGCCACAAGGCATTTCCGCCTTGTGGCACACACATAATGCTGAATCTGAGTGGCATGCGCCTGTGTGTTCCCGTCATATGTGAGTTTCTGACAATGAATGATGGACCTTGGTCAACACCAGGAGACACTGCCGGCGATAAAGCATGTGGCAGTCAGACTATCGTGATGGATAGCCACATATTAGCTCTCTAATGCATACTGCAATTACAAAATATGGTGGTCTATTAGTTAATAGCCTCCGGGAGTGTGTTTGCTGTAAATAATCATATACTTATGGCCCATTTGGATGCTGTTTAGCTAATTGCCACATATCTTATCTTGAGATGCCGCAAAAGATACTATTCATAGGTTATTAAAATAGTTTCACAGAAGAACATCTACAAAACGATAGCTATGTTAAATTATCTAAATTGGCAGGCATAAATAAAATAAGAAATTGGAAATAGTTCTAAAAGAAAAATAAAAAAAAATAAAAACTAATATTCTCCAAAGTTGCCTCCTGTGAGGGTTGAACTCACGGCCTTTGGTTTACGAGACCAACGCTCTACCACTGAGCTAAAGAGGCGATGCCAAGAGCGCCGCCAAATGCCTATACAAGCCAGCGCTCAGAGAGTCGGGGAAAGCAAGGAGAGATAACAACCAATGAGAAAGAGATAGTGCGACAGGGATGAAAGTGAGAAGATCGTGACTCATGTTATGGCAATTAATAAATATGGAAGCAACAGTTTGTGGTATAACTATTAATTAGCACTAATAACTATAAGTATTAACTTAATGCAATAATTAAGAATTCATTATGTTTTATATATTTACTAACTAAATAACATTTATTATTAGTTGTTTAATATTCCCAGGAGGAAAAAAATATGGTGTTCAAGAAAATATTTAAAGATAAGGGAAACCAACAAGAACTCTTCAATTACTTCTCTTTTAATTTAAATGCAATTTTAGGAAAGTAAATATTTCTAATTACGTTTTACTTAGACATGAAATCTAACAACTCGGAATTTATAAATTAAATTCCTGCCACTGAGCATGCGCTCATTCGTCGCTCTCTCCACTTTCTCACTCCCTCCTTTCTCTCGGCGTTAGTTTCGTATGTGCCATTTGGCGGCCGCCAACACGTAGCCTCTTTAGCTCAGTGGTAGAGCGTTGGTCTCGTAAACCAAAGGCCGTGAGTTCAACCCTCACAGGAGGCAGCTTTGGGAAGTGTACATTTTTATTTTTTATCTGTATTTATTTATAAAGTTTTCATTCTTTTTTACAGTTTTATAGTGTGTTGATATAGTGTTATGCATTTTCATCGCCTTGGTATGCAAGGGGAACCCCATGGTTGATTGTTAGGGGCCTGGCATTCCGATTGGCGAAGGAGAAAAATGCGTGAAAGCCATAACTAGTTACGTTGCTCTTCTTGGCCTCAAGTGTTATTTTATGACTGGCGTACTAACGCACACACTGCACACTGGCCGGGCGCACGTGTAGGCCTTTAAAACTAACGGCAAATACGAGTTGTAAATAGGGTTTCGGGGTCTGTATGGTGAATGATGCGGTCATTATGGCCATGTAGCTGGGTGGGAAGCTGGGCGGACAAACATATGTGGACGTGCAATCATTATATACTCTCCCTAGTACATATGTACATACTTACTTCGGACCCCACATTTGTGTACGCGCCTCTGGTTTGTTTGTGTTTTGGCCAATATTAGGCAAAATGTTTGTGTCGGCATAAAAGACGGAAATAAAAGTAAATTTAAGCAAATTGCAAACATGGCTGGCAACCAATACGACGCACAGAACTTGGCCTAAACTTATCTTAATTACAATTATCGTGCCTCATTTCAGATAAGGTTAAATCAATAAGCCTATTAAGTGGTCGCACTTAATTTATTGCGAATTTGGTTTATCTCTGGCCAATAAAACTAGCATAGCAATCCAGTGAATGGTCAAAGCACATTCTGTCCTGGCCTAATGAAGAGCTGGTTGGTTGTTTCTGCTTGGATTTAAAGGATATGAATCAAATACTTAAGGATATAAATAAAATACTTTAAGGTATTCCAGGTCTGAGTGCTGAGCATAAATTTTAGAGTCAAGAGTCTTGAAATTTCCTCTGATTTTTAATTACTCGAGGTTTCGGTAGGTCGAGAGTTCATTGGTTTTGGTAATTATCCAAAAGTTTGATACTTACCGGAGGGCCAGGGAAATACATATTTCGGTAGGCTTTCAACCTGGTTTAAATAACCCTTAATTTAATACTCACGTACACTCAGAGCCTCAGAGCTATGGTAATTAATGAGTGCCCCGACGAAGTATGCCACACGTTTTATGCGGCGCCGCAATAAAGTTAACCACAAGGCAAGTTAAGCCACAAAAGCTCCAAAGTGCTGGCATATTCGTCACTAAATGAGATGCCATATTGGGGGCAGCTTTAAATCTCGCCACGACCTATGTTAAATTCGTATTTATGAATTAATAAGACACGCAGATGACACTGCCGCCGGTGACGACGAGTCCTTGTGCCTTTTGTTGTTGGACGGCCATAGCCTCCAGCCGTCGTCTCCTTCTCAAGTTAAGACTAATTGAAAATGGCAGGGTGCCGCCTTTTCTTCTGTCACTGAGCACCGGGAAAATGTTAATCAACGGGGCCAACTTGGCAATGGCAAAATCAAATCAAGGTAATTTACCGTAAGAGACAAAAAGGCATCATTTCATTTTCCCGGCTCAGAAATTGACAACATATCCGCCGCCTCTTTCCTTTATGGGTGCGTGTGTGTGGGGGCTTGGGGTGGGGTGCAGAGAGAAAAAGGCTTTAAAAGCATATAATTTAAGGATCCTTAAAATATTTCAAAGAATAAATATGTGGTATCTAATAAAAAATGTTCCCTTTTTATTCCCTTGAAGGGTATTCCAATTTTATACATTATAAATAACATCTCCTTGATTTTATATACATTTTATTATTATTTATTATTTATTATTAGTTCTCAAACTTCTGTTTTTTCCAGTGCAGCGAAGGATTTGCTGTGTAATTTATATGCGCACAGCAGATACCAAAATTCACCGTGGAGTTGGCTCCTGCTATCTTACCTCATTCTGGACCCGCAATTTGCATATTGTGTACATCTTGAGTTCGCACAGTCAATAACCACCACCCCATATACCCGGCTCGTCCGTCCTTCGTCCTTCACCCAGATACTTTGGCCATAAAGAGATGGGGAAAAAAAAATCCTGGCTTGTTGCTTAGTATGCAGGTGGCATGTCGGCTCATCTCGGGGCGAAGCTCGTGTTTCGGGCCAGGCTTTTAGGCAGTGCATTTCCGATTGGCGCCAACTCTCGTTTCCCTTTTATTGGTATACCTTTTCTGAGGCTCTCAAGCACACCCTTCAACACGCACAACACATACACACACACACACACACACTCACAGCGCATACACAAAGAGGGAAATTGCGAAAAACAAGAAAGCATTTTCCCTTTTAATTTCAGCATTTCTCAGGCGCCCCCGCACCCAAGTTGTGTTTGTTGCTGCCAAGAGAATGACTGTTGCCTGCTTTGAATTTAAACAAATGAGGAATTGTTGCTGCCGCTTTAATGGTCGCCTTCATTCATCTCCCGGCTTTCAGCCATTTATATACGTTTTTGTTCTAGCCAACTTTTGAGCCTGATGTTTGCTCCGCGCTCCCCCGCAAAAGTTTTGTTTGCCATTGTTTGTCCTCTTATTTTTGTTGGCTATGCCTGGGCTGGTTGGCTGACTGGCTGGCTGGGTTGTTTATTTTATTTTCAATGTATATTTGATTCCTTTATGATTGTGTTTGCATTTTTTGTTTTTATTTGTTTAGCCGTCAATTTTAATGAGCTGTCGCGAGTTGAGAGCAGTCTGTTCATAAATTTTATATGGCGCTATCAATGTCAGAGAATTGGGCCCGAGAAAAAGATAATTTATTCATTGGATTTAATAATGCAGCAGCGAAATGTTGTGCGCCGCCCGAATGTTCTATTAATTAGGGGCAAACCTTAAAAAGGAGAGCTATCCTGCTAACCCACTCACCTGCGTCCCCAATCAAATACCTGAGTGTGGCTTTTGGGTTTCTTTAATTTATTGCTGGGTTTTCGCTTTCCGCAAGTTGTACCTCTTTACATACATATATATGTTTGCTTAGTCGCACTTTGATAGGCTATTTTAGCAGTTTTACTTTTGCGCTTCTCTAAATACATTTTACATTTCGTTTAGTTAATTTAAATTAGTTTCAGTTTAATTTAATTAATGATACAATACCTTCGCCACTGCCGTCTCCGTTCGGATTCAATTACATATAATACTAAACATTTATAAGATACTTTCAATATCGACAATTGTTTTAATATTTAATTAGGTATATAAAGATATATGTATATATCGATTCATATATATTATCTGTGTAAGAGACCGGAGTCAGTATATAATGGAGCTTAATAGTTTTTTTTCCGCGTTATTGTTGATGACTACATATGCAACTCGCCTCTTTACACACGATTTAAGGAATTTATAGTTTTATACAATGTGTTCTCGTGTATTTCATGAGTGTTTTGTATCGGCATTTTCATTTCAGATTTCCCACAATCCTAGTGCCGTTTTATGCAATATAAATGTTCGAGTTCGTGTTCGCGGACACGGACACGGATACGGACACGGACACGGATTCAATAACAAACCTGCGGAAATGTTGAAAATGCGATGCCAGATATGTCAGCGAAAAACGTTTCAATGAATCCGCTCCCAATGCGAACAAAAAATCAATAATAACAGAGCTCTAAGGTTCAGCAAATTTAGTTTTGTATGTGTCGAGTTTTTGGAAGTCCTTGTGACCATTTGGTTTTTGGCATTTCTCATTACAGCTCTCACTAAAAAATCGGAATCGAATTCAGGTAGTTTTTTCGCCCTTTGCATTGACAAATGATGAGTGTGAGTGAGATTGTTAGTGAGTGGGGAATATGAATGGTAATTGCTGCACGGGTTGAACTATTTTCTATTAAATCTTGTAGAGTTTTTAGGACCAGATTTTATCGCTCTCAAAAACTATCTTGCCAAATGTGGCGGCCATAAATGTATTTCTGCCTTGTCAGAGACTCAAGAGTTTTTTGCAAAAGGGCATATCTTATGACAGCCGCTGTTGTTTGTATAGTAAATGTATTTCTAATATCGATTTGTGTTCGAGTTTTATGGATTGCGGGCTTATATATCCCGGCCACCTGCTGTCTGCCGCTTCCTATTTTCTACAGTTATGTATATTCTTTACTTCAAGTTTCGACTTTTATAAGACTAATAAAACTTTAAACGTGGCATCGCTGCCTTGCCCCTACTGGAGAGCTTGAGTTCGGTTGCTTGTGGTATCTGCTGCTACAGTATTTCGTTAGTTTAGTTGTTTTTTCAAAGAGTAACCCGTATTTCAAATTGTTCAGTGTGATTTTAGTGTGATTGGTTGACCACAGAATAAGTGTTTATCCATCTTGGTCTTGGTGGAGGTCTCCCATTTGTAGTTTCTCTCTTGCTTAATTCGTTTGAATATATTTCATCGATTCGGATCTGTTTAGTGTTCTCCACTGCCTCATGTTTACTCTGCTCTGGGGCTAATAAAATGTTCGCTTTGTTTTAGTTACCCGCTCTGGCCAATTTGTTTTCACTTGTTTGTCAGCTAGTAAATCCGAATTCGCCTTCTATTCATCAAAGAGTCCGCCTGGAATATCCAATTTGATGGCCCCCAGATTTATAGTTTAACTCGCAGCGCAAAGTATTCAATTAGTGGGAAAATGCAACGGGGGAGAAGTCAAATTAGCAGATGTTTATGTGCTCTGCTCTGGCCTCATTAAGTTATCTAAGTCAACAACAATTTTCTAGACCTTGTGTGGTGTGGATTGTACATTTAAAATGTTCCCATTTGTATATTGAGAGAGGTGGGTTTATAACTCAAACCGTTGTATTCTGCGCGACCTCCTGATCCCGGCTGGATCCCGTAGAGTACTTGGAACACTGAACGAAACATGGGGATACAGAGCTGGATTGGGAGGTGGTTGTGGTGGTGGTGGGTGGGTGGGTGGTTGTTGTGGTCTCGAGTGCTTCCTCTGCGGCCTTAATCCCGGATGAAGACGAACTCGTTGTAGTGATTCCAGCGATTCTCCTCCGTGTCCACTCCCGGCTTGGGCTCCGCCGCAGATCCAGCGGTGCCCGATCCACAGCTGCCGGCCATGCGGTATCCATGATCGTGCAGATTGTCGAAGGCCTGCTCAATAAAGCAGTGCTTCAGGAAGAAACGCGAGGTGTAGCGGTCCGGGCCGCCATGATCCGGATCCCGGGACTCGTTCAGCGTGTCGCCGAAGACCTCGCGGCACTGGGCCACACGGCCGCAGACCAGGATGCGCGACAGTTTCCGGAACTTGACGTCGGCCAGTCCGTCCTTGCCGAACTGGAAGCTGCCACGGTAGCCGATCGTGATGCAGCCTGGCGGTCGGGCATCCCGTTCACCACGGATGCTCTCCAGCATGGCCGTTAGCTTGAAGTGCTCCGCCTCGCGAAGCAGCCGCTGGCGTTCGCGGAATCCCTCCGGCAGATGCAGTGCCTTGTCGCGCAGGAAGTCCAGGATGTAGCGGAAGAGGACACCGTCGCGGTCCAGGAAGTAGCGACCCTTGCTGTCCTTGGCCAGGGAATCGCGCCCCTCGCCAAAGAGCTCGGCCAGCAGCGTGCTCTTGTCCTGCAGCAGCGTGGCCAGCGTGGTGGTGTAGCTCACGCCGCCGACATTCAGCTCGATGATTTCCGGCATGCCGCTTTCGCTTTGGATATCCTCAACGATTAGTTAATCTACACACATATGGAGTTGGCCAGGCACACACGGACACCGGACACCGGACACTGGACACTCGCGACACTCTGGTGCAATCACGGACCACAACTACTTGGGTTTGTTTACAGCGCTTCTCTTTCGACTTTGTCCCGCCAAACGCGTCCGCACTCGCTGAGGTCTCGTTTCGAACTGTGGAGCTGCGGGAGCTGGGTCTCTTGGCCTGGCCAAAAGGAAGCGCTTTTCACTCGCCCGTTGGTGTACATTTGTGTGTATGCATTGGGGAATGAGAACACACGCGCGCGAGAGAGAACGCTCTCCTGCTCTGTGGCCTGCGCACACGTTGCCTTTGTTGTGATATTTGATATTATTGTTTAACAAGTGGTTAAATTTCAAAAATGTGCACGCATATTTCTGGCATATGCGCCACAGAAGGGTTGCTAGCCGCTCTTTTCCCCGCATGTTATTAATTTGATGAGGGTCCGCAGTGCGTATACGTAATGTCCAATATGCTGGATTACTCGGTGGGCTAATGCGAATGATGCTGCTTAAATTGTATTCGAATTGCCAGTGTGATGGGAGGGTGTAAGGACATTAGCATTCAGCTGGCGTAAAGTGTGTTCATTTTTCGGGCAAAGTTCGCAGCCATGTCACAGCAAATTATGGCACATGGCGCATACTTTAAGGCGTCGCACATACTTTATGCCCTGGCATGCCAACTATCCAGCGGTTTTTCCCCCTCCCGCCCATAAATTTTCAATGGGGACAAGGGGGCATGCTTCCGAGTGGCAACAGGCGCTGACAATTTGACACCGTGACACTGACATTAACAGCCCGCAGCAGGCACTGACAGTGGCAGTGGCAGTGGCTGTGGCCCTGCAAATGCAACTGGTTGGGCCGACTCGGCCAGTTTTTGGCCCTGTGCCAAATGGGCCACTCTCCGCAGGGCTCGCAGGGTCACAGCAGACTGCCTGGCAGCTCACCTGTTTGCTCTTGCTGCTCCTGCCGTGCTCGCCGTTAACATTCCATGGAATATATCCTGCGTGCGACTCGCTGCAATTGAATCAACAACAACAACAGCAGGCAATAGCGAATACGCAGCATTTTGGCCTACTCTCTCTCTCTCTCTCTCTGTCTCTGTCTCTCTTCATCCCAGTTAGCCCTTTGACATGGTCGAGAGGCGTTGGAGATACACACAAGGAGCACAGGCAGAGAAAAATATGATTATAAGGTGGGTTTCTGTTAAATAAAAATAAATATCTTAGCAACAAACTGTAGAAAACTTCAAGGCATTGCATATACAATTCGAACTTTTTCTGCGTAGCTTCATAAATGAATTTATAATTTCAAATAAAAACTCCTTTCTAGTTAACTAAGTTAACTTAACTCTAAAAAGCCGAAATTTGTATATCCTTAAAGGATAATGAGGTCAAATCTGCGATCGATCATAACTAAGCAAAAAATTCATTAATTTCGATTCGGAAAGCTTTTCTGTGCTAGTTTTTATTGGGTTAACAAATCTGTATACTTAGTTTGAAATTTAATTTTTTATAAATTTATGACAATTTTAATGATGTAACCCCTTTTAAAATTTTGAAATTTTGGAAAATGTTGAAAAAATTAAATTTGGTCCGGACATAGCTAGATTGATTCAGCTGTTAATGCTGATCAATACTATATATGGTTTATAGGGTCGGAAATGACTCCTTCACCGACTGAAATCTACTAACCTGCAAGGGTATAAAAAAAATGTTGAAAATTTTCTTATATTCAATAAAAACCATGGATCCTTAGGTTACATGCTACAGATTTATTTTAATTGTCAAATTGATACTACATTAAATTACTTGGTTTAATATTACTATTAATAGTATTAGTATAAAACCAAGAAATTCAATAAAGTATTAATTATCAACAGAATCAATGAAAATAACATTTAAAAACGATGAATGGATGAATGGAATGAATGGCTAAAGAAATCAAACATATATTTCGGTATAACTTATACCTTTTTCTCCTTGTGTAAAAGCCTTCGGCTAATTGCAATGAAAGCTTGGCAACCTCCAGTCTGTGTGGTGTGGGCTTTTAGAGCGTTCAACTTGCACAAACCCTTTGCTTTGGCTTCGCTTGCTTACTCCACTCACTTCCGTTTCCGGCGGCAGTTTTCCCAACGCCTCCTCCTGTCTCCTCCCTCCGTCTCACTATCCGGCTAATGCTGGTGTTCCTTATCAGAAGCTGGGCCTACTTCCATCCCTTGAGGCAGTGGCGCCACTCGCAGCCATGAAATTGTGGTTTTTGGCACGCATTAAGATGGCGCAACACTTTACGCGCCATTACGCGATGCCTGCATCTATGTGCGAGCTTGTGGCGTGTGTGTGTATGGAGTGTGTGGAGTGTGTGGTGTATGGGGTGTTAGGTGGCCAGGCTCTCTTGTGGCTTTCATGGGTGGCATTCTGTCCATTCCGCCATTCCGGAGGTGGTGCCGTGAATGCTGCCTGTTTGTCTGGCTGACTGGCGCGATTCAAATTGATTTTGTCTGGCGGTAAGACACCCGCACAACCTCACACCCGCACAACCTCACACCCGCACAACCTCACACCCGCACACACCACACTCTGGCATCCGTGTGTATCTATGCGCTGGAGCACTTTGTTTTGACAACACGCCAAATTGTCGTCCCTCACTTAGCCAGAGCCGTTTGCATGCTATTTCTGGGTTTGTTTGCATGTTTACCTTTCGAGACTGTCAGTTTCTGGTTTCCCTCTTGGGGAAAAAAGGCGTCTTTTAAGGGGACGGTAGGGGTTGACTAAGCCGACTAAGCGACAAAGCGTGAAAGGAGAAAGCCCTTCCAGGCGTTAGCCTTTTCACGCTCTTTCTCTTACAGGTCTGTTATGACCTCGTTGAAGCCATTTGGCAGTCCCAAAAATAAACGCTCACATTCCTCACGGCCACGAGTGTCAATCAAATTTCCAGTGCAAATTTTGCATTTGATTTCCCCCCAATAAATGTGGCGCACTGGCGGCATTGGCTGAGCAAACAGAATTGGCATGCCCCAGAACTCAAAACCAAAACAAATCAAATCAAATGAAATCAGAATTGGTTGAGTCAACAAATCTTTTTCTCCTTAGGAGGGGTTTTTAAAAATATAAACTGAACGTTTATAAGCTTATCACTGGAAATGCCAAGGACACTTTATATTCATAGCTTGGTGTCTAGAGATCGTAGATCATAAAGAGTTTAAATGAATACATTTTTCTTGTACTGATTCAATACGCAATATTTGTATTGAATACAAAAGACTGTCATATTTGGTATATGTATTAAATTAAAGGACTTTAAATTTCACTTAGTTAAATGTACAGAGTGGTAAACCTTACTAAATTAAATCACTCCCCTTTAATATTTTAAAATAATTATAAGCCGTGAAATGTTTGCCTGCAAACTCGGCTCATAGATTGCCACATTGTTCAAATGCGTGCCTAAAATGAATTTGTCGCGGGGCTTCTACTAATTGCCACTAGTTAAAGGCAGCTCAAGGACCTGGTCTAGCACTTATGCAAATGCATATAGTGTCCGTGTTGGTAAGTTCATATAACTACTGGTATTCGTATGCGTGTGCATAATGCCAGGGATTTTACCAGCTTAAAATGCACGCTCAGGCATGCGGCGAGTGCCTCTGCATCTGCATCTGCTTCTGCATCTGTAGCTGCGTATCCTCAAGATACATTGACGTCGGCACACGGTTATGTAAATGCAAATGCGAGCGCCTAGCTGCTGGGCAATTTAACACCATGCGGGTGACGAACTGTGAGGCTGGTTTAGTAGTGTAGAATACCCTATCTTTTACTCATTTCGATAAGAAGAATTTAAGAATTTATTTCAAGGTTTGATATACTTTTAAGAGTAGTCAGAATCCTCACAGATTTCTTGCATTGCAACATAGTTAACTCTTAAAAGTTTTCCAATTTACACTCTTACTTTTTATTGTACATTAAAAACTATGTAACTTAATGACTTTAAATCCCAGCGTCCTTCACTCAAGCACTGGCTTAAGTTCGAGTTTTCAAGCGATCAGGGAATTCTACGAGCGAGCTGGCAGGCAGGACTTAAGGTCGTTAATTTTAAATGCGAAGCTCGGGGATAAATGCATCCTGGACTGCAGCCAAGCCAGGTGGCCCGATGTTGACGGAGACGTTGATTTTATTCACTGCTGACAGCAACAGTTTGCTTCAAGCGAACACGCCCATTTCCATGGCATACACCGCCCACTCCTCCCACCACCTTCTCCTTCTCCTTCTTAATGGCATTGTGTGTGAAGGACATGCCCGAAAGTATGGAACACACAAAAACCTTCCGGCACGACGGCCGGGGGCTTTATGTGTGCAAGAGTTGCTTTATGTAGCAATTTTTTACATTTCAGCCTCGGCATCATTATTAAAAAAAATAAGAGATGTTCGGGCGGGGTCCGCATGACGCTTTACATGCTCTAAATGGATTATTCAAAGCCCGGCCCATAAATCGTGCTGGGCCTTCAAAAATCCACAAGTGGAGCGCACGTCCCTGGCAAGAGCAATAACAGGCACCACTACAATTTGCACCATCTGCACCAGCAACCCAGAATCCCAGCATCCCAGCATCGCAGCTTCACAGCATCCTGGCCACCATCAGATGCCCGGCCCGGACGAAATGCAATGAATTTGTTTACAACCATAGTGGCAGACCCTCCTCCATTCCTTTTCTGCACTTATCGACGCTTGTTGCACGTCCGTGGGGCCACAACAAATTTCGCAGAAAGCTGTTTTCAATCTCTCCGACCATTGCATTCGGCTATTTTCGTTCTTGTCTTATTTTATTTATGCTCCCTGCTGTATACAGCCCCATAAAACCCCCTATTATCCGCCGGATATCTACCATTCAAGGCAACAACTTTGTGCAACACAGTCTGAAAGGGAGAGTCAGGGAAACCTTATTTCCTGAATAACTGAAATTTCAAAGAGATACTCTTCAATGATAAATAGTTTTGAACTTTGAAATTGATTTATTATTTGTAAAACAACTCTTCTTATTTAAGTTGTTATCGATTTTTGAGAGTTTTTAATATCCATTTCTAGTGTCTAAGTGCCAAGTTCATGTCCAAATTGTTTGCTCTGCTCCAGTGTCCATTTCCATTAGCCTTCGAATTGTATGCTGTGCACGTTTTGTTGGTGTGGCGGATTTATTTTCAAGTTTCTGCACACTCGAACTTTCTGTTTGGATCCATTTCGGGGCGCCGCGTTAAATTGGCGCTAAAAAGGTGGGGCTTATCTAATTAATCCGGCTGCAGAGTTTTTCCAGGCTCCAATGGAGCAGAAGTGTGATTCGATTACATAGAGTTGCGGAAACTTTTTCGATGGCCAAACACAAGCGCTTTAATTCATAAAACGAAAGTCTTTCGCAGGGCTAAAAATATACGTGGCGAATTTATCAGCTGATCAGCAGCACTAACGCCAGTTTTTCTGTTGGCCGTCTTTTCGTGCACTTTTAGCCACTTTCATTCTCATACCCGGTCGTGTCGGACAGCCTGCAGAATTTGCAGAGAAATGCAAATTTAGTTCGGTGAACAAAGACAGCAAAGAATTCCGCATTTAATTTAAAATAATTTCAAAATTCTCAGCTCAGTCAAAAGCGTTGAAAATATTTATGAATCACTGAATACATTTCTCGGCGGCGGCAGCAAAGGCATGCGAAAGATGCAATCCTGGAGAACTAAGGCAGCCGGCAGGAGTTTTCCACTTGGCTTCACATTATTGAGTTTTCTTATGGTTTTCCTTGGATGTTGCCACGGGGAGCGGACAAATGTGGGTGAGTCAAGTGCACTTTTCACGGCATTACATAAGCAGCCAAGCAAGTGCGGCATGCAAATGTGTCATGTATTTTTATGCCGCATACGCACCGTGGGCCATCCGAGAGGGCGCCGAATTCGCTAAATAAAAATATAAACAGAAGCTGAAAAGCAAAACAAAGAGCAAAGAATCTATGTCACAAGCGCTCTCTCTCTCTCTGTTGGCACTATCTTAGGACTTATTCACGAGAACACTGAACCGGATATTGAGAAGATTTTCCACCTGGCCATCAGCAAGGCAAATGAGGAAAACGAAGAGCTGCAGTTGCATGGAGTGTCCGTTGCCATTGAGCCGGGAAACTCGTTTGAGACCTCCAAGAAGCTCTGCAAGATGCTGCGGGTGAGTGTTCCTAGTTAACTTGTGGTGCCAAAAATCAAATATTCTCCACTTATTTGCAGCAAAATCTGGTGGCCGTGTTTGGGCCCACCACCAATTTGGCTGCCCGTCACGCGATGAGTATTTGCGACGCCAAGGAACTGCCCTTCCTGGACACGCGCTGGGACTTTGGGGCCCAATTGCCGACCATCAATCTGCACCCACATCCGGCCGTGTTGGCAGAGGCCCTCCGGGACATGGTGGCGGCATTGGGCTGGGAGAGCTTCACGGTTATCTACGAGTCGGGGGAGTACCTGCCCACAGTGCGGGAACTGCTCCAGATGTACGGCACGGCAGGACCCACTGTCACGGTGCGGCGTTATGAGCTGGATCTCAACGGGAACTATCGCAACGTGCTAAGGCGGATCCGCAATGCGGAGGACTTCTCCTTCGTGGTGGTGGGATCCATGGCCACGCTGCCCGAGTTCTTTAAACAGGCCCAGCAGGTGGGTCTGGTGACCAGCGACTATCGCTACATCATAGGGAACCTGGACTGGCACACCATGGACCTGGAGCCCTACCAGCATGCCGGCTCCAATATCACCGGTCTGCGTCTGGTCTCCCCCGACAGCGAGCAGGTGCAGGAGGTGGCCAAGGCCCTCTACGAGAGCGAGGAACCTTTCCAGAACGGTAAATCAAATTAGAGGACAGGACAGGACGGAAGTCCCACCTGAAGGTGTCGTGGCGTGGCCCTGGATCTAGACAATTTATGCCAATCCGAAATCCATTCGCATGAGTGAATTTAAATAATTGAATTGCACTTTCATGGCCTCGACGCGACTGGGGCCAGAAATGATAAATGACGTTATCCTTTATGACTTCCCCCAGTGTCCTGCCCCCTGACCAACAGCATGGCCTTGGTCTACGATGGCGTTCAGCTCCTGGCCGAGACCTACAAGCATGTGAACTTCCGGCCAGTGTCCCTCAGCTGTGGCGATGACAGTGCCTGGGATAAGGGCTACACTCTCGTCAACTACATGAAGTCGGTGGGTAAAGTGAACCGTATAAAAATATATAAGTTTGTAGAGTTAAAGTACTATTCACTAGCCACATTAAGACCGAATTAAATAGGAGCAGATATTTCATAATTTTAATATTATTTAGTATTATTAAAGGTAGTAAACTTTCTCTCTGTGTTGAAAATAACACTCACTGATTCTGAATAACTCATGCAACGAGTCTCGGTCCGCAGCTAACGCTGAATGGCCTCACGGGTCCCATTCGCTTCGACTACGAGGGCCTGCGCACGGATTTCGAGCTGGAGGTCATCGAGTTGGCGGTGTCGGGGATGCAAAAGATTGGCCAGTGGAGTGCCGAGGATGGTTTCCAGGAGGACCGGCCGGCCCCGGCGCACTCTTTGGAGCCGGATATGCGTTCGCTGGTGAACAAGAGCTTTGTCGTCATCACGGCCATTGTGAGTGGCTGAACTTTGGCCTTTGGCCTTTGCACTTTACTGGCTGACTGGGTCTATTCTTATTATCTTTGCAGAGCGAACCCTATGGCATGCTGAAGGAGACATCCGAGAAGCTGGAGGGTAACGATCAGTTCGAGGGCTTTGGCATCGAGCTCATCGACGAGCTGTCCAAGAAACTCGGCTTTAGCTACACCTTTCGCCTTCAGGTGGACAACAAATATGGTGGAATCGACCCTAAGACAGGCGAGTGGAATGGCATGTTGCGCGAGATAATGGATAATGTAAGTTTCGGGGGACATAAATCTAATCGGGATTCCCTCATCGACAGCCATTTAAATCACTGAGCCTGAGAGTCCTTTGTCCAACTTGTGTGTTTATTGATTTGCATTGTCTGCCCATAAAAGCTGTCATCATCGTTAACGCAATCGTTTACGCAGCCATAAATGGAGGACTCTTTTTTATCATTGACTTAAATTAATAGGTTTGGTAGATTAACTAATATATAAGGAGATTCCGCAGCTTAGCTTTTCCCTTTTCACAACCTTGAACACATTCCAACTTGTTTATATAAACACAGAATATTTCACATATTATTGAATTTTGATATTTATTATTGAATTTCTGAACTGGATTTCCGAGAATAAAATATAGCTTTTAATCTTTAATAATTCCTGGAAATCCGAGGCAATTAATTTTTTTAAATGAAAGGTTATCTGAGCTTTGCATATGCATGTAAATAATAAGATTTACGATTCGATTACAAAACTATAAGTAAACCTTATCATTATTCTGACTCGACGGTGTCGATTGCTTTTGTTCATCATCCTTCTTTTGCCTAAACAGTTTATAAATGTAGTGGAAGCCTAATTTACCAGCAAAAATTCCAACAATGGTGGTAACAGCTCCTCCCTGGGCTGGTACTCCGTCAACTAATTGGTTCGGAACACGTTTATATTCCGTGATGAACTGTTCAAAATCTTCTTTCTCGGCCTGGGTCAGTGGAACAGCATTTGGGTAACGACGGTAGAACTCAATCAGCTCCGGAATATTCCTCTCCAATGTGAATCGAGTAACATTGAGACCGTGAACGGTGTCCAGAATGCGACTTCGGTCGGCATCATATTGAGAATCTCCCACCGAAAATAGGACGTAAATAATCAATGTTACAAGGCAGCCGAAGTAAACCCTCATTGTGAGATCTCAGTACTGAAAAGGTGAAGCAATAGCTAAGCATTTTATAGCAAATCGGAGTGCTCCCTATCTCGATTAATGGGAATACTATATTATGTTAAAGAAAACAAAACCATTGCTGATAATTTATTTCACCAGAAAAACATTCAGTCTATTTAATTAATAATCTACAGTTCAGGTCAATGTAATTTGTGCATCGGAAAGTATTCTCTTTGAATATTCTAATTGAAATTCAGGGTCATATTTCTTTGGCAATTGTTCTTATTTACCCATCGATTTCACGACCTGTGAGCTTTTTAGTTTGGAATGAATAATTTAAAGGTTGTTGCCCAACCAGGCGTATGCGCAATATTTACATATTCATTTCTATTTGTACATACATTTATGCATTCCAATGCACGCACAAGTAAATAGAGGTCATTACATAAACTTTCATATTTGATTAGCGCGCTGACATGGGAATAACTGACCTGACCATGACATCAGAGCGGGAGAGTGGCGTCGACTTTACAATACCCTTCATGAGTCTGGGTAAGTCACAGAAAACAATGTATACTTATTGAAATACTAATAATATCTTTATGCTTTCTAGGAATTGCCATTCTGTTCCGTAAGCCGATGAAAGAGCCTCCCAAGTTATTCTCCTTCATGTCCCCCTTCTCCGGGGAAGTCTGGCTCTGGTTGGGTCTGGCCTACATGGGCGTCTCTATTAGCATGTTCGTGCTGGGCAGGCTCTCGCCAGCGGAGTGGGATAATCCCTATCCCTGCATCGAGGAGCCCACGGAGCTGGAGAATCAGTTTAGCTTTGCCAACTGTCTGTGGTTCTCTGTAGGAGCTTTGCTCCAGCAGGGATCCGAGCTGGCCCCCAAGTAGGTATATCTTCTGGTTTTGCTGATTTACTACTAAGGAATTCACTCACTTTCCAGGGCCTACTCAACGCGGGCAGTGGCCGCATCCTGGTGGTTCTTTACTCTAATCCTTGTCTCCTCATACACGGCCAATCTGGCGGCCTTTCTCACTGTGGAGACCTTGACCACTCCCATCAACAATGCCGATGACCTGTCGAAGAATAAGGGAGGTGTAAACTATGGGGCCAAGATTGGCGGCAGCACCTTTACCTTCTTCAAGGAATCCAACTATCCCACCTACCAGCGAATGTACGAATTCATGCGGGACAATCCTCAGTTCATGACCAGCTCAAATCAGGACGGCGTGGACCGTGTGGAGAACACCAACTATGCCTTTCTAATGGAGTCCACCACCATTGAGTACATCACTGAGCGGCGCTGCACGCTCACCCAAGTGGGACCGCTGCTGGATGAGAAGGGCTACGGCATAGCCATGCGGAAGAGTAGATCGCTGTCCCAAATGCTTTATAAATACAGATCCTAACACTGTTGAATTTCAGACTGGCCGTACAGGGACACGCTGAGCCAGGCCATTCTCGAGATGCAGGAGCAGGGATTGCTGACCAAGATGAAGACCAAGTGGTGGCAGGAGAAGCGCGGCGGTGGAGCCTGTTCGGTAAGTCTCGACCCTAATCCCAATCTCTGCCAGCTGGTGCATGTGTGGGTGTGTGCAGGACGCGGCCGAGGACTCTGGCGCCGTGGCATTGGAGATTAGCAACCTGGGCGGCGTCTTCCTGGTGATGGGCGTGGGCTCCTTCTTCGGCATCTTTGTCTCCCTGCTCGAAATGGTGCTGGGCGTGAAGGAGCGCAGCGATGAGAACAAGGTATCTGCCTGGACACTACCAGCCTGTCCCCAGCTTCCGATCCGATTAGCTGGCCTGCCCCAATAGCACACACACTCCCACAGACATGCACTGCGACTTCGGTTCCGTATCCGGTTCCGGCTTGCTAACCGCGAAATCTCCTACTCTGGTCGAAAACCCCACAGGAGGTACCCGACTCGGACGCCTCCTCGCTGGGCTTTGCCAACCTGGGCGGCGTCTATCTGGTCATGTTCGTGGGCAGCTGCTTTGGCAGCATTTACGGCCTGATTAATTGCGTGGTCAGCCTCTACTTGAGTGCGCGGGAGAACAAGGTAACCATGCGGATGGGGCTCTAAAAATATGCATTATGGCCTGTCGCCTGTGTCGTGACTAAAATTGGCGAGCGGAAAGGTCGCCCTAATCTGAATAACGAACTTGATTCATCAGCTCCCCAAAAGCGACAACTCGGAGCCAAAAATACCTAACATTTCACACTAATAATAATCTCATATCAATCAGGGTTTATACCCGATAAATAATACGTGTTATTTGGTGTCGAATTAAGTCATTAATTGAGGTGATTATTCCCACACATTCATTTATGTTCCCATTTTTAGTATTTTGTATATAACTGTGGTAATGTCTTAACTTACCGAAACATATATCGTGCCTTACCAAACATGTTTCAAAATATATTCTAAC
The DNA here is from genome assembly GCF_035046125.1 of Drosophila serrata. NCBI lineage: Eukaryota > Metazoa > Arthropoda > Insecta > Diptera > Drosophilidae > Drosophila > Drosophila serrata. The sequence goes on along the minus strand of NW_028257262.1, from coordinate 723,328 downwards.
CATGCCTGATCAAAGTTAGTTGCCTGCATGATTGCTTTACATTTCTGTAATCATTTATTTTTATATCCTGTTCACTGGCTCTTTATCCTTCATCAGGTGAACTTTAAAACCGAGCTCCTTGACGAGCTGCGCTTTATTATCCAATGTTCTGGCAACACCAAGGCGGTCAAGTATCCCAAGAATTCATCACGATCCAATGCCAGCTCCAAGTCGAAGGGATCATCACTGTCCGTGGACTCACTGCCCGACGATGTTTCAGAAGTCGAGCCAACTGGCAAGCACAACCAAGCTAAGAAATGATGGCTTAAATTGAACATTAACATATTCTCTTTCACTAATTAAGAAGAAATTAGTTTTTTAAAAATTCAATAAAAATTGTAAATTGAAGTTTTGTGCAATTAAAAATCGTTTATTTATTTTCAATATGTTTTAGCTTCACATTATATATATATCTATATATACAAGTATATTTTACTTTGCCAGGCCTATAGATGACCAAAGTTTGTTGAGAAGATATTTGGCGATGCCATCAATTAAGGCTTGTGATGAACTCTTAGCCAAATTAGTTGCATCTGACTTGACATTATTGGGAATCCAATCTGCCCTGAAGAAATCCCTAAAGCCAGCTCCTTGCTTAGGCACACCTTCTACGAGCTCAATCTTAGACTCAAAATTATCAACGCCAGCATTTAATTCAGTCTCCTCTGCGATATCCGAATGCTCTTGACCCCTATACTTCTTGTACATCTCAACCATTTCGTAGGCAATCTCCACTCGGGTACTAGGATTTGTAGTTTGCGTGCTCAAATTATGGAGTTGCTGGAGCCTCTGGCGATCCCAATTAATACTTCCCGCATTTCCAGTGCTCAACAGGCAAATGAGTACAGCCAGGACACAGCTATTACAAAGGAGATTATTTTATATTTTTAATTTCAAATAACTTATTTCACAAATACCTTAGTCGGATGATTACGCAGCCCATGTTCACTTAAGTTGTCTTAAGAGTTTGCCAACGAAGTGCTATTGAAAGCACGAACCGCGCCGCTTTTATACGCTTTCTGATCATATATATTATGTATACAAATAAAACGATTTCTTCGAATTCAAGTTTCTTGATAACTTCTTAAAAATTATAATATTTATTATATAAAATTATGAAATTATTATTCAATTGATAATAGGTTGACTTTATATAGAAAAAAGGAAATCTGAGCTAAAGAATATTATAGATTTGTATAACCTTGGAGAGCATTCTAATTAAAGTCAGAAGCTTGAAACACAGTGAAGGAGACGTTTAAAAAATATATACATATATATTTTTTTGGCTTCGTTATATTTGATTGCACTTTCGAACCCATGATCCCAAGGCCAACTCCAAGTGTATACAAACTTCAGCTTTATTTCTTGCTTGTATTCAATTGCTGACATAAATCCCTGACATCTTTAAGACATTAAAATTTAAAAACAAATTTTCAGGTCATTCGATTTTATTAGGTCTCTAATTAATAATTACCACAATTTTAAACTGATTAAGAATCTTTATTTTGTATTTTTTCTTTTTACTTCCAGAATATGAATTATTTTAATTAGACAATGAAAATACAGTGTAGTCAGTAATGCTTAGTAGATTCCATATGCCTTTCCTAATTTACATATATTATTCTTAATATACAATTCTCTTAGCTGTATGTATATATCTCTTTCTAGACAAAAAAGATGTTTATAAGTTTAATTTTCTTCTCCTCCTCCTGCTACTTGCCACTCCTTCTCTACTTCCCTACAACGCCTACACTTTGAACTAGCAAGTTCATCAGATAGGCGACTATTCCTTCCACCAATGTCTTGGATGAAGTTTTGAAAAAATTCTGGGCAGTTTGCCACGCTTCATCGGGAATTTGGCCGGTCGCGCCCTTGATGCTCTCCCAGAAAGCACCGCCCTGCCTTGGCACACCGTCAACGATCACAACCTTTGACTCGAAGTCCCGAACTCTGTTGTTCAGCGTCTTCTCCACATTGACCCCCGCTGCAGCCCGGCCCCTATATCTTTTGTAGATCTGAACGGCTTCATGGGTGATCCTTAGCTGGGTGTTCGAGTTGTTCGCCCGCTTACTTAGGACTTGGAGTTGCTGCAGCCTCTGGCGGTCTTGATCCCTAGTCTGGGCACCTTCACAGCTCGCCAGGCAGAAGAGCACAGCCAGGACACAGCTGAAATTGATGATTTGTTAATATATTTTAAAAATTAAATGGAGTTTCCATATATTATTACCTTAGGCGGATTGCAAAGATCATTTTCACTCAATTTCTTAAAAAGTCTCTTAATGCAGTGATTGTGAAAGCCGGCAAAGCATCCCTTATAAAGGCAGCTTACCATGACAGTGAAACAATCAAAACAACTCTAATCAATTAGTAGATAATCCGTGGTTCTTGGAATCCGAGATTCTTGGGGGCAATAAAACCGACAATCTCAATCCCGTATCGCCAAAGCTCGCAATTTCTGAGTAACAATTAATAAGTTGATAATTTCCCGTTTCTGCGAACTCCCAGGTCATGTCTGTGTTTTTCTGAATGAATGCATGAATTTATAAATATTAATACAAATTTATAATTAGGCATGTGCACATTTTGTTGTCTAAGATAACGTTTGACCTTATAAATGCGGAAGGGAAAGAAATATTTTATTAGGCTTCGAATGTATGTCTGTAAAAAGTACAAAAAATAATATTCTTATAATGAAATATGTGCATTTTTGGTTTTATTTTGATTCTGATTGTTCTGAAAATATTTGAATTGAGCGGCATAAAGCAGTTGGTGCTGCCACTTGCTGGACACGAGCACCAGGTGGCGCTGAAAGCTCGTCGATATAAGCAGTGCAAAATCACAGACATGAACCAGGTTCAGCTCAGCCCTGTTCTTAACGGTTTAGAATATAATTTAAAATATTGTTTAAATAATTTTTAACTAGTTATTTGTTTCCTAACAAGATTATATTATTACATTCTAATTTTCTGTCATTCGCTTTAAGATTTCCAAACGCGAAGGACACGTTTTTATACCCAAATAAGGAGATGAAATAACACTGAAAAAAAAATGTATTAAAATAAAACAGCATTTGATGTCCTTTTGAATATCAATATATTTATCGATTCCCTCATATTATCGAGTGTCTTGACACATATTTGTAGTGATACATCCAATATAATGGTAACTTCCCTTGCGGAAATACATTTAATGCTTTTGTTAGACACTGAGATGTTGAAAAGGTAAAGTTGTACGAAGTTTTTTGGTTGTAGGAATACCGAATATCCCCTTGTGGGTCTGTATAGAGTATACGTGTATATGTTGTCTATCGTGTATAGTTGTATAATAATACGAATACCATTACCATATATAACTATAGTATTTATTTATGCCTCTGCAGGTATGCAGCAATATCGCCCCTACTGGTTCCGTCTATATCCTATATTGCATTGCGCCTGCATGGGCCACATTCACGCACTCACTCACTCCACCTAAACTCTGTTAATTTATTTTGATTAACTCCATAACTTTAATACCTGATCATTACGGTTTTTAGTTTTTTTAATTAGCTATAATTGCGGAGATGTCACATATATGTATATTATGTTTCGAATGATATCCCTTCTCATTAAGCATATTCCGCAAAACACGTTTAGATTCAAATTCAATGATCAACATTTAACTACGTAAACAACAGAACACATTGCCCAGGCTTAACCGTAAATGAAAACATGATAATTCACTTTATAGTGCGGATTTTTGCATAATTAATTTGCTAATTTTCCAACGTTCAATTATCTATTTTGATTTATTTAATACAAATGTTTGTCCTGCTTTTGCAGTTTATTTGTTTTTTGTGGTTTTTTGGAAAGGCTAGTGTTAAACATATGTCTGTCTGTGTGATGTGAGAAACGCTGGGGGAGGCAGGCGGACTCTAAAATGCATATAATATATCTATTTAAAATAGTTTGGAAACATTGAAGTTAGAATGGGGGGGCAGGGGGGTAAATTAACCAGCAATCGGACGCCGTGAAGCATATAATAGACAGGCAAACAATCGCTCAACTAATTTATGCACTCAATTGCACTCGCATTGATAGGCTGCGGCTTTTGGAGTCTGTTTCTGATTTACTAGCATTCGGATATGTATGTATGTCCTGCCAGCATTATCTTCGGTGTATCGGTGGGTGTGTTAGTGTAGTTGGAGAAGGGGAGAAGGACCTTCCGCTCTGCCAGTGTCCTGTCCTGACGATTTAGTGTACAAATTCTTTTAAATCTCTCCCGTTCAGGTGGGCTTGTACACAAAACAGTTTCCCCATCGAGGAATATTGGAATAACATAAATGGAAATTGTGGATTTTCTAGCTCTCGTAAAAAGTTGTAAGCTCGTCTAGGTTTTCCTTTTGGTCTCTTGTGTGACTGAGTGAGTGTTCGGATTGGGGGTTATAAAGCTACACGGTATGTACAACAACGAATAAATACATGTTTACGCACAACAATCACACACATGTCGCGTCTAAACACCAGATTTGCATTTGCTTGTGGCTTGCAGAGGACTTAAAGCTGAACGTTTCGATACACACATAAAGCAATCGCTTGTCACTAAAACTAACAAGTAGTTAAAGGTTAAAAGAGAAAAATTAACAATAAAAAACAGTTAGCTAAGTAGTTCTAGGATATGGTCTCCGTCTCAGCGAATTGGTGTTGTCTTAAAAGGTGTTCAGAGTCCTCGCATTTGTTTACATCGATTGGGAATAATTCCCTCATATTGTCTAACTAGGTAAGTAATACATCTAGGTGTGGGGTTTACCAAATATAGTTTGATACACATCGGTAATTAGTTTAATAACATTTTGCTAATCGACCAGTTCTTGTATGTGTTACATCTAAAATATATAAAGCAGAGGCAATGTCAAGCCAAACCAAAGATTTATTATTATATTCTCAGCACCGCTCAGCTGCAGTTGTTTTGTTTCGGTTATATTTTTCTTGTCCTCTATGTATATATATGTATATATGTATATATAAATATGTATAATATTAGGCTCAGTTTGGTTGTAGTTCATACAAATTACACAAAGTTAGGTTTGATTTACTTTCCATTTGATATTTGTTCATCGTTAGCCACTATCAATAAATATCGTGTATTCTGTATTTTGTAGTTTGTATTGTAGTTTGTAGTTTTGTATCTTGTAGGTTTTACTTTGTATTCATCTCAAAAGTTCATTAAAATAAATGCCTTTTAGTTTGTTTGCGGGCACTTTAGCGCCGAAGAGTATTCGAGTGTTTGTATTTGATAATGTAGTGTAAATAGTTCCTTGTTCAGTTGGTGGTGGTGGGTGGTATGTAGGTGGTGGGGTCTAGGCGTAGTTAGTTAGTGGGTTAGTTCCTTGATTAGTTTGTCTTGGCTTGCCTTTGAGTGTTCAAGAGTGTTGGCTAGAGGGGCCGGAAAGAGAGGTGTTGTTGCCGAAGCCACGCGCTCCGCAGTGGCTCCGAGAAGTTTTTTACGGAAAAATTCTAAATCACTCCGGAATGACAGAAACTCGCATGCGAATTGAGCTCACAGCCACATGTACACTGGCGAAAGGTCGTCCTAGGTCCTGCGCCCACGTAGGCTGCCGCTCGTATTGGTATTGGTATTGCTGTTAGTTTTTGGGCCCTCTCAAATGACACTCATGCGACGCCTGCCATTTCCGGTGCCCTCGGCTCAGTTGGCGTTGGCCAGCGTCTCGTGACACACCTCCATGTAGTCCGGGTCGTGCATGATGCCCTTTATCATGTCCTTGAGCATTGTGTAGCGTGGAAATATCGGATACATCTTTGAGCTGCCGTACTCTTCCTGCGGGGTCACACAAAAGGTTCAAAGTTACAATGAAAAGTAGTTCCCCCAGGCCGATTCCCATTCACATATGTACATACCTTCAGCACCCGGATGAGGTGCCGCAGGCCCAGATACTTTTTCAGCAAGCGGTACAAGTCGTTTATCAGCTGCGTATTCTCGTGCTCGATTTGGGCCGTTGTCATATCTGTGTGCGAATGGGGTCAAGGAGCTTACATTTTAATTCATTTACAATTTATTTTCATCAGATTTACTCACGTTCTAATCGCTCCATGCGCTCCCGACGCTCGGCCGCCTCCTCGGCCAATCGGGCGGAGGTCTTGACCCCCTCGCCGGACTTCTGGGTCTTCTCCATGATTGAGCAGGCGCGCATCACATAGGAGGGCACAGTCTCCTGCTTCTCCTGGCGCGGTATGTCCACCAGGGTCCAGTACTGGGTCTCCAGCCGAATGACTTCCTGTGAACACAATCGAAAAATACAATTAAAAGTTGAGGTTTACTCTCTTGACTTCTATTTGCAAACCTTTATCATCAGCTTGAGCATGGGATAGCGCTGGAAGATGTTGCGCTGGCTCTTGGAGTCACCATACTTGTTCATTAGGTTAATTAGCGCCTTCTTGGCCGTCTCGTAGGACTCCTCGAGTCGCAGGCGCAGGGAGCGCAGCCTCTCATTGGTCTCGATCACCTCGTCCCGCGTCATGCCGCTGGGCGCTCCCTCGTCCTTCACATCCTGGACGATCCGGCGCACACTCTGCGTGAACTTGCCCACAAAGTTTGTGGTTGCTGAATGGGTGAAAATATAAAAATAATAAAAATTAAACAGTTTTCATTGTACGGAAATTGCACGAAGCACTGTCATTCATTATTCGAAATGTCAGTAGATACGCGCATTAACCCTTATAATTAATCTGCGATTCATGCGGAAATTGTTCGGCTACGGAAAAGCCAAACTATTATGCCATGATGAAATCGCATCGAAAAGCGTTAAAAATACACAAATATTCTCTTATTTCCGTTTTTCACAAGTTCTATGCGGGACTGGGGTTTGAACCCGCCACTTCACGGCGACGGCCGACTGCGCTACCCTCTGCGCCACGGCAAGCATCAAAACAAAGGTGTCTATTGTTCACTTTCGTTGCGGCGTTCATAGGGCATTCTATTTTTAGTCAGAAGCTTGTAACTCGTGAAGGAGTTATTTCCGACCCTATAAATTTTATTTATTATTGATCAGCATTAATAACCAAGTCGATCTATTTCAGTCGAAATATAAAATTTCAAAATTTTTTCTAAATTTCAAAATTTTATAAGGGGTTACATCATTAAAATTGTCAAAAATTTTAATATTTCTAAATGTTAAATTAAGTATGCAGATTTATTAATATAATAAATACTAACATAGCAAGGCATGCCGAATTGAAATTAAAGACTTTTTAGCTTTCTTATGAGGATTTCAAATTACGGAATTCTCGAAAAAAAATATCTTATAAAAATAACGATAAATATTGATTCAAATAATGTTAATATTTTGAGCTTAGTTAAGATAAATTTCCAATTTTATCTTATAATTAAATTGCAAACTGCAAGGGTTCACAGACTTCTGCTTCCCGATATTAGAGTTCTTTCCTGTTGTTTTAAGTTAAACTATTGGTTTAACCCTATGTAAAAATTAACCTTCCACCCCTAACCAATTAAGCTAATTTTCTTTTTTCTTATCCCAATATTAAACAGATTTAATTTAAATGTTAAAAATGGCAAATATGTAATAAAAATATATAAACTTCAGCTTCCAGAATATAGTACTAATAATTGCGAGGGTGTACCGCAACAGTATTATAATTATTATTATTTTTTCGTTTTTAATTTGCAGGTTATATCTACTCTTTAATACATATTTCTTAAAGTATTTTTGAACATTTTTGGCAATCACTGTCAGAGTTTTGAATTTAACTGACCACGCCTTCAGTTTGCAATAAAAACTCTGATTAATTCACTCCGAATAATTTACTCAAGTTAGAAAATTGGTTTGGTTATTTAAAATTTTCATTTAAGCGAAACAACGTTTCTTCATTTGCATTTTTATTGGCCAATGAGCCGGCGACACACCCTCATTTTAACAACGCTAATAATTCTGACCCATTAATGATTGGGAAAACTCAGCAATCGTTTGAATCGCTCACGGTTTTATGGGCGGCAATTCGTTGAGATGGCGAAAAGTGCAATTAGCATTTGTCATTGTCAGTCCGTTTTTGAGTCCGTAAATTCATGTAAAACGTGACATATTTCAGGCCATGATTTGGGCCGTGCTCCCGCTCCAGCCTGCCTAATTGGGAGGTCGCGAATTAGGCCGCGTTGCATCCAAAGCTCCAACCATTCCCAATTAGCAACCCGTCCATCTGTGAATTCTGACATAGACATTCCTCTGTCAGGGGATGTGATTCATTCCGGGACAAAGACCGCGCCTTGTGGCTGCATCTGAGCTCTGGGAAACTGCAATGCCAATAGATTCTGGCCAAAGACTTTGCCCGATGACGGAGATCGTGACGTGCTGAAGGAGACTTTGGTCAAACCCGCAGATACTATGTATAATGGGTATGTGGGATCCAATGTATATTTATTTATGGGACGCTAAGAGAGAGAAAATGAAGAGCGGCAATGTATGGTCGGATCTCTCTTCGCTTTTGCAAAGCTCCAAGTTTATAAAGTTGTACCCAAGAGAGATCTGCTCAGTGTAAACTCAAGAATCCGAAGGCAAGCATTGCCGACGCCGAGATCCGAGAAAAAACATAAAAAACAAAGCAAAAAAAATAAAAGAAAAATTAAAATAAAAACGAGTAAACGTGAGCGCACCATAAATGACAAGCACAAACAAAGAGCTAAGCAAATTATATACCAAAGTACATACAAAAGAATATATATACATATATGAGCACAAGTGAGACGCGCCAAAAAGAGTCGGGTATAAGCATAAAGCCAATTGAATTGCAATTTTATTGGGTTTAATTGCTAAAACAAAAACCAACCAAGAGAGGACCATAAAAGCTATATACGAAAACTGTGCAAAAGTGAAAATATCGGCGAGGGCGAGTGAGATAGCGAGTGACAGCAAGAGATAGCACTGCAGATATAGCCACCATATAGGTAAGTCTCCAACATCTTCTGCGGATTCTTCTGCCGGAACTTCCTTACTCTCTGTCGGGCTTATCGGCTGAGGCATGAGATTGGTCGGTAGCCCCTATATCCATTTAATTTTAAAGGATCCCCATTGGATTACTCATTGGGCCAGTTTATGGATTTATATATCTGTTGGCCTTCTGCTTCGCTTGCGCTTTTTGCCAATGCAACAAATTTCCATATAAAAATCGCAATTAATCCATGTTTGTGTGTGTGTTTTTTATGCTTCTCATTTCGCTCTTGCCTGCAGTATGTTATTTATTATTTACTCTGTGTTTTTTCTGCTGATTTCCATACAATTTGATAGATTTTGATAGGAATTTTTTCAAATCAATCTCTTTACTGTATTAATACATTTCTGATAACAATGATTTAAACTGATAAACTTAAAAGGAATTGTACTCGAAGATAACCTGCGACTCGTTCTTCCAAAGAATTGTTTAATTACAGAAATTAATCTATAAATTCAATAATTTGAATATATAATTCAAGGAATAGAAATTAGTGGGAAATTGTATTAAAAACAAAACTTACGACATTGTTTCTAAAGATTTTCTAAAGAATTAAGAATTAAAGAAATAAAGGAAATACGTTTTGTTGTTTAAATTTGTAAGTTCGTTTGTTATATATGTATGTATATACTGAACAGAAAATCACTTTTAACAGATAAGTAATTTAATTTAAATCTACGCCTGAGGGCCATTGTCATTGATCAGAACAGCCGCTCGTGTGGAATAAATGTACAAACTTGTAGCCAGTTAAACTTGTTTCGCGAAGTGCAGAGCTCAGCCTCCACTTGAAACTGGAATTGTCCCAGTTGCACTGGCAATCCCAGTCCCAGTCCCAGACTGAGTCCCTGTCCCAAAGGATCCTTACCTATATGTAGAGGACCCGCTATAAATAAGCCGTTTGCTCTGGTTCACTTGCTGCCGAACTGTCAGCCTTTCCCCCTAATACATCAGTGTGCCTTCCGGAGAGAGAGAGAGCTTGGTGGGATGGGGATGAGGGTGCCAGGTGGGACTGGGAACTGGGAACTGGGAACTGAGAACTGGGTACAGGTGGGTGTGCTTGTCTCCGGGTCTCTCTGCGACCTTCCCGCACCCATTTCCACACTGATATCAGGCCAGAGATTGCTCCGACTGCGGAGAGGCGACTAATGAGCAAAACGGCTTTTGTTTGCCTTCGGCTTCACGTTCCCCGCTCTTTCGGTTCCAGCTAAGCAGAGTACCTGCGTAAACCGGTTGTTGCTAATTTGGCAAAAACACAAATACACAAAAAACACAAAAAGCATCAAAAACCGTCGACATATTGTACGCGACTACATGTGTTTGGTTTGCCCTGGGTGCCTGGGTGTGGGCCAGCTGCTGTTTGTCTTTTGGCTTTTTGGGCTGAAAGCGAAGAGCACATCATTTGGCCAACAACAAACGAAACGTGTCGTTGCCACGCATTGTCTTTATTGGAGCGGGCCCCGAGAAGTATGAGTACGAGTATCTGACAGATACTTCTCGCCCCGCACATAATCAAAGCTCTGCACGTGTGTATGTTTATGCTAGCTGGTTGCCCTTTTGGTCCACAAAAAATATTTCAAGTTCAACCTTTTGGGTCTTGTTCTTTTTTAGCTGTGGAATCCCCCGGCGTTCCGCTTTTTGTTTACACTATGTTTGTACTTGAGCCCCTATTTGCCTCGGTTTCGAATCTTTCGCATTTAATTTGCCATTTTTTTTGTTGTTGTTTACACGCACGCAAGGCTGCTTGGATTTTTTAGCCTTTACAATTAACTTAGCTCCGTGGTTTTTATTTGTTTTCCATTTAAGTATTCCTCAGACCCGTGACGTAGCCGTAGTCGAGTTCTTATCGGTCGTAGACACTGGAAATGCCAATATTTTTGAATTTCCAGAGGAATTAGTCATTGCTACAGCCTGGTGAATCTTAAGTGCCAGTAACTTGACCATCATTGAGGCAGCTTCAAGGGAGAGGCTATTAGTAGAGTGAATAATCGCCCGGCAAATGTTGCACTTGAAATCTCATGCAATTTAATTGCAGGTTTGCCAGGCTAAAATTAAGTTCCCTAAACCACAGACACGTGTCGAGTTGATTTGTGGTAATCACACTTGAATATTTCCCACGATTATTGTGGTTTCAAGCTCCTACTCACTACTCACTACTCACCCTCAATGAAAGCATAATTTCTATAAAACGCGGAAGCTAGGAAATTCCGTTTAATAGTCATAGAGTTTTATGTACTCTGAGATCACGAAAAGGTTCTCAAGTCGCAATTTGCATTACAACTCGAGTTGCATGGAAGGAGCAAACCAGTTGGAGACTGTTGGCATGACATAATCAATTTGAAAACCAGTTCAATACTTTTTAAGTCCCACTTTGATTGGCGTTAAACTATTGTTTAATATCAATTGCTGCACAAAAACAAGATATTCTCCGCCTTTAGGTGCTTATCAAAAGTGGCAATTAAATGTAAAGCACCTCCCGGGGGCTCTCTTAACGAGAGCACTTTGATCCAAACAGTGCAATAAATTGCTATAATTAAAACGACAGATTAATCGATTTCATTTGCATGGGAATCGGATAAAGAGATGAAGTGACGTCAATACGTCATTAAGTTGAACGGGTTGCCATTAGAATTCCATGATTTATGCTATTGTTCTGCAAAAAATTGGTGTTTCATCTCCCAATTCAACCTGAGAATCCCCGTCTATACTCATTATTTCTTATTCCTTTTCCAACTTTTCACCTCAAGTAGCAGCTTCTTATTTGTATAATTATGGTATCATTGATCAGAGGGTATAACCACTAATGGCCAAGCAAGCAATACCGGGTCTAATTATAATTAAAATAGCGTGTACCACTTAAGAGATCTGAGATCAGAGGCAGCGATTTATATTTCCGCTAGCTAATGAGCATAAGAAATAACACTTACTGATGCCGGTTTATTAGAGGGTTCAGAGTCCCCAAAGCCCAAGGAGATCCGACTAATTTTGGTCACGCTTAGTGGCCCAGAATGGTTTCGTAATGACTTCAAGCCATAAATATGTCACGCGCATGAGATCATTCATTAGTCGTCATCAGAGGGTGTCAAAAATTCAGTCATCTTAAAGAAGATGTGCCAAGAACAATAGAAGTAGGAGTGGTTAGCTACTGGCTGGGGATTACACTGAGGGAAACGCAAAGGTATTTAAATTTGAGTATAAAATGTACACATTACTTTTGAGTGGGAAGTAAGTTTTACTTGAAAATTAATAAGTATTAAATGAATTTACTGGGAGTTTCGTATATAAATTTTTTTCTTTTTACTGAAAATATTCACCCATTTTCTGTATTTTCTTCCAGTAATTTAGTTAAACTAATTAGCCACAAATCTGCTGAATTTAAGCTTTGACAAAAGTGCTTCTCCCTTCTTTGAAACTCTGCCAACTTTACTGTAACCTCCAATTTAAGATTTTAGATTTAAGTTATTTCGACATCTGCATGTATACCCGTCAGTCATGCTTAACCATAATTACCATATCCCCATTGTCTGCATTGGGAATCCTGACGGCTAATCACCTTAAATTAAGCAGAATTTGAAATGAATCATTGGTTGAGGTTTCAATTTATTTATTAAGCATTTTCGGCAACGCTTTTTACCTGCCTGCTACAAATATCGGGATGGCTTGTCACACTCGATTAGTGACCTTTCCGCCTCCTGACTCGAATTTGTATGCCAAGGGCGTGGCCTCTGCCCCACCCATCAATAAGCCAAACTAAGCGTCTCGACCTCGCTAATCCTAGTGGCACGTGCTTACTACCATTCCCCATTAGCCAGCCCAATCTCCATTCCACCCGGCTCCCCATCGAATCCCACTTCTCTAGCCCAGAGACCGTCAAGTTTGCTCAGCGTGTTTTAATTAGTTGGCATTGGCAAGGACTAGCTTCGCAGCTTCTGAACTCCCAAGCTCCGCTGACAGGGCAGCCCAAAACGCTGTCTGTTTGACTAATTGACCGCATTTTGGGAGCGCATGTCTGTGGGCTTAGTTGCCCCTTTCCTCGAACACACGCCTCGCCTCAACGCCAACATCAATCATCAGTAATGCGGATATTTTGACACGCTTCCGATTTATTGAAATCGTGCAACGTGTCGCTGCATTTACAGGTGGGTTGCGTCACCCCACCTACTTTTGGCCTGGCTCACGGCTCAAACAAGGTGCGGGTGGAGGTGACAATGTCGCGGATTAGTCACCTCTTGTTTGCATAGATGAATGCCAAACATTAAAGTAAATGTTGCCGCTCTATAGTCCAATTATGGCCACGGGGGGAAATTCAGAAAAGCTGAGTAAATATTTTCAAGCTAAACGAACTTAAAGATACATTTACATCGAAGGGAAAGTCACTCGCTACTCTAGTAAATATGCAGGCATAAAAACTAACCCCAAGTGGACTTAATCCGTATCTTCCGTATTCAAATACCAAGTCAGGAAACCTTTAGCCCGCCACTACTTATCTTATCCTCAGAAATCGACGGACATTCATGACCACAAGTCGGCCAGAGCACCTCAATGTTTGTGAAAGTCCGGGCTAAAGTTTGCGGTCATCTGACATTTGTTTCGGGAACAGAGACTAAGTAAGCTGAGGGCCGGACCGAATTATTCGCTTTCATCTAAATAGCTCAATCAATAAGCAGCCACAATTTCAGGATATTGCTGGCCAGGGCCACACTCGGACACTGATTTCCCCCAATAAATTCCAGGGCCCAAATGGCAGCTAAAGTTTCAGGTCCGAATGCCAATTTGTTTGTTGTCAAATTGAATTGAAGCTTTGAATTGAATTAATATTTGAAAATTTCCAGGCAGTCGTCAGGAAGTGGAAGAAGGGATTGGGGGCCTCCTCCCATTTTATGAGCAAATTTAATATGCACTACGGGGCAATGCCATAAAGCCACTTAATATTTAATGTATGAGTGTTTGGGCCACACTCACAACGAAGGAGGACGAGGAGCCGAAAGCAGGGAAGCCTGCAGGACGTATCCCTGCCTGAGCCTGGCATTTTCATTAAAACTTTAAGTCACTTTTGGTGCTGTTATTTGATGCTACTATTTTGCATTATTCAAAGAACTGCCACCAACGCCGCAGTTGGGCAAACACAGACGCACAAAGAGGCACAACACACACATGCGGCGACTGCAAATCCTTCGGATTCGTCCTTGTCCTTGCCAGGATAGTAGGCCCAACAGGCAACACAAATAGGCGTGTGCCAAAATACACAAACAAATGCGTAGCAAGCGAGGCGAGAAACTCGGAAGGCACACATGAGACCCGACATGAAGCTGGAGAGGAGTAGGTATATACTATGGTCTTTGCACGACAGATCCATTTTAGTTGGGTAGCTGAGCCGCCGTTTGAACTTTGTCCTTCCGACCGGTGGGTGAAGTGGGGTGGGTTTTGCCCAAAAAAAAAGCGAGCCCACTAAGCAAATAGAGAGGAGCCTACATCACACACAAAGGGACAGCCAGGCAGGCAGGCGTTCGATTGAAGCCGCAGTTTAGCAGCCACACAAAATGCGGAAGCGTGCAGCATCAGCAGTAACCAACAGTGAGTAACAGCAATGGCGGTCATGATAATGGCAATCTGTCAGCTCTGACCAAACTAAACAATGGCCGAACAAACGCTCTAGCACTCGCACTCGCACTCGCACTCGCTTACATACGTCGTCCTGGCAGGGACAGGATAACGCATTCAGCCAGCGAGACAAATTGACAGACAATTTAGCTGTCAATTGTGCTTTGCCTGCCCGGTCGACAGTTGAACCAACATCCTGGCATTCAGCGAATGACATTATTAGTTTCGCTCCAAAGCCAGACAATGGCTAGACCCACAAAGGTTAAGGCCAGTAATTTCTGCATAATAGATATGATAGATGTATAAAACATAGCCGATTAGATTATACAGGGTTCGTTGGGATTTGGTATTTAAATGATTCGAAAGTTTGGGATATGAACAAGTTAGATATTCTTTAAGTTAGTTCCACGAGTTCACAGCGGGTAAAGTTTACATACTTGGAGTTAATTATATTACCCAATATATAAATTATAAACCAAAATCAAGTTACTTAAAGGTCATATAACTCCTCTCTCAATCATAAATAAGGAATCCTGATCTGTCTTAAGGCGCACTATCTTAATGAATAGCTCTAGGACTTGGCAATTGGATGACGACTGAGCCGATCCGGCTGCAGGATATACAAAGAGCTGCCCCCGAGGACAATGGAAACGCTGCTGTAAGTAGCTGTAAGCACAGCTGCTTACTTTCGGGCATTTATCATACGCCGCGTGGGCCGGGCGTTGACATAACAATTAAGCGAATTGGCCGTGCTTAACAGCGGGGGGTGGAGGAACTGGGGAGGGAAATACCTTGGCTGATAATCTATTCTCAGTTATATTTCATAACGACAGTCTGCCGCTGACACCAACTTCCCTGCCGGCACTTAAAAGTGTCCTTATATAAGCCCACTGCCCAACAACAATATTTATGTTTCTGCCACTCTGCACCCCACTCTTGGCCAAGACATTCGGATCCCAATGTCGCCGCTGAGTGCATATAATTTCGTTGGCTTTGGCTTTGCGTAACTTTTGCAATTAGAACTGCAGCAAAGTAGCCAAGTGGTTGCTCGCAAAGTGCCCTCAACTTTGGTGGGGAGGGGATGCCTTCTCGACCCGCGGCGACCCTTGAGCCTCGCTGAGACCACAACTACCTAGTGCTTTACAGACTGGCACTTGTTGTGCTTTTAACATGTTGAAATTGTTGTTCCCAACACCACTTGCAGCCAGGCATTCCTCCTGTATTTTCGTAATTTTCGTTTGTGACTCGTGCCGCTGTCAAATGACAAAACTCGAATGTCGGACATTTCGAATGAGGGAAAGAAAGTTCCCATGAATGTGTCAGCCTCTGTGTGTGTTTTCCCTCGTTACCGATGCTGTTGTTCCTCCTTTGTTGTCCTTTGCCAGGACAGACAAGACAAAGCCCAATGGCTGTTGGTATAGATCCTGCACCGGGTATCCATTGTGGACGCTGACATCCCTGACGGATGTGAACAGAGCTCGATAACAAAAATACTTTTGATATCACAACAAAAACACACACACACAGTGCAAGCCAGTTGATTCGGGTCAAAGGTAAGGCAGATAATGAATGCATTACTCATTACCCGATGGGAATTGATCAGTTCTACGAATCCTATCCACGTCTAGACTGAATAAAACATATTGCAGTGCCTCCGTTTCGATTTCCATTTCCATTTTCATTTCCCCCCAGAATGTGCTACAAAAACTAAAAAAAAACTTGACAAGAATGAGGGAAAACATTTTCCACTTGCATTGTTTCTTTCCGGAGGACGATGATGCCCCACTTTGCTCTGTCTGTGAGTGAGTGAGTGTGCGTGCCGCATAAATTTCATTTTGAACAATAATAAGAAAAGTTGGATGCCGCTGGCTTGCGGGCCAGGCTTCCAGTCGGATCAAAATCACACAAATGGCAACAATGGAGGCCAGCGTGTGTTGTTTGTGTGTAAATAAGAAAAACACCGAATCAACAGTGAGGCGTAAAAAAACGGGTGAAAAATGACAGCTGACAGCAGGCCAGGGCCATGTTACGCATACGCACCATTGATCGGCCAAATCGCATTACGCATTCGCCATGTGGTCCGATGCAAACCTGTATGCGAAAAAATTCCAGCCAGCTTAATTACAACCTCCGGCAGGCAGGCAGGCAGGCTGACCCACTTTGATTTGGCATCGAGCAGGGAACATCTCAATAAAACAGGCTCTTCCCCTTTTGCAATATGCTTGTCGGTCTGCATCGGATGGGGTTTCATATGCACAGGATGCAGAGGATGCAACCTGACAGCATTTGCATTCCGTTGTCGATGCCCCAACATACGTGACTCTCTCTCTCTGACGACCGACACTTTGACACTTGAATAGATCCGGACAACGGGGGGGGGGGGGGGATAGCTCTGTCATCTCCATTGTGGCCACGTCTTTGCCGCTCCTAAGCCAATTAGATGGAACAAAGACCAATGCCGCAAAAGTTGCCACGTGTTGCTCGGGCATAAACAATTTATGCAGGAATTTACTCGAAATAAAAGCACCATAAAATCAGAGTAAACAAAATGAACAAAAGCTACTTGTTTTTTGTTTTTAATCACATTCAGGGGATTTCACTTACAATTTTTCGCTGATTTTCAGCATCGAGTCGAGGCCACGATGATGAGCAAAGCCAAGAAAAAAGCAAAGCGGTTTATTGCGTATTTTTTAGGTCAGAGCAAACAGCAAACGGGCACTGGGGCAGCTCCTCGATTGAAGAAGCATCTTCTTACCTCGCTGCATGTTTACCCTACTGTGTTTGCCTTTAATCGCATCTGCAATGAGTTTTCCGACTTTGATGAGTTTGCTCGCCCCGGGCCAGCAGCCGAATTTCCATATCAATTAGCAGCACTCGCCCTGATCGAACATTTCCGGGTGTTTGCGCAAAGCACCAGCCGCCTCATCGTCAAAGTGTATACCGTATCTAAATCTATATCTGTATCTGTATAAATAAACGCTTCTAATGAAATCCGATTTTC
The DNA here is from genome assembly GCF_035046125.1 of Drosophila serrata. NCBI lineage: Eukaryota > Metazoa > Arthropoda > Insecta > Diptera > Drosophilidae > Drosophila > Drosophila serrata. The sequence continues at coordinate 705,691 of NW_028257262.1, read as the reverse complement.
CGTGCCACTTTATGGGTTTGCCCGCCATTCAGTTACTGGCCCGAAAGGCAAAGTAACTGCAGGAGGACGCCACAGGACATGTTGCTTCGATGGCACTGCGCAACAAAGCACAAATTTTTGAAGAACTTTGAAGAGGAAAAATGAGTAAATATTGATTCTTTCCTCAATATTTTTGAGAATATTCCTTATAGAATATATTTTCTTGATCATCATCAACTGACCATTTCTATGCAAACTAGTTTCTAGTTCTTAAAATATATTTGTATAAAGCAGTCAATTTTGTCTCTTGTTCATGGGATTTAGTATATAAGTATTATCGGTCTGGATACACTATATTTCATTTACAAGAGTACCAAAGGTACACAGAAATGAAAAGAAAATTGAATGAATTAAAATGCTAAGCGGTGCCCGTCATCTGGGGGCCTTATAATGCATTTCGTATGCCCTTTTGCAGTTGCCCAGTGTAATCGTCCTTGTCGCCAGGTGGTTTGCGGTTGTCGGTGCTGTGGGTGGGTACAAGTAAAAGGTGGGGCTGGAGGTGTTCCACACTTGGCTGGCCACATCATCTTTTCGGGGCCATAGTGTTTGCGATGGAATGGCCGCACTTACGGGTAAGTGGATCCCGGGGCTCCGACCAGGTCACAGTGCGCCTCGGTCCAGCTGGGGCTGGCCGCTGGCAATATTGCATTCGCCACCCCATTTACCACCACCGCCGTCCTCGTCCGATAAGTTTCTAATGAGTGGTAATCGACGTTCGGCTGCATGTGTGGCCAGAAGCCCGAGGGTGCTTTTGGGTGGCTGAACGAACGTACTGGTCACTGCTGGCCAACAGCCCGTTTTTGTGGCAACTTTGGCGCACTCGAAACTCAATTTGCCTTTGTGCGCAACGCCAGGATCAGAGGAGCAGAGGAGCTGCAAGGACTCGCTGACAGACAGCGTATACTCGTAATTATTTAAATTGTCAATGGACAGCTGTGGTGCGATGTATGTGAATAATGCAGAGACACTTTTGGCGTAATGAAGAGCGTCGGACTCGTGTTTAATATCGCTAATGGCCGCGCCGAAAGGGTTGGTCCCTGACACCGGTCTTCACCTGAATTTCTAATGGGACCGTCCAAGTTTTTCTTACATCAGCTAAATCCAATTAAAAGTGGCTGCCAGGCAGAACTGAAAACCAATTTGGCATGCCGAAAATGTTGCTGCAAAAATGGATTACAATAACCCCCAAGAGTTGCTGACCAAAACTGCGCCGAGATCCAAATTGAATCACTTAAGGCTGAAAAATATTTAGAAAATACAAAATCCACTCGACAATCCATTGCGGCCAGTGTGAGTTGAGCAAAATAACAGAAAAACTAAATATAGAATTTAGCCAAACTGAAAACCAATTAAGAGCAGACACTTTTGATCTCATTGTGTGCGAAAATATTACAAATTGAATATTTAATGGCACTTCTATTGGCAGCATAAAAATAACAAGAAACAAAGGGATGGGCAGCCTGTGAGGTTGGCAAGTATTATTATTTTTTTCAGCTTATTCATATTTATGATGGGGGCGGCGGCTCTCTCTCGTTTTTATTTCCCTTTTTCCAGCTTGTTTTCCATGCTCATTTATACATCTGCCACTTGTGGCTCGCTCGAGTGCCTGTTATTGCTGCTGTTGTAGCAACAAATTGAGGGTTATTCCCCCGACAAACTTACAATTTCCGTTGGCTATTCACACAATTTTTGGGAATCGAGTTGTTGTTTTTTTTTTTTGTGCTGCCTTGGGTCTGGGGCTCGAATCCGGATCCGGGTACGGGACATGGTCCTGACCCAATATTTTCAGCTTGAACTGGCAGCGTTACTCCGTGTGCAGAGCAATCGTATCAGCTTGTATCTGCTTGTGTTTTTGGCTTTTCCTGGGAAAACACTATTTAGTTGCATCGGGCTAGCACACTTTTATGGGCAGCCGGAGCCGGGCAGAGGAGTAAGCGCATTTTGGCATAAATTTATTTTAGCTTTCCCGCATTTCGGTCTGATTCACAACGAAATGAAAATTTCGCAATCACCGCAAAATTGCTATTGCTAAATATGCAAACAGTTTGCTAATTATTATTGCGTGCAAATTCAATCCAATACAGGAATTTTCAATTAAGAAACCCTGACCAGAATCGGTTGGCTCTGCTGATTTATTCCCTAACAAAGTCTGTGAACGAATAATATCTTCCTTCGTTCTCCCGTTTTGGTATCTTTATTGAATTTCCTTTAATTTCGTTTGACATCCTTTGTGCGGTCTCAGGTTTTTCCTTGGCTGGTAATGCAATGCCTTTTTCGCCTCTAATTGCTTGTCTTGTCATCAAGTCTGAACATCAGCTTATATTAGCTTTTTCTAGTTAAAAGAAATTAATGCAGTCGGTGGAAACAATTTCTTTACTAAATTAAACCAGCAAAGAGATACGAAGTAGATTACCAGGGGCTATTTATTATTACTTTCGAAGTTCCCATGAAATGTAAAATGAAACTATTGTATAGAAAATGTTCCAAGAAAATATATGAAGGAAGAACATATGGTAGCAAGCTACATTTAGAACAAATAAAGCCTTAAATTGTCCATTGACGTGCGGGTGACGAATTTCTGACTAATTCTGATGACATTTTATCTTTGCCTGCGTCTTCAATATTATCTTGTTTACGGAAAATTGCTCGTTCTTATCAGAGAACCTAATAGCCGTGAGACATCGATCTCTTCTCGAGTGAGTTGCCGCGGCAGCAGCTGTCCAAACAGCGGCTGCCTTCCGTTTATAATGAGCAACATTCTCGAGCATTCGGTTCAGTCTCAATCTAACTCGCAGAGCGATTTGTCGGAAATATAGAAAGCGATTTTGCTAAGGAATATTGTTTCCGTTGAGCAACGGTTAGTTGGAATCGCTGGAACAGTGTGCATTAGAATATTAAAATACTTGAAGTGCTTAGCCATTGTGTTCTTTTCCGCTTGGATACGTCCAAGGACCTCAAACCCGACACTTTGGTTATGGCTGGCAGCCTACGACGTGCCCGGAAATCGGGGAGAAAAAACAGAAATAAAATAAAATAAAATAAAACAAAAAATGCAGAATAAGAGTGAAGAATATATATATGAAGCAAAGCGAGGAAGCCAGAGAAAGTAATTCAAAAGTTTTGCCACAGAGCAGAACATGCAACAAAGGCCAAGAAAAATTGAACTCAACTTGATGTCTAATTTAAAACAAACCCCAAAAACCAAGAGCCCGGGCAAACCGAGACAGACCGGGGCCAGGCCAGATCCTGATCCCGATCCCAGAAGCCAAAACAAACCGCAACAAAATTTACAACTTCAAAACTTTGCCATCCTGCCTGATGTGTGTGTTTGTGTTTGAGGGTTTCTGTTTTTTGTTTGTTCTGTTTTTTTGCTTTCCTTCATTGATGAGGTTGGTTGCTTGGTTGGGGGGTCAAGTACATAATTGAGATTGAACTGCAAAATAAAAGTTGACTCTTGGTCGTGGCGACTAATGCACAATCTTTGCTTGCTGCCACTTGCAGGACCTGCCAACGAACCGAAGGAGATGAATCGAACCGCCGGCCGCAGACTGCCGGTCCTCCAATTTGCCCTGCTGCTCAGTCTGGTGGCCCTGGGAGCCACCCGTCCGCCCACCGAGGATGACAGTGATGTGGCCCTCCTACCGCCGGATGCCGACAATGTGGAGGTATGTGTGTCTAAATGGGAAATCCAATCTGGGCGCCTGTTTACCCCCAAAGTGTCTCTTCCAAACAGATCCATCAAGTGGAACTTGTGAATGGCGTCATGCAGGAGGATCATCCGGTGATCATGTATAAAGAGGATTTTGTCACTGAGGATTTTGGTAAAGAAAATCACTATTTATATATTTTAGTTTCTACACCCATCATGTAGGGTATGATTATTTCAGCCATAAGCTTGAAACGCTGTGAAGGAGTCATTTCCGACCCTATAAATCATATATATTCATGATCAGCAGCGAAAGCCAAGTCGATCTGATTATGCTCGGTTGGAAAATAAATTTTTGAAATTTTTTCAAAATTTGGAAATTTTATAAGGGGTTACATCATTAAAATTGTCAAAAATTTGTTTTTTTTTTTTTAATTTTAAAATATAGTACGCAGATTTATTAATATATTCAAAATTAAGATGGGACTGCTATCCAAATTAAAATTAAGGCAGTTTTGGCAGAGTTAAGAGTTTTTTAAACTTTGATTTTGTCGAAAAAATGTTCCTATAAAAATATATATAAATATCTAGTCAAAGAATTCCAATATTATAAGCTTAGTTAAGAGTGATTTGATAGTTCTCTAATTGAAAAGGAAGAGGGAAGGATACATAAACTTCTGCTTTTCATGTTTCAGTTAAATTTAATAAAATAAATATCGAATCTTTATATTTAGACCCCTCTAAAAACGCCACCAGTCCAGGACACCACAAAAAGCACAGGCGAACGCACCATCATCATGCGGAGCCTCAGCCAGAGAATGAGGGCGAAAAGATCCTGTTCGATGTCCTGCCCGACAAACCGATTGTGCTCAAAGACGACCTAGAGGCTGTGCCCGTTAGCAACTTGGAGGCCACTCAACTGGTGACACCTGTAAAGGAGCAATGGCTACGGAAGCTGCCCAAGAAGTACCACAGTCGCCAGCGTCGAAGCCCTCAGTGGAATGGACTTATCACCGGCTATTCATATAACAGCCACCTTCCCCTGCAGACCCTTTACTATTTTCCTCGGTAAGCTGCATCCAGAGGAGACACGACGAGTCAGAAGTACAACCTTCCATTTCCCATTTCAGTTTGCCGGTGCCGGGCAAGAAACCCAATCTGCAGGGAGGAAATCGAGGCTCACAAACGAATAGAATCCCGAATGGGGGGGATGTTCAACAGCCGGACGATATTAACAGTCGACTTGACTTAATACATGACTCCGATCCAGCCAATGCTGATTTCAGTCAATTTAATAATCCCAGGCCCACGCGCCGCCCGGTTCCTTCGAACTCGGTTGCTTCGGGTGGTGGCCGTGACGGTCCCATTTCCGGTGGCAATGCCATTTCCCGCCCAGGTAGGTGACCAATGCCCTAAACTCATTATCCCTAGACTCAGTATCCATTCGAATATCCGTGAATAACCAAAAAAGAGAGCTTTGCTAATTAACTGCCATCGTTTGTCCCTGTCTCCGACTATCGCTTCACCTTCCACCCGACCTGACCTCTCACCCTTTTGTACTCTTTGTGAATCGATAGAGAACCGGCCGATGACGAATAGGCCCCCCCAGAGCCAGGTGCCCACCACTGCGCCCAAGGTGACCAACTGTGTGTGGGCGATCGTGAATTGCTGCGACAGCGGCAGCAAGAAGATCCGGTACGCCTGCTTCGAATCCTTTGGCTGCCACGGCGCCTTCTGGGGCATCAATCCATGTGCGGACGAAGGCGTGCTCGACGGTTCGTTGGCCCAGGTCCTGCGCGCCTTCCCATAGGCGGCGGGCCGATCCTGCTTCCAGCGTATTTGCCAAATTTGTCTCAGCAACACTCACATAAATAATTTATTTTTTACATGCCTAAGTCTAAACTCTTGTAAATAAAGCGTTCGCTTTCCCGCGAATTATCCTTTCTAAAAGTCTGTTGCCTGCTTAGCGATATGTTAACTTGCGTAGGATAACAAATTTTAACCAAATCACTTGCATGTTTATTTTAAGCCATTTGTTTAATAACCGCTTACTATGTTAGTAACACAAAAAATAGAGAATTTTACATAACTATTTCAGTCATAAGCTGCATGTAAACAAAGTAGTTTTCAATTCAAACTATAACATCATTTCAAAGTCTTAGATAACTATATTAACATAGTTTGGAAAACTAAAATGCATTCTGTATACATTGCCAAACTATTCAAATCAAATTACAGTGAATTCCGCAACAGTGTTGGATAGGTTTTAAATTATTTATTATTTTATTACTTTACCATTTACCACTTATAAATGCCACACAAAACGATGGTTAAAAATTCTATCAATGCATTATGTATATTTTTATAATTCTTCTGGTATTTCTCTATTCTTGGCAACATTCCTTTGTTGGTATTTAATACATTTTGAATGGCTAATTGACCTGGAACCTGATACAATAATTAAACTCATACGCAATATAGTTTCCAATTCATTATTTTTGTGTGACCAATCATCGCCATACAATCCAGAAAGCAATTTACAATTTTCCAATTTAGCCCTGCGACTTCAGTATGTTTGTTTAATTGGATGCCAATCGATTGTCCAGACATGTAATCCGCTCACAATTCAATTCCAATTACACAATCCCTTCAGCCATATCAATTAACCAACTGGCAAGAGGCCCTCGGCCATTGATGGTCTATCTTTTAATTGGCCGTCTATTACGAGCCGCAGAACACAATTTACACCTGCAAATCCAATTGCAGATCCTCTCTGCTCGAGGACATCATTATTTTGCTCCTTCATAATTGGGACATATGTGCAGGGAAAGAAAAGCTTTTGATAAGGATAATTGTAGTCCTGTTAAGTCTTTCCACTGACAAATTCAGGATATAATAAATAGAAGCAGAAAGCGATGCTCATTCATCCTTGTTATTATTTTCTTTTCTGTGGTTTTTATAACCAAAAGGATAAATACAGAAAAAAAGGCACAGACTTTATAATTGAAATTAAATTCCAATTGAAATTTAAATATTTATATGGTAGCTTCAATTTTCAATTTAAATTGTCCATATAAATTGATGTAACGAGCTTTTGTTAGCGGAAATGAATCCTGGGAAAATTAACATTTATTTCGCTGTGCAATTGCATCATCTGCTGTTGTTCATTAAAGCCTAAACATCGGCCCGTTGTTCATTAATTGCCAGAACAAACAGACGCACTCAATTGGTGAAGGCACACCCACATACACGCCGAGAAACACACACATTATCCTGCATCGCACACATCGCACATCGCATCCTGCGCCCTCTTGGCACCCATTCACTTGCACTTAGCACGATGGTTTACATGCTGACGCCTCTTAATTGCAGCCGACGACCTCGTGGCCCAAGCCTATCCCCTATCCAGCTTCACGCCCCCAGCCTCCGTCCCCCAAGCTTCCGCCCCCCGGCCATCCTTCAGACAAGGTAAGCCCGCTGCATCAGCTGCATGCGTTGCATGTGTTGCATGTGTTGCATGACCTGCTCCGGCAGCGAAACCGCAACCCACGACCGCCATTCAGACATCAGCTCACCTCACCCTTTGCCATCCTTGCAGACAGCCTGCAGTTTCCCCAGGAACTGGAGCACCAGGCGGGTAGCCAGTGCCAGCAGGCCTCCAAGTACTGCTGCGGCCTCCGGAACATTGCATCGCTGTACGAGTGTTACCAGAAGCAGGGATGCAACGAGAGCCTCTCGGACATAATCTCTGGCTGCTCCTAGACCGGCTCCTGGCATTTATCCTTACTTAGGTTCTAAAGTGTTAAGTAATGTCAACAAAGCACTCGTGTTTCAAAGACTCCGCCTGCACCTCAAGATTTATCTGCGGATAAGCTAATACACAATATCTAGTCGGCTGAGATTCAGCAAAGGCTGGTGCAAGCGGGGCTGGTCCTATGTTAATTATACGGAAGTCATAAATTATTAAAGATTTGTATGCTTCAAACTACAAAAAGTGTTTAAATTAAAGACTTAAATGTAAAGGTAAGTTAAATCGAAAGCATTTCATTTAGACTTTAATTGCTTCTACTTTTATCAATAATAACTTATAATTTCTCTTTACCGTAGATAAAAACAATTTTACTCAACAATTAATTGAAATCTTATTCAATATTTTGTAGTAATTAACCATCTTGGCCAGCGAGTGCCAATTGTTAATCATTTCGTTGAAATTCTACTTTATTCAGTTGAAACTAATTTCCGAACAATTGAAGACACAGACTGAAGTTCTTTGCTTTTCTTCATTGATTTCCTTTTCCACTTCCACCACTTTTAGTTCCATTTGTATGTAGGTGTCCGACCAGGAAAACCGCATAGGAAACAGTCCAAAGGCAGGACAACGACAGCTTGACAACAAATCTCCGCTGAGTTAATTTGCCAGCCTAATGTCATTTCCCAGGGAATTCAGGGACCCAATCAAAGGACGTAAGGCGATTACGCAGTGTCCCGCCCACTGCCCCTTTTCGAATTGGTTTGAACTGAATAGATCTGCGTGCTATGTTGTTATTTAAGTATTTTCTAAAGAGGGATTCCCTACACTTAAGCTTAAATTGATAGGTTTTTGACCATTTTTATAAATAATACTTGTCAAGGAATGTTTCTTGAAAAGCACTTAACATTTAGGAGTATAAACCTATAAGGTATTCACTTCGTTAAATGGTTCTTAAACTTATGATTTGGTCTCTATATTCTATTTCTAGTTTAGTTTTCTCTCTGTGTATGGAGCACTCACCGCTTCCACTGTCGTAGGATCTGGTGGTGGAGCCACTGGTATTGGAACGTTTTATCTCGCGTCGACCCATGTTGCCTGCGGTTTGCTGTTGCTCCTCCGGACTCCTGGGTTGCTTTGGTTGCTGCTGCTGTTGCTGCTGGTGGTGTTGGTGGTGGTGTCGTGGGGAATCTCTGGACACGTGGCACGTGGCAAGGAGCGCACAGGCTGTGGAGGCAGCCGCTTTAGCAACCGCCGAGCTGTAGTTGCCACCAACGGTGGAGCTGTTCTGTTGCTGGTGCTGGGTTTGGGTCTGGTTTTGCTGGAATTGGTGGTGGCAATTCAGCGACGGTGTGGAGGCTGTGGTGCGACCGCTGTGGACCAACAACGCCTGGCCAGAAGCGGTGGGCGGGAATTCGAAGTAGTTAACCTGCAGCTGATTGCCAAGCAAATTGATGGCCGGTTTCGTGGCCAAACCGCTCGAGTTCTCCGCTGGCTGGTGGCTGGTGTGACTGGAGCTACTGCTGCGCCTGTGCTGGTGCTGGTGCTGGTGCTGGGTAATGATGCTGATGCGGATGCGGATGCTGGGAGTGGGGCGGAGTGCTGCTGCTGCTGCTGCAGCTGGCCGGGTTCACTTGGTGCGGTGTGGGCGGCGGCGGGGGGCAGGCGTTGTTGATGCTGCTGCTGCTGTTGGTGGAGGATGATTTGCGCAGTGACGATGGTCTCAACCCTTTGACAGGGTACAATGGGTACTATCGTCCGGCAACGCGTACCCAATCGCGGCGGTCACTGTTGTACCAAATGCCTACAAAGAAAAATATAAATCATAAAGAAGGTTTTTATAACATTTAAATTCTTTGCTATTTACTGCACACCTTAAAAACAAGACATCAAAATGCCCTTAAATATAGAAATGTGTTTCTTGTAAAAGTTCTGAAAAGATATTTAATATCTTGACCATAAATATATATACTTTAGTAACCCCATTTTTGTTGGCTGTGCAGAGACGAGACAATACACAACAGTTGCGGACAACTTGGCTGCGTAATCGTTATTGTAGCCCATCGATAAGCGGACATTAACTGCATGCCGCACATACATGCCCTCACATGCTGGTTGGATTAAGGGCAAAGTGCACTTTAAGCCAACTCCAGTGGCGACGCGTGTCCTGCATGACAACGCACAACGCAGATTGCGCATACGCCCCGTTAATGTCCGCCATTAGCAACGCCATTTGGGACAGCACGGCCATCGTCGTCGGCCAGCGTCAATTTTGCCAAATATTTGGCACATGAAATCATTTTGCGCTAATAAAATTTAACGCCCATTGGGCGGTCCATTGATTTCCTGTAAAACGCCGGGACCGCAAAAACTGGCCACACACTCACAAAGTGTGAGTCCCACAATAACCGCATTGTAATCGCCCCTAATGGTTCGGCATTAAGATTTACACAGAAAAACCATTAATATCTATGCTCCAAGGATTACCCCGGCTCGCCGAATCGCCAATCAAAATTGATTAAGTCGCCGGAACACAATTGAAAGTTTAATGAGGCGAGAGTCTCCCAAGAAAAATTAATTAGACCAAGACAATACATTTGTTTGCGGAGCCAGAAAAGGAACTCTTTACAAGGGATACTTGTCCCACAGAACTGCACTTTATATTGAATGATTTCTAAGAAATTCACTTTTCTGCGCACAAATCAGGGGAGCAGTAAATGCAATAAGGCCAGGACAGGGAGCAATAGAAATCAATGCATATTGAATTAGGTTCGGATATTCACAAGACAGATGCCTTTGCCGTTGCCTGGCTGCAGTTCTACAGGTCGAACAGCCCGGCAGCCAGGCAACCGAAGGTAAAATCAATTGATTAACTGGGGAAGCATCAAATCGAATCAGCGAGAGGTCGTGTGGGGAAAGTCGCTCCTAGAGCTGTCCATGCAAATGCAATTGCAGCTGCAATAAACTTGTTTGATGCACTATTAAATTATGGCCAACCCGCCGTCACTCTCAGTCTCGATCTCAGTCCCCAGTCCCAGTCTCAGGTGGCAAATCAGCAAGTGGCAAGTCGGAGGATGAAGCTCACACAAAGGCGGCCCAACTTGACTTCGCGAAATGCAATTTAACTTAATGGAATCCAGGCTGAAAGCAACCTCCTGGAAACACCACTTTCCTTTCCTGCTTAGCGATGGTCAGCACCAGCTGGCGATTCAATGTCAGTGTTTGTCAACGCCAACAAAAAGCAGCATCCTTGGGCCAGGACAATTGCTGTCCCCGTTTGCAGCTCTCAAGAGTTGCGGCAGCTCGAACTCTAAGCTCCTAGCCCCCATTTTCTTTGAGCCTTGACTGATGGAATTGATTTTGCCAACTCATTTTTGTGACAATTAAAGCCTTCTCAGAATTTGTATTGCTGCAGCATATACTCATTTTTATCATTTTTACAGAGAAATTCAAGAAAGTAAGTCGCATTTAAAAACCCATTGCAATCCTTTTAATAATAATTGATTGCTTCATTCGATGGAACACTAATAGCGTTGAATTTATATATGAACTTTAAGATATTCTTATGAAAAATGTATTAATATATACCCGTACAGTTTGTAATTGAGTTTGGGGTCCGAATTTTAAACTGATTATAATTAAATCAATAAATTTATAATTTCCAATGTGTTACTACTTTTAATAAATGTAAGTTATGGGTAGTATATGATCTAACAAATCAAAATTATAAAAAAATCAATAACTAAGTCAAAAATTCATTAATTTCAATTCGAAAAGATGTTTTGTGTTAGTTTTTATTAGGTTATCAAATCTGCATACCAGATTTTTAAATTTACAAGATTCCATTTTTTGTTAAGTTTTGAAAATTTAAATGATGTAACCCCTTACAAAAATGTGATATTTCGAAAAAATTTCGAAAATTTATTTTTCGACCGGACATGTCTAGATCGATTCGGCTTTTGATTATGATCAAGAATATATATGATTTATGGGGTCGGAAATAACTCCTTTAGGAGTTACAAGCTTCTGACTTAAATTAGAATATCCTGCAATGCTAAGTAATAATAGTATCTAAGTAATACATCCTCAGCTATTTAATCGTGGTGATGCCTAATTAATTTATTTAAAGCTCACAGTCTTCGTTTTGCGTATTTATTTAGCTTAATTTACTTGGAAAAATATTATTTGGTGTTGGCATCACGTTCGTTACGTATTCAGTTCGATGGACATGGAAAACGGAGCGACAGAGGTTCGCCTTTCAGGGGAAAAGCTCCTTCTTCCACATGTTGCGTGTAATCGGTCTCGATGCGAATTACCATAATACGACACCAGAAAGGACACATAAAAGGCAACACACACGCACACACTCACAGACCCGAGTATATCCGTGCCAGTTCGAATGAATCTCAGTTTGCGCTCGACCAACTGGAGCTTAGACAAGGAGACGTTCGAGTTCTTTTCCGTCGGAGGACGGATTAAAGCGTCAAATTGTTAGACAAGTTCTTGGTTTTCCTTTTTGTTCGAGCGTAGATAGATCAAAGCCGCTGCATATATGCATACATACTCGTTATATATATATATATCTATATGGTACACAAGTCCGCCAGCAAGCACGTGTATGTATTGTGCAGCGACGTGGCTTAAGCCCACATCCTCGACAATGCCTTTTAATCAATTCCCCCCCCAGTTACACCAGCTCCTCCATCAATAAACGAAAGGCAGCCCCCAGTCCGGAAAATATGAGTTTCCCTTCTCGACGAAGGTCGGCGCGTGCCTGCCTTTTATTTTCGCCAGTCGGCATTTTTCTTTTTTGCGAGTCCGAGGGATATGTCAATTTTTCTAATGAGTTTGCAGAAATAAATAAATAAATCTCGGACCTTTGCCTATACAACATTTTAAAGTCCATTTATTGAAGAAAGTGCACGGTAAGCATTATTGCCTAAGTTTATTTATTTGAATTTATTAACCAAAATTCACAAAGTCCTTTAACGATCGAATTATGCATATAGATACCTCTTAAGGCAAGATGGGCGAAAAAGATGCAATTGTAAACTTTGTGTCCATTAAATTTTAAAGCCTTTTCCGGACAAGTTTTAACGATGTGGCTTAAGATTTTTAAATGAGTTTAAGCCAACTCACATAAACTTGTCTTCAGTACTTAATTGAATCCCATTTAAATGACAGTTTATATGCAGATCTTTTTGTCATCTATTTTAGTGAAGTTGGCCTAAATAAATAAACTATTTTGGCTTTTCATTTTAAAGCCCATTTAGTTGGGCTCTGTACACCTGACTGGCCACACACTGTCACTATTTCCCCGGAAGCTGTGCATTAAATTTGGTGGCTGCAAGTCCTTGGCTCATAATCACAGGCACACAGACAGGTGAGATAACGCCCACCTGCGAAAATGGAATTTAATTTGCTAATACGCTCCGTTGAGTGGCAACGGGAGCTGGATGAGGCCGCCTATGATGGGTTTTTTGGGCTGTGCGCCTGCGGCAGAAATTGTTGAAAATACTTTGCAAATCGTTGCTCCATCTACTCATGCCCAGCGCCACTTATACCCGCTCCCAACCCAGGCAGGCACCAGGACTTCAGTCATTCTCAGCTAAAACTTGGCTTTTACATAGTTGAGCTGGCAGAGTGCCGCCTGGTCTGGGCGCTCACATAGTTAAGCCAATGTAAACTTTTTTAATTTGCAATAATAATAAAAAATTCCGTTTTCGGCTAAGACTCTGGCAGCCAAAGAATTTTCAAAGCCACGTCCGTGTCCCAGTACCGAATAATTCAACAAGTTTTATGCGTCGCCATCGTCATCATCAACCTCGTCCTCGTCCTCGTCCTTGTCCTTGTCCTTGTCCCAGTGCTCATCCGCACCCACATTCACGTCCACATCGCTTCAAAAATATTTGCGGTTTCTGTCTGTGTTTTACAGCAGCTCGCACACATGAGCGACAGGCCGAACGGGGGGCGAAGTGCTTAATCCCCGGCCAGCCGTGTAGTTTAAAAACCCATTTTGATTTATGAATGGCCCTGGGTAGAGGCATTCAAACACCTGTTTCAAATTTATTAAACTCCAGGCGCACTATAAACAGTGTTCAGCGAACTGCGAGGCGACAGAACCAGCTCCAGCTCCATGTTCACCTCCAATTCCTGTCCCATCTTGATGATGTATTCACTGGGTGGCGGAACTGCCAATTGACGATAGCGGAATCAAATCAATAATACCACGAACTCAATCAACTGCAAGTCAGAGAGGCATTCGATTGGAAAGGGAAGTGGGGAGTGGGAGTGGGAGTGGAAGTGCAAATCGGAAGAGCTAACTGCGGGCTAAACAAATAGTTGCATTGCCCAAGTCAGGAGCTTGACCCGGTTCGATCGCTCGATAATCTGGCAAATGTTTTCGACTGTTCCATTAGTCGCCCGCCAGCCCGAGGGGGTCTTCAATCAATGAGCTGGGGCTTGGCGATGGATTTAGCTTGGCTCTGGCTCCAAAGCTTAAAGTGACATAAATGGAGGCAGGGGCGCACTCCAACGGGGGGTCCAATGAAATGCTGGCTGAGACCTGCATTTTTGCCTCAAATGCTCATATTATGTTCGACGGAAGTTTGCATCTTGTCGAAAGTATTTATGGAATTTCCTCATGCCAGACAACTGAAAGTCTAGGCACTGAGAGAATATGTTTTTCTTATTTATAATTGAAATGTTTTAATTGAAATAACATGCTGGGAATTGCTTTAGATTATATGTTTAAATAAACATGTGAAATATCTATTAGAGTTGATTAAATACAAATAACTTAAGGACAAACACAAATCATCCCTGCAAGTGTATAGTTAACCAATTCCCACAATTCACAACCTCCGACTAATATTTATTTAATTCAATTGAATAAATTCCTGTCATATCCAGATACTTTAAAAAGTTTTTCCGCTTTTCCCGCTTGAATTCCAACAATTTCGTAACCCATTTTCACTGTGCACCTGTTGTCGTCGCTGTCATTGGCCTGCTCGTTTGGCCCAAAATCGATTAGGATGCCGGGAAAGGGATAACTCCAAGCGCAGGATGACGAGAAGGACGAGGTCCTGGGCCATTTAAGTGAAACGAAGGCAAACGCTATGCTAAGCGAAAGTGTGGCAACATGTGGCTTGGGGGACAGGGGGCCAGGCTGGGTTTTCCCCCAAAGCAATGCTGTTTTTTCCCCACGGTATTTTTGTCGCTACAAAGGGCCGCTTGATTGAACAAGTGTCCTGCTGCCCGGGCACCTGAAGGACTGCTGATAAGCGGCAGTTTGGACACGCGACCTGCAGCAACTTCACTCCCCCTGTACTGTACTGTGCGTTTGTTGTCGCACCTGGCTGGAAAAAGTTGAAGCTTTTTTTTGCCCACCTGCGGCCACTGACAACTGCATCTGTGGAAGCTCCAAACAGGACAGCTGGACAACGGACTCCGGCTGTTTGGGTGTCACTCCGCCGGCTGTTTGTGTAAGCCGCATATGCAAACATAAACACAGACAAAAAAAAAGGATCCCTTCCCTGTAATGCCTGTTGCAGAAACAGCAAAAGCAGCGGACAAAAAATTGCCACAGGATATGGCTGGCAAGTGCTGTGAGTTTAATTAAAACTTAATGAAATGAAGAGTAATACTTTCATTGGCCATTTGCATATATGCGAGAGATGTTTTTCGCAATTTTTGTCGGATGTGCGGATGTGCAAACATGTCGAGCTCGCAGCTTTGCCCTGTTGGTTTAGTGTCGGACTTTACCAAATTAAATAAAGCCGCTGGCATGGCAACACAAACACGACGAAAAGCGTCGGAAAAGTGGTTAAGCCGGCGGCAGTTTTAAAGCCTCGGAATAATCACAGTGTTTAAAATATCATCGTTTACAAAATGTTGATTGCGCAATAGATTAACTTGCCGCAAAAACCAAACTACTTCGGTGAGTGTAGTGTGGGCAAACAAGTTAATTGAATTTACAAATTGTGTGTTTCAATGCAACCACCAAGCGTTGCAAAGAACGAAAGTTGTAGTTTCAACTTGGAACGACTATAAGTTCGTGGAGTGGCTCCAGGGACTATGATCTGATTGAGTTATCGTGGGTTTTGGCCAATGTTTGTTCAAAGTAAATGGTATCCTTCATATTTACAATCTGCTGAAGTTCAAAGCCCTGACAGACATTCATCAAAAATGCTCCAGAATGTTCCAATTTCACGGGAAATGTCTGCAGAAGAGAGATAGCAATCCACCCGTGAGACATGCTCCAGCATGTGTATCTTAAATTCAGATTTTTCTCACCGCTCTTATACATATATATATTCTTTATAAACCCTCTGCCCTGCTCTGTACGACTCTTCAGTTAAGCAGTTTAAAGTCGTTTGCTTGCCAGGTGAAGACGAATCAAATTTCATGCTCGATTTACACATTCAGCAGGCAGCGTGAATTATTCAACGGGATAAGGGTCAGGTATGGCTGTGCGTGTGAGTTAATTACTCCCCGAATCGCATATATATCCACATATATATCTCTATATATATACACTGTGTACTGTGTGCTGTGTGCTGTGTGTGTGCTGCCTTTCAGCCCGGCTTTCTGCTTCACTTGGCCATGCCTCGGCAGTTTCAACTGCTATTTGGCGGACCTGGCACCCTCCCTGCATTAACTTCATTATCACTGCACAGCAATTTTAGCATACCTGCCTCCTCAAACATAAAATATAATGCTTTGGCCCCTTTTTTTTTTTGTTGTGTGCGCTTTGCCATGGCTTTCCCAAGCTCCTTTCCGCACTTCGCTTCCGAGTTTTCCCTGGGAAAACAGCTTTGGAAAATTTGCACGTCATACGCACACAAGGCTTTCGGGGGAGGGGACCGGGCTAACAACTGACAACCCTTTTTCCCTAGCAGCGTTTTATGTGCATTTTAAGCGAGCCGAGCGGAGCAAAGTTGTACGTTTTACGATGTGTTTTCAACAGTTGGTACGTGACTTTTCACTGAGCGGCGCAGTTGATGCCTCAGATTTTTTGGCCAAAGCCAAGAGTCAGGCTGCCAGCCGATAGGGTCAGTCAACAGTTGGCCAACGAGAGGATGAGTGTGTGTGTGTGCTGCACTCCTATTAATTGCATGTGTGGTTGTAGTCAGCTTTGACATGAACATGACATTTGGCATTGGCACAGGAGAGGGGAGATCGAGTGCAACGTATCAAGAGTATGTGGCTGTATTTGTAATTGGTTTTGCGTTAAATGTCTAAACTGTGTGCCGCACGCACCGCAGTGGCTAAAATCTCTGAACAAATGCACTGCAAAGTAAGATATATCCTTGATAAATTAAGCTAAGTGAAATTATGTTTCAAAACTAGACAAAGAAGCATTTCATTCTCTCACAGATCCCTTGGCAACAAAGAATCCAATCTGATCCTAAATCCAGGAAATTCCATATTTTTGTTATATTTTATATTATCCTTCCTGTTTTGTTCAGTGTATTCCACATACCAATAGAGCCGCCCATTTCCGCACACACATCGCTTCGTTATCGTTCTCATTGCATTATGGTCGACAGGCAAAAATTGACCCACTTGTGCAGACGGGGAAAACGGAGCATTGGGCTATGCAGGAAAGGAGTAGAGTGCACCACAACCTAAATCCACTTTCGGTGGCAAAGCGTGTAATTAGCCTTCGCCCGAGTGGCAAACGAGAACCAATTACAATTTCTATTTGCCGGCTATAAATCAGAGCCAGACCGAGAGAGAGAGAGGAAAAAATACAAAAAACCGAAATTCAAACTAATAACTAGGCGGCCAAAATTGCTGTTGCAAATAAAGTGAACCATGGAGCAATCCAAGGATAACAAAATGTCACCAAAAGAATCACAGAATAAAACCAAAAAACCTAAAACCCTCCCCCCCCCCAAAAAAAAAACCAAAAAAGACACAAAACAAAAAGAAATTAAGGCGAACAAATGGCAAGCGTTGCAAAAACTGGAAATTGCCCGCAAATGTATGCTATGAAAAATTTTCATTTCGAAATCGCCCGGAAAAAAGGACCAAGAACAATGGAAATGGTGGGGGGCGAAAGTGAAACGGAATTGCAATGTGCACTCTCTTGCAATGTGTGTGAGTGTGTGTGTGTGCGGGAACTCTGTATATGTGTGTGAGTGCAGTTAACGGTTTTGAGTGTGGCCAGCGGAAAGCTGAGCAAAAAAATTCTGAAAAGTCCTGCCCATTAAAGACAAGCCGATGGAAATGGATGCTTTCTGTAGTTTACTTGCGAGTCCCTTTCCGCGGGATCTGACAAATGGTGGAATGGAGAGGCGAGAAGTGCCGGAAAAGGACACGGCACACGGGAGAGAGAAGAGTGGCAAAAATAAAAAAAGGATCAACTGGCAGCAACCGTTTCCTTCCATCCTCACATCCTCCATCCTCTTAAACTTGAAAAGCAACTTTCGTTTGAAAATGTCGCCATAGAGATGATATGGAATTGATGAAAGTAAACCGCTGCAATGCAAAGAATTTCCCCATAACCCGCTAGCTTACAGCGCTTTCAATTTGATTAGGATTATGAAGAAACAAAGGCACTCTACAAGCATTATTAAATACTGAAAAGACGATACTTGTAGGAATGTGGTGTGAATATTTCTAAAGCAAAACATAAGAGCTTCTAGGAAATACTTTATATTTATTTATGAAATGTTTATGCTTCTGGAATCCATGAAATTTAAATAGACAAACATTGAAGCTAACTTCGGGAAGTCGAAGTGTGTAATACTCTAGCAGTTTGCTATAGGATCATGGGATCAAATATATAACCTATCATAGTTCGTGTACCATATATAAAAACGATATTTGATATGCTAATTTTTTGGGTAAATTAACGTTTTTAAAATACCATAACTAAACCAAAATTGCATTAATTTCGATTCGGAAAGCTTTGCTAGTTTTTATAGGGCTAACAAATCTGCATACTAGATTTTTAAATTTAAAAGATTTGATTTTTTGTCAAATTTTGACAATTTTAATTATAAAATTTTCAAATTTCGGAACAATTTTTTTAATTTAATTTTCGACCGGACATGGCTAGATCGATTCCACTGTTGATTCTGATCGAGAATATATATTATTAAAGGGTCGGAAACGACTCCTTCACGAGTTACAAACTTCTGACTAAAATTAGAATACCCTGCAAGGGCAAGTTAATGTTTGAAATTTACATTCCGTAAATATTGTTCCAGTATTGTTCATATTAAGTAAACCGCGTCATAGTCAAACAATTGCTTAAATTGCATTTAAAATTGATTAAATGATAAATGATTTTTTGAGAGTAGTTATCATTGTGGCCAATTTTAGACATGAACACAATTTAATTGATAATTGCTCAAATCGCATAACACCTGCTGCAATTATATCTGTAAATTGATGTGATAAACTTAGTTAAAACCTTTATAATACTTTTAAAATTACTTTAAAGACATCACTGGTCACCAAGGACATAATGATTTAAAAGCAACTACAGCTGTACCTTAACTATTTATGGTTTTCAAAACCTACCAAGAGTATTTACTGATATTGACACAACCATTGCTATTCTTTCTTCCTTTATTGTATAGGAAAATCGAACTGAGTGCTTCATCCGACAAGGAGCCCTCTCACAGAAGAAAAAAAAAATAGGAACCTTTAGCCGCTTTTGCAGACTATTTACACACGAGCGTCCGTACGCATAAGAGTGTGCGAGTCCTTTGGTTTTCCTAAAACTCTTCTGCCCCCCATATTCACACACACACACACACACACATGTGTGTGCAAAACTTCACAATTTGATTCGGCGAGGCGAGAATGGGGTGCCGGAGGGGGGAGAGGGAAGGGAAACGATTTTTATTTTCAATTTTCTTTGTCGAACACATGACAAAGTGCTATCAACAAGCGAGCGATGCGATGCGACGCGTTAAGGGAGCAGCAAGGATGGGAGCAAGTGTATGCGTATGTGTATGTGTGTGGTGGGGTTATGGGGCGTGGCATTTGCCTGTTGAAATATTGCAACCGCTGCCAATAAGCGAAGAAAGGATAACAAAAATTGAGCGATGTGTCTGTGGCAGCCACGGCTACAAGTCTAATAAGGACAACATGAATGATACGTATTGTAGACATCCATCGGCACACAGATGTGTCCCCATGTCCTTATACATATGTATGTCCCTCTGGGCTCGATACTTGTATTGATAAAATGACAAATATGGCTTCCATCGTATTTTACTTGCGGATTGCCATCACAGCTGGGGCTTGAAATGCGATGAGAGCCGCCGGAGGAAGTGGTTTGATTGCCACCTCGTCAGTTGCACCTCACTTCCGGTTTCGCTGTCCTTACACACATTCTCTGTCACTGTGAAATATGTACTGTCACTTTTGGGCAATGTTGGTTGCCTAACATTGACAAAATGTCCACAATTTATCTTTGACTTGAGTCTTAAATGTTTGACTAGTAAATTGTACATTACTTAAAGTAATATAAAGAGAAATCCATATCCTTGTACTATCCATACATGCTGATAAAATATAATGAAGGTAAATTAATATCTGCTATAAAAACAGTATTGATTCATTAACTTAATACTGTAATGAAGTTACATAAAAGGACTATTAATAATGAAATTATTTCTTTAACACAAAAACTCATGAAATAAAACATGTTAAATCCCTGTCTCCATTCATCTCTTTTCCTCTATTTTCCTTTCACATTTCCCTTGGAAAGCTGATCAAATAAATGATGAACGAAAATGATGGCTTAAAGTGTTAATTAAACATACAAACCAAGCTCGTTGGCATGCTGTTGCTGCTGCATAATTTGAAAATTCGCAGCCATTTTTTTGTATTGTTTCATATTCCCGCCACCCCACTTGTCCTGTCCATTTGCAGGTCCTTTTTTTCGTTCCCAAACACAGTCCCTACATCCCCACATCCGTACCCATCCACATCCGCGTTCGCATTCCCTTCCCAGCGTCATTACAGCTTGTAAGTGCTCATTAACATAAGCCGCTGATGTCGTTGTGCACATTGTTGCCATTCCGGTTGCTCAACGAACTTTTGTTTGCCTTTTTGCGAGTGGCCAGGACTCGGGACTCAGGACTTTGGACTCACGCTGATTGTCGCATTTAAATTAATTTTAATAAAACGACAAAAAGCAGGAATCAAGCAAATTATAGAATCAAAAGACACTGGCCCATAAAAGTAAACAGCCAGGGCAGGCATCGGGGCAACGGTGGGGGGTGAGGCGGGTGGATATGCCCAAAAGCCCCGAATATAAAAGTTAAATTAAAAAATAATATCCAGCGAGCACAACGGCATTGAAAACGTTGAGCGGAGAAAGCGAACAAAAATGCGAATTACACATAAAAAGCCGCAATTGAGTTTTTGGACTTGTCCCCATGCCGCCTCCGCAACGACCGGAAAAGCACTGGGAGGGAAATCGGGGAAAGCATGGCGGGGAAAATAAGGGACCGAGTGGGTAACTTCGCATAAATATATGCGTAAATCTCGACGAATTTCAGGGAACTGACGATTCGAATGGGCGTTGTAAGTGCACAGAAAAACCAAATAGAGTCCTCTACATTTGATATTATGAAAATGTAAATATAATACATAAGTTGTGACCCATTAAACCTTATTTTTTTTACATTTAACAAGGTAAATATTTACTCAAAACAAAAGTATTTATAATTTCCCATACCATTTTGTTTCAGTGCATTAAGCAAACAACAAAAAAACAACGAAATGTGAATCCAAATGAGCAGCGCAGGAAAATAAAGGCAGAAGTGAAGCGAAAGCAAAAGCGACAAAGGCTCTGGTGAAAATCGGAAAGAAAAGCGTCTCAAGTAAAATTTTCAACACACAAACACACACACACGTGAAGTGCTGCTGCACAGCTGATGGTGAAAAGGGGGAAGGGAGGGGGTGGCCGGGTCTGAGACTGTCTTAAGGCAACCGCTGCATTGTTTCATTAACTCCGTCCGGAATGTGTATGCCCTCCATTCCAATGCCCCTGCTCCCCCGTTGCGCATCCTGCCAACATTTTATGGCCCCTTTTTTTAAACCGAGATCAATGAACGCTTAACCACACCGGAATAAATTCAGCGGGTCCTTCACAATGTCCTGGCATCATCCATTCTGTCAAAAATGTTTTCAAACCGCAGCATACAACCAAAAATTCCGCAGTCACATGAAGCTTGAATGCAATTATTTATCAATCAAAAATGGAACCATTATTATAAACGAAATCGGTCAAATTAATAATCAAAAATACCACAGAATAATAAAGACTAAATAAATAGAAATATTTATCAATAATGCAAGAATAGTAATAATAAGCCGGATGTCTATCTTGTATCTTATAACTATATTGGGATTAATTAAGCTTCTATCTCTTGTGGAAAATATATTATTCTTCCTTAAATAAATCACCTAATTGCTTTATCAAATATAACATTTTATACACAATTCTTACACATCTTAAATTAAAAAAATAGTTAAACCGAATTTAATCCCCAAAATGAGGTCACAAGCTTACTCGCAGTGCACCTTGTTAACCCCTGACATTTTGTGTTGATTTACACCCAGCAAAACCCATCTACCGTTTGCTCCTTCAAGCAGACAAATAAAAATCTAATTTTCCAGCCAGATTTTTCCCAGGACTCGTGCATCTCCTCGTCTGCCCTAAGGTGCCAAGTCTTTCATTATTATTTTTTTGTTTTAAATCAACATTTTCTTCGAGTACATTTCGGTTAAGCTGCCGCATTTTGGGTTGATTTACTCATCACCCGCTTAGGCAAGCGTCCCGTAAATCTCCGTAAAATGAGGAAATAAGTTGTAATTGTGAAATCTTTATCGCTTCATGAAGATAGTAAAAAGCTAAGGCTAATTAGTGAGGGGAATACCTAGAGGTTCGCTGCGACTCATCTTAATGAACTTTGCCAATTTACTTCTTGCCTTCTTGGCGTATAATTTTCCTTTCAATGGGAAATCATCGGGACAAGGACGATGCCCGGACTCCCCGTGATTCCTGGCTCCACCCAGGCCCACCCCCCCAAGCGATCCTCATTTTCATGCACAATTACCGCACGAAGGCGAGTTTTCAAGGCCGCTTTTAGCACGTAAATTAATGTTGTTTCGCGATGTTTGTTGCCGTTTCTGTTGCTGTTGCTCAACACAACTTTTGTTTAGAGTTTTTTGCTGGCGTCCAAGGAAAACTTTTCTCGTTTTTCCACGCAGCAGTAAGAGCGTTTTCCCTTACCCCTCGCCACCGGAACCATTGGCTGAGTGGCAAGTACACAGAAGTGTTGCCATGTGTATGAGTGTGTGTGGTTTTTTTTTCAGTTTCTGTGTGCTTTGTGCAGTCATCAACACCCGTGTACACGGGCGCAGCGGAGAGTAAATAGAAAGGACATTAAGTGGCGTTAAACAGACGCTCGTGCAACAGCCGCAACATGTGAAGTGTGCCACCATCGAGGACACTGGCGGATGGGGGAGAATCCTTATGGAAGCGGTACGATTGAAAAGCATTTATATTAGCCTGTCACTTGATTCAAAGCGTTTTCTTTGTGAAGAGTTGGGAAAAGTATTTTAGATTATCTAAAATGTGTAAAGTAAGCATAGAAGTGTTAAATACTATTACAAATCCAGTCAGTTAACAACTCCAATCTTAGCACTGATTATAAATGTTTGTAATACTACACATGCTCTGTTTCCAGTTCTAAATCTAAACTTTCGTTTAAGTGTGATTTTAGG
The DNA here is from genome assembly GCF_035046125.1 of Drosophila serrata. Lineage (NCBI taxonomy): Eukaryota > Metazoa > Arthropoda > Insecta > Diptera > Drosophilidae > Drosophila > Drosophila serrata. Next base: position 682,496 of record NW_028257262.1, on the reverse strand, counting down.
CTGCTTTGGGGCTCACTTACTTATCATTTTATGCCGCTGAGCGGTATGGGAATCCCAAAGTTAGGATTAAACTGTTTAGCGCTGCTGAGGTACGCGTGGAACCGCTTTCAATTTGAGCCGCACTCGATTTATAAACACGCGAATCGATTAGCAGGAGTTTTTTCGGTTAATTTCAGACACACAAAATTTAGGGATCTGCACTGCTCCTTTTGCTGTTGCTGCTGCTGCTGCTGCTCGTTGCTCGTTTTTAGCTGCGATTTAGCCGCGATTTTTCACCCAAAGGAACCAACCAGACGGAGGACTGTCGATGAACTGTGCGTCCAGCAGCTGTTGCTGCCCGGTGTTATACGGGCCATAGCACAGTTGGCGGGAAATCCCGAGGCACAGTGGGTCGTCATCAGCTAATTCACGCACACACGGCGTATGCGCAATGTCGGAAGCGTGAGAGAGAGAGCGCAGGACGAATGTTCACGCAGCGGCGGAGCAACAATTTGTTGACGAGCCGGAACTAAGGACACGAGTGTCTTGCCGATGGACGGAAAGGGGACAGTTTGCTATTTGTTATACGACAGACAGGCAGCGTTGTCCTGTCCAAAGGCAAGAAATAAGACCGGAAGCAAAAAGTCAGCGCGATAAGCAAAAACCTGAGAGTGGGGGGGGGGGGCAGGCTTACAGCTGCACATTCCGGCTGTCTTTTATTGGTAATGCGAAGGGCGACACAGCAAGGACAAACTAACTTCACCTGGCCCCTACCTTTCCACACCTTCTTAAGGAAACAAAACTAAGGCTCTGCCTTTCTATCCACATTAGCATAATCGCCGGGTAGCGTCGGGGAAATTGAGTTCGAGCTGCTTTCTGCTGCGCCAGAAACTTACTCCGGGCCACACGCGGCGTATGCGCAATGTGCGGCAACTGTTGCTCGGTCGTCCTTCACTTCCCCCCTGCCGTAGCAGCACCCAACAAACAAAAAAAAAAAAAAAAATAAAAATAACGTCCCTCCCCCGGCTCCCCAAGGACTTAATAAATATGCATGAGCAGGCCAAGGGGTTTTCAAATTAAATTTACTCAAATTGCGGTTGACGGGACTGCTGCGATGTCAAGAATTAGCATGCAAATATTTTTGGCATTTCCTTCGTCCGAAATTTATTTGTTTTTTGCATTTATTATGAGCATCAGCAGAAAAAACGACGCAAATTAAGACGGCAGCGCCGTGATGCGTGCCCGGAAAGTGTTAAATTGCCAAATGAACTTAAGTGAAATAAGTGCGATGGACTGGGGCCAAGGGACAAAGGGACAGGACCAGTGGCAGGTCCTGGGGAATTGGAGCAGCTTTAATACTGGTCTTTCCGCTTGGCTCCGAATTGGCGCACAGAATTCACGGGATCCGGCGAGAGGGGTTTTTGCCCGAGCAAACATGAACGAAAAAACATGGAACGTGCCCTGCCTGCTAAGGACATTCATTACGCAAGCAATGAAGCTGCCTGTTGGTTCGTTTCCCTCTTTTTTCCCCCACAGCTCCTTGGCTCCTGGCCTATCCGCCCTTTTGGTGGGTGTGAGCGGGCGTGGCATGCCTCCTATTGAATTATTCCAGTTTTATTTCTCGCCATTTGGCTTGGCACACAAGCGAAGGCTTCTCCGGTAGCTGACTTCTTGCTCTCCGTCTCGACCGGGTTGTTGAACCACAAGCACACACACACACACACACACACACACAAACAACAGCCGACACACACAGAGAAAGACACCCGGGGAACACACCTGTTGATTGGACCTTTCAGGTTGTTTTAGCCAAAGCCAAAGGCAGCGGCAACAAGGCGATTTCCTTTCAGCTTATGTGGGCTCAATTTTGTAGTCGAGCCGGCTCCTTCTAATGGCCATGGGATATTGAATCGATTGACGTTGCCGAAGGAAAATGGAAAAGGATGTGCTAGAGGGGGACCTAGAGGTGGGTGGAATGAGAGGACCCAGACTGAACGGAGGCTGTGGGAAAAGTCATTTGGCTTAAACAACCGCAGTTGGGTGGAAGGGACTTCCTTGTTTGTCCTAGTGTCGACAACAATTGATTTCAAAATATTAATTAACCGAGTAAACCAATTGAGGTTTCCGTAAAAGGCCCAGCAAGTGGCAGGTAAAGTGCTAATAAAACAGAAGAAATCGTTTCAATAAAAGGATTTGGCACCTTCGCAGAAGTCTGTCTTCTTGAAGAATAAGTATTACTGGCTAAGAAAATAATACATATTCATGTGCAATTGAAGAAGATATAATATTATAAACCTGCCACTGATAATATGATTTAATTTAACTTAACAATTACAAAAAAAAGCCATTTAATTATTCTAAGTTTTTATAGCCTGCAAGGGGCAGGGAATTATAATTTTACTCAGGCGCCTTTAAAGCAGTGAAGGAGTCATTTCCGACCCTATAAATCTAAATTCTTTATCAGCATCAACAGCCAAGTCGATCTAGCTATGTCCAGTCGAAATATAACATTTTCAAATTTTTTCAAAATTTCAAAAATTTACAAGGGGTTACATCGTTAAAATTGTCAAAATATGACAAAAATTTGAATATTTTACATTTTAAAATTAAGTATGCAGATTTGTTAGTCTCATCCAAATCGAAATAAATTAATTTTTGGCTCAATTATGACATATTTAAATTTCAGTCTCTGATCCAATTTTGAGCTTTCAAGGGATACAAACTCCTGCTTCCCAAAATTAACTTTCTTTCTTGTTTTTAAATATTATTAGTTTTTTTACACTAAATAATAATTAAAACCGAAGCAAATTGTTTGTGGGCTATCACCATTTAGGAAAACTGGGTATATGGATACGATTTATGGGAAAAGACGTTACATTTTTTAATAGTCGATACATAAACCTATTATGGCAACGTTTTTATTTTCCGCTCAGTTAAAAAAGCAGTTCATCAGTGGGTCCTACTTGAGAAAGCAGTTTGCAAGCAGATTTATATATTTAATTTAGAGTAGAGAATAAGAGCCTTAATTTATTTCCCACGTTATTCATAACGTAGTCTGATTACGTTCTGCCCTAAACAAAAATTTTTTATAAACAAATCACCAAATGACCAATCTGGGTTCGGAATACGTGTAGGACCAGTTGTTGGTAGCTAAATTAAAGGAACATCAGTGCAAAATAATACTAAATAAAGATAAAATCTTTGATATTTATTTAGAAATTTAATTATTTAGTTGTGTATGGAATACCCTTTATCTTGAGAAATATTTCAGTTTTCTACATACAAGTAATGTAATGTAAATGTAATGTTTGATGTATTCTATAACGAGAGGCCACACAGTTTTTACCTACCGAGCAGTATCGAAATGGAATGATTCAAATGTTACCGAATACCAGTGGCTGCTGGACTTTGGTGGCTATTTGCACCAATACGCCCTTTGCTCTCAAAGTGGAAAACTGCGTCACCACATAATGTAGAACGTAATGTAGAAACAGAGTAAACTCTCTCAAGTTTGTGTGACCAGTGTGGCCAGCCAGGTAATAGTGAAGGCGGAAACATCGATTGGTCAAAAACATCGATGATTAGCAAATTCGATTAGCATCGATGCATCGATGTTTTGCGCAGCTCCAGCACTAATATCTAAAACCTGGCCTGAAATTATATATCCGTAAATTATATCTAACATGGCGTTAAGGTCGGATTACGAGGTGAGCGGTGCAATTAGCCACAATTAACAATGAAAAACAAGTTGAATTAGTGTAAAACTAGATCAGTGCAAACAATTGATAGGCCGTGACGTCAGGCGGCCAGAAAAACAGGGCCGAAACGCTGAGCGGGCGTTGTTTTTAGTGGGAAAAATCGAAGCCCGTGCTGGTGCTGCCGTGAGTGTGTGTGCGTGTATCTGTGTGAGGTGTGTTGTGTACGTTGCTGTTGTTGTTGCTGCTGCTTCTATTTGTTTTGTTGTTGGAGTAAGAAAAGCAGCAACAACAAAGCTGCGGCGACGCCCTAAGACGCTGTTTATTAATTAGTGAATTTGGTTCTCCTGCGTGAAAGAACTAGATGTTATGTGAAGAAAGCGAAAACTGGATGGAGAGATTAATCCTATTGGGTGGGATTATCTGGTGCCATGTATCTGCCCTACCTGGTTGATCATTAGAAAGAGCTTGAGTTTTTTTTCTCTGCCGCTCTCCCACTCTTCCAGTCATTTTTTCTCTCTGTCTCTCAGTGTGCCGCCTTCCAGGTGTGGTGTGCGTCGGTTTTTCGCCCGTTTGTTGTTGTGTTTTTTGTTAACCCTTAGCTGGCATGCGCAGTTTTCATTTCCATTTTCCAGGCCAGAAAGCTCTCTGCTTTTCCGTGCTCCTGGAAATTTTCCATTTTTCTTACTTACATAACCGGTGCTGCCTGCCGCCTCTTCCCCCGACCACGCCCTCGCATCGGTCAGACTTTATTGCGGGAATCTGTAGAGCTCCAGAAGAAGCCATCACTTCCACCCCCACCACCCGCCTAGAATTCAGCACTTAACGTTTACTTTTCCATTTTCCGTTTCCATTTCCCACTTGCTACTTCTTTCCGGAATTGGTGTCATTGGGGCGACTCGTGTGGCAGCTAATTACCCTCAAGCTCACACACACACATCGACTTGTACGCAAATCGAAGTACTTTTTTCGTAGTTTTAAGCCACCCTTTTCCGACGATTATTGGCCAAAAGGGCCCGCACACCGATGACGCCACTTAATTACACACGTTAATGAGTTACGCTCTCTCCTCTCAGGGCTGCTGCTAGTGGTTCTGTTTCTAGGGCTAGACCACCCACTCCCGCTCCCCTTCTACCACAAAGCCATGGGGTTCCCAGTCGAAGCTCTATTGATTTTGGGGCTTGTCTAAGGGCAGGGCACGCACACACACGCGCCCGCACATACGCAGTGCCACGCACACAGGCTGATGGCAGCCTGAAAGTATGCTAAACTATCTGCGAGCAGCCGACATCCACTGACAACGCACAGTGGGGCAAGATATTATTTGGAATAACACTAGTAGTTAAATATTAAGATCTTTTTTTATATAAGTCTCTTAAGTTAATAATATACCTTTATCAAATATCTATTTTTTAATACTCTAATATTGATTACTAATATAAGATAGGTTTTAAGTTTATATAATTATGATTTAAGTACGACTTTTTAGGTCAAACTGAAGACTTTATTACACTTTTATTTATATGAATATTGTCATTCTGTAAGGTAGAAATTATTTGCTGCAAAACTTGTTAAAACTATCTTCACTTGAAGTCTGATTTTATTCAGATTTTATTCATATTCTTCCCTAAACAAATATGTACACGTACATATATAAACCCTAAATTATTGGCAAAGTATAATTGAGGAATTTATTATAATTTTCTCGGACGAAGCCCACTGTGGTTTGGAAAATTCTATTATGATTTCACGCACAAAATCCGCGTAAAGCTGAGTTATAGACCCCCCTTTTACCGTTTTACTCCCTCGCCGTAGCTTCTTTCTGTGTGCTGAGTCATGCGCTTTCAATTTAAGTCAATTTAAAAAAGCACAGCAAAAATCAAGAAACTACAAGCTTACTTTGCTGCAAGTAGAAACACACAGACATTGTGATAATGAAGTTGTCTTGCTCTTGATTTGTCCCCGCCTGAGTAAATGACATCGAATTGAGGGCCAGCCGAAACTAGAACTTGCCTGTATCTGAGCGGTTTATCAGTCCGAAAAAGCAGATAAAGCAATTAAGGCCTTCTGCCCTGCCAACGTGGCATCCAAACCCCCCCCCCCTCGTATTAATTACTATCAGCAGTAATCAGCATTGACATGCATCACATTCCTAGGCATATAATGCGGTTATATTTCTATTATTATGGCCAGATATTTTTGGCACCTACACCGGGTCGGGACGGGCCTCCGTCTAGCAGTGCCTCAGTTTTGAGATTTTAATTTGGCTATTTAACAGTTTGCTGACGACCATAAAATGGCAACAGCGATAATAATTACAACTGGAAAATACCAGAAAGGCGCCTGCCCCTAGGCGGTGACTTGCTTTCGGGGCTTGTCTTTAGTCGACGGGGCAATCAAAGCGTGACAACAAAATAATATTGACCATTTTAATTCAATTACACGCCAATAAAAATCTAATCAACTGACAATGGCGAACCGTTTGAGCAGCTTGTAGCTAGCTGGCAGCGGGTGGGAAAAATCCATTCCTCTCCATTCGATGGCATCAATTGGCAAGACGTGGAAAATTAGCGCCTCTGCTCGTTCGCCTCCCATTGGAAATTGACTGTTTGCTGTCACATCCAAAGATTGCACTCGACAAGGACTCTGATTTGTTTCGATTCGGTGCGATATTTGGCACTGCCCGCCCCAGTTTGCGTCAATGGGGATGGATGGTTTTAATTACCGCGATTGCATAAGCAACTTGGGGCCTGGTCTGGGCCCAGTTTCAGTTTCCCCAAGTGTCTGTATCTGTATCTCTATGTACGGCCTGCCACTATATTTACCTTTCGTCTGCTTATCAGATAACGAAAGCACACCCAACACTTGTAGATTAGCTTGGTGACCGGGACGTTGATTTATTTTCATTTTCATTCGTACTTGAGTTTTTTTTGTATTTCCATCAGTGACGTTATTATTATTAATTTTATATAAAAAAGAATATGGGTGCTACTAGTTACCTTAAAGAAATATCACGTGTTTATTACAAGCACATCATTATTTAAGATTTATTACCTTTAAAGAAAATAAGATAATTTCTGGAACCTTTCCTCTGAAAATCGATCATAACTAAGCCGAACATAACATAGCTAGATAGACTCGTCTGTTGATGCTGATCTAGAATATATATGATTTATAAGGTCACTGGTTTTCAAGCTTAAGTATTAGTTTAGTACCCTAAAAGGGTATACATAATATATTATTAACAACCTTTGCTGGACAGGAAACTTAAGTTATATATTCTCAGGGCTTTAGGTTGTAACCTGAGTAAGTTTCCTTTCTAATTTCGGGTTCGATCGATCACACGAATCCCAAGAGCCTTCAGGGTGGCTAATGCCCAAAAGGGTAGCTTGTTCAGTTTGGGTTTTTTGCGATTACCTGAGAACACGATTTAATACAAATCATTGGAGTGGAGAGGCTCAACAATGGAGCTGTTGTTCCCCACTGGTTCAAACGAGTTTCGAGCAGTGCCCGGGATGAGATCTTTTTGAACCCGTCTTGGCACACACACACACACACAGTGCCACGCACTTAATATTGTCTGAGCGACAACAATTACCGCAATTACCCGAACGCATTGTGGGAGGAAGTAAACGAGCTGGGCGAGATTAAGGCGGTTCGTCTGCTCAATCTGGAAGGCCGAAGGAAATGACATAACTGTCAAATATTCGCTGGGCCACTCAACTCCACTTCTGCCCAGATACTTTGATTCAATTGCCGGTCAAAATGTTCTGAGCATAAATAATGAATACACACAGAAATCCCGCTCGAACTCGATGGAATTGGATTTGGTTGCCTCCGATCTGTGGGATTTCCTCGGACTCTGGAGATTCATAAAAAGTGGAAGCATGCTTCTCGAATGCCATGAATATCTGGCATTGAAAGGCATCATTGGCATACCTGCAAAAAATGTGAAAATCATGGCAAATGGATATGGAAATGTTTTCCAAACTATGCAGACAATTGAGAGATTTGATTCGAATTCTTCCAGATCTCCGTGATGATACACATGTAACTCAATTGTATGTGAATCCACCGAGTCTGCAGCCTGTATCTGTATTCTTTTTATTCGCACTTTGCCTGCGGCTTGTCGCTCCTTAAATCGTCATAATAAATTTTTATTTAATTTAATGCCGCATATGTGACGACAATATCAACAATTGCTGCCACTTGCACACTCTCGCACTGCCCGTAATTTGTTTTAATTTAAATACAATTTAATACACGGCGCTGACGTTGCTCTGCCACAATCTCTCGCATTCGCGATGGCTCTGAAAAGCCTTTGGCCGAATGCAAATGCAAACAAATCAAATGCAAAGTGGCCAAATCGAGCCCAATGCCAATGGGCAGGTATGTACATAGGTACACAGGTAGAGGCGGTAATGTTTGCCCGGCATTTTGGCTATCTATTCGACTTGTGCTGTCCGAACCGAAAATAAACGGGCTTGGAGTTCGAATCAAATTATCGCACTTGCCGATAATGACAAATAATAATAGCGAATAAGTCCGGTAAACAAATAACCGTCGACAGCTGTAATTGGTTTTGGGTTCCGTGGCACTTGAGGCGAACTGGTTTGCGTCGTGACTGGGTGAAGTGCGTCAGCAGATGGTCGATGGATCGCACAGATAGCAGATATCTGATAACGGTCAACCGATTGATATTCGCTATGCGCCATTCCCGGTTGCCAGGCAGCCGGGGGCAGCCTTGATGCAGGGATCCGGGCACAGACCCTTGTATGTATTCACTGTCCACTGTCTTCCAATTAGAGGTGCCAACGTGCCACAAATCGCCAACTACTGCCGCTTAAGTAGGTTAGCCAGCACGCTCTCAATTGAGGCTGATTTAGTGCAAAGCGGTTCATTGAGCGGTGGCGCGTGTCAGCCCGATGCACCCACCTCAGCCACTCCAAGGCTCTCCAAAGAGATGGGGTTTCCATCGATTGTTGGATGCCCATGCCCCCAGAGGTATAGAATGCCACATGAAACACCTTTTCACTCATCAAACAAGGTTTTTTTTTTGCTTAGTGCTTGCTATAAGAAATCTAAACTATCGACGAATGTCATGCCTTATCATTTACTATCAACTAAGTTTCTCATATTTTACCGCTCTTAAAGATTTCTATATGACTACTAAAAGAAAAACTATATACCACTTCAATTAACTGAAATGTATGTCAAGTTTCTTCTGTGAATCTTAAGGTTTTTATGAATATAAAACTGTATGAATCAGAAAACTTAATTTATTTAAATGCTAAGGCATTATAATTAAAATTACTAGTCGCTCTATTAGTCCGGTTTTGTATGAAACAACTGATTAAGATATATAGATATTTTATGTGGAGAAAATTGCTATATAAAGCGTGTTCTATATTTTGATTAGAAAATGCCTGCCATGATATTGCTGAAGTAAATATGCTTAAAATAAGCATATTACTTACTCTAAGTAACTGATAAAGATTATAAAGTTTCTCATCCATCCCTTAAACTTGTTTCCAAGCATTACAGCTTCCACAAAAGCTCTGCTATCAGCAGACTTTATGGAGATGAACTGGCAACTTGTTTAGGACTCTCGGAGAGTATTTCATAAATATATACATATATTTAGCAAGAAAACGAGGCAAATCACTCTGACTGTAACATCTCAGCCCCCGTTGTGCAGAGCTCATTTGGCCAACATATTGGACCACCTCCCACCTCCAGAACCCCCAAGAACGCCTCTGTGCCGACCAAATGGACGGATAGAGAGACAGATTCCAGGCAATGACAAGTGCACACACGCGCTGAATGGGCTATAGAAAATGCTCGTACTATACTAGATAGCTGCTTTTGCTTACTTTATTATTATGTATATTTTAATTTTGATTAGAATTTATTGCTCCATTTTCGGACGAGCGAGAGCGGTCTCCGACGGCTCGCATTACCCAACTGAAACTCAAAGCCAAACGCTGCCTGTATCTGTCCGTATCCGTATCTATGAGATGCGATGCGATGCGATGCGATGGGATGGGATGGGATGGATCCAAGACCTGTGCCCGCCCACAACGATGCAGCCCAGTCAGCTGCTGTTGTCCGCTCCCGCAAACCAAACCATGAAATCGGATTCACAAGGTGGTCGGGTCGGTGGAAGGCGATGCCAGATATACAGGCTTATGCTTTCCATTGCTCTACTAAATTAAACGTGGAATAACAATTGGTTTTTTCCGGGGCATTTCATTCAATGCTGCCCGCCGAGAGATGCCAGTGACTTTCCTTCATCGTTGTCGTTGTCGTCGTGGTCGTCGTCTAAGGCTTTTCTCATCTTTTTAACTACTATATGAGATGGATGGCCGGTCGCTTCTTTACAATGGGAATGGCGCAAATTAGACGATATGCTCGTAAATCTATTGTCATAAACGCCTACGAGGAGCGACGAACAAATTGTTTCGAATGGCATCATAGACTAACTAGAGACGGACTCTGACTTTCGGTACGCAATGAGTTTACACGATGTCTTATCGTGACTTGAGTTTGAAGATTTCATTCTCCATTAATATCTTAAAGAACCTGTCATTGCATATAAGCCATGTGAGTTATAACACGACTTAAACCCTTTACTAGCTACCAAAAAAAACCTTGTACCTTCCTCAGGAATATATACATTTACTTGGACTATTTCACGATGAGCTCCTCGCACAATCATTGTCAAGATGTGGCCATTCATGGCGAGAAGAGAACCCCTGCGGGCCAAAGGAAACGCTGGGCGGAGCACGGGGGTCATACACATTTTAATCAGTGCTCAAGTACAACAGAGCATTGTCGGCTTTATGGCTCATTCCCTGGCACATCGGGGTACTTGTGATGATGGCAGTGATTATGCTGCACTCGATCCCGGACTTTCTGTCGCCGTCTCTGATTTTGTGTCGCCGCTCTGGCCCAGGGCCCAGGTCATGAACGCCATTATGCAACCGAAGCGAGGTCCGCCGCCCACTCCTTGGTCGACTTCCCCCGCCCTCGGGGGATTGCACTTGCCAATGGCAATTAGCGGGCTGGCCAAAGTTTTAGCTTCTGGCTGCCAAACCAACTTGCACGCTCATTCCCTTTTCAAATGCAAAAGTGTGAATGCAACTCCCACCGACTAAAGTGAAGCTTCCTAAACTAACTATATCTGAAGTCTATCTAAAGAATATTCCGAATTTGAGTTCCAGAATTATTAAAATCATTTCTAGAACAATTATATCATGAAACCTAAAAAGGATCATTCTTTTAATACATTTATTGAGGTATTAGGATATTTTCTTTTAATTGTAAGCCACAATATTAATCACGAGATTAACCATATATTGATCATTTCCTAGGATTGTTTAATTAACATTTTGAATATAATAATAATCAGTTTCAAGACGTTCCTCTGTCGTCTTGGGGGAAAACTTAGAGCACTCTGGCTCGATCTAGATTTAGATTGTGGCTCGAACTGCGGCAGTGGCTTGTTGACTTTGACACCATGCAAATTGGTAGAGTCATCAGCGTCGCTCCGCTTATTGATTTTGCCTAAAAGTTAGAACTGACCGGGGAATAGACCCTTTCGGTTCTGGCCAAGCCGAGACACCCGCCGCTCTAGGCCGCAGCCATAATTTGCATATTGATTTTTCAGCATGCTGGCATTTGGTGTTTCCCAGGCCGAAAAGGGGGGGCCGACACGTGGCGGGGGCGTGGCCGTGACAGGTGTAACACCCAAATTGAGCTGTTTAGAGCGAATATCTCAGACTGACTGATCGATGATGGCCGACTCGATATATAGGACGCACAGGTTTGACCGAGGAAGCCCTCGTCAGTTGACCATTTGTCAGGTGAACTCATTGGTCGAGCTCTGACGTTACTCCCATTAAGGAAGTGAAACAAGTTGATTCACACATACATTTGTATAGAAATATGTATATATATTTTCTGTAGATATCTATGGGTCACCGCTACGATATCTGAACAAAAGTCTATAACATTATCTATGTATCTCAACTCAGGCATTCCGGTTGCCAAGTGTTTTTTGACGTGCCATTACATAACTTTGTTTTAGGCCAGAACTCTTGGCGACCCACAACTGGCTAGAACGGTCACTTAACTTGGCATTTGTTTATTTATTTTGCCCCCCTGCCCCGCAGCTCCTTAGCCTCCTATGAATGATGACCCACAAATTGAGTCAGAGTTCATCTGGCCAAGACACTCCTTTGGCGGATATCACATGCGATTGGATAAGTTGATAAAACGGGCACTATTCCGGCCTGAAATCTGATGGGCCAAGTGGATCGATAGGGGAGCCAACCCTCGGCTTCGAATCAAATAGGCAGAAAGTTTTTCCGCTGCCTTTTTTGCTGGCACGATGTCTTCTATTGATTTTCCGGTGGTATTTTTCTGCACAGAGCGAAAACATGCACGATTTACTTAAACTGACAACTGTCCATGAATACATATTAAACATTTTATGATTCCAAATATTGTTTTAACTTTATACCTTAAACATAATGGGAAATTAAATTAAAAGGAACCTTATCAGTGGAGTATCTTTAATATTGAGATACTACATTTTTAATGTAAGAGACTCAAATGGATTTCTATATTAAATATTAATGTTAATATAAAGTTACAATTCGAAATTAGGGTTGAACCCTTCTAAAATTAAACATAATATAGGCCCATCCTTTTATATATATTTTATTTATATTTTAGTCTGGAAACATTGATTATTAATCGACTAACATTTGTTTAGATATGGAATACATTAAAAGGTTATTTCCACAATTAAATATATATTTTTTCCTGTGCATTACTTGGTGGCCAAGTGCGTATCCATGTGAGTTTTCCTTGTAACTGTGTTGGCGACATTACGTGTAATTAAACTCGAGTTACTTGAGCCTGAAAATAGACTCAAGGTCCAAATAGAAAATTTCTCGAGTCCTTAAGCCGGCAGTGGTGTCCTTTTGGGCGCTCCCCCCAGCCCAACTTTCTGGGATGTATTAAGTAAGCAGGGAAAGTGTATTTCTATATTCTCTGGACTTTGGGAGCTTCGCTTATTATTATTAAATATGGAACTGTGCTTCTGTTAACGAGCCACATTGATTTACTGCTACTGCGGGGAGGTTTTCCACTTGGCCCCCGGGGGTTGTCCATCCGACTGGATGTTGAGTCGGAGTCTGAATAATTGAGGGGGTTGCGGATTGGGGTTTGCCTGAAGTGACGTCATGCGAGGGCTCGATAAGGCGACATTCCCAAATGCCAAAGCTGTCTTGGCCTGCCCTTTTTATCAAACCCAAACTCGAACTCGAACGCTTTGTTTTCGTTATACAATTTATGTAGATTTTTTTCTCCCCCTTTGGCACGCTCTCTTTCTTTGTCTCTTACGCTCTCTCTCTCTCTCAGTCTCGTTGGCTCCACAAAAGCCGCCACCCCCTCACCCTCACCCGCGCTTCAACTGACATACATTCCGCTGCTCTGAGCTGCGCAGCCAACCCCTGAGCGGCGCTCTCGTCCGCCGCCCCCTCTTGTGCTGCTCCAGTTTCGAAGAGCTCTCCGCCCGCTCCGGGCGCCTCTTCCCTCTCCTGTCGCCCATTGCCTGCCTCACTTGTCACACTGCCATAGATTTTTCGGCTGGAAAGCTCTCGGCAACCGTGCACTTTTCACAGGCGGTGGAGACGGCTCAGGGGAGCCGGGCGAGGGCAGTTTGGGGGCCGAACAGAGAGCGAGCGGGTGTAACATCTGCTGGCGAAAGCTCTCCCATCGGCGCAGCGGAGCGCCGACGTCGACAGAACGTTCTATCCGAGAAAGCTTAACCACTCGCGGCGCGCCGAAAAGTTTCAGTCGAACGGTGAATCTGAACTGGGAAAGTCCAACTGTAGCAGCAGCTCTCTCGTCTCTTTGTCGGGTGGTACAGTACAGCTCTGCTCCCCGCCTGCCCGCCCGCCCGTTCCCCCGGCGCTGGTGTGTGCTCCGCTGCTCTGCTTACACAATAACTGTGCATCGATTGGGTCCAGCGAGAAGAGGAAGCAGCAGGACTAACTCGAACGCTCGTTCGACGGAAAGGAAGGAACACATAATAGCCTAGCCGTAGCAAAGCGACCGTGTGTGTGATCAGTATTCGTTGTCCCGTTCCAACGCGATTCGGTTCTAGTGCTGAAAACAAGTTCAATACTGCTGCTAACGGGGTAGTTTTCTGCGAAAGCCCCCAAAACAGAATTCGCAACGCCAAGCGCAAAAATTGTGTAATAGCACCCGAACGTGTAAAAGGTAGAAAAAAGCAAGAAAATACATAAAAAAAAAACCAAGAACTTTCCATGTCCGCTCAACTGCAGCGCCCACCGACCCACCGCCCGCCCCACTAGGGGCGTTGAGGAAAAACGGCAACGTCCTTGTACGGAATCGATTTTTCCAAAACTTCATGCCTGGCGTAATGGATATATACACTTGTATTTGTGACCAGCCTAAAAGAGAGAGAGCGGGGATCGAAACATTATGAACAGTGTGTGTGTGAGTGTGCTTGGGACGTTTTTTTCGGATTGAAAAATTGGCAAAGTGAAAAAAATATGCATTTTCAACAATTTTGACAATACTTTGCCGCAGTGTAAGAGTGCGAGTGCTTTTGTGTGCTTGTGTATGTGTATGTGTGTGGCACAGAGATTTTCATCTGCAGAAATAATATTTTTCCGTCCTTTTGATTTGGCATTCAATTTGGCGTTCATATGTCCGTCTCTTTATCCGTCCGCTTCCTCCACGTCTCTTTCATCTAGCCATCCTCCCGCTCTGTTCCGTTCCGTTCCGTTCTGTCCGTCTGACGTACTTTTTGTGGCAATGAAATCGTTTAGATTCAATTGACGCGATTTACATTTTGGAATGGCAGTAATTTCCTGGCCACCCCACACGAATGAGTGGGTATGGATTTGGCCCCCCGCTTGGCGATTTCATAATTCCACAGCACATATAGTGCCGCCAGAGTGGCATAGTGGAAGGAAAAGAGGGACGGAGAGCAGGAGCGCGAAAAAGTCTTGGAAAAGTTCGAGCACTTTTCCTGGCCACTCTTCGAACTTGCGCCTCTAACGGTATTCTCTCCCACTGCGCTGTTTACCATCAAGCTCGCGCTTTCTCTTTGGCGTCCGTCCTCTCTCTACGTAGCTCTCTCCGGCTCTCTTTTGACTTGCCATGTGCCGTTGTTACTCGACATCCTGGAAACTGCAGCCAGCCTGCATTTCCATATTCCATGTGGACTTCCACTTTCCCGTGACTCCGTGCCCTTCCAGCGGTCCACTTGCTGCTCCAACCGCCTCGTCCTTCCAGCGCCCGCGTATCTTGCGGATTGTTGCATAAGCCCGAACCATATTAACCGACTTCTTTTTTCTTTTCCCTTACTTTTTGCATATATTTTCAGTTGCTTTGTTTTATCTTATTTTATTCCGTTGTTACTTGTTCATCGTGTTTTATATTTGCACACGCCGTCTACGTTTGCATTTTCGTTTATTCATCGTTTCACTGTCTTGCCTCTAATAAGTTTAAACAAGAGTCCACAGACATTATGAGTGCTCAGGTGGGTAATCAAAGCTGACCAGCTGAGGAACACCTCATTTTATTTACGTATTTACCTCAATCATTCATAATTTACACTGACTGGCATTGGGCATGATTAATATAAGCTACATTAACCTTTGAAGTAGATCTAATCCCAAGTCTGGATTGCGTAACATATTGCAATTACGACCGCCCTTTGGGAGGACTCCGGTAACAAAGCGTGCCGTAAAAATATCGGTACAGAAGAACCGCCCTATGGGGAGGCTGGTGTGGGTCTCTTCAAACAGAGCATGCAAAACGTGCGAAAATTAAGTAAATAATTAGCGGGGAATTGTTAATAATGTTTAAATTGAACGCTCCGGGAGCTGAGATCATTAGCGAGTCAAGCTCGCCCGGATTCTAGACGTGGAGGAGCGGTATCTGTGTGTCTGGGGTTCACAAAAACAAGTCGAGTTCGAAGATAGATAGATACGGGACGGGAGAAAATGCATCTCGATACCAAGGCACGATCTGTTATCATGCATCAAAACTGGTTTCTCATTGGAATTTTTTGTATTTTGATTTTTTCGGCTGCTCGGGGAAAACAAGCCTAGACAAACAGTTTCGATTTCTAAATGTATGATTGGTATTCGAGTCAGACACCTCAGAACACTGAGGGAAAAACAATCTAGAGTTCTATTATAATCCTTTAAAAATATGTATCCCATGCCCAAACATATGTATCTTTTCAAATCTGAACTCGTAGAAAGCTTTATTAATCTTTTCAAACTTAAGATACTTGTATCTCATTCAATTAAATATTTGTAAGCGTTGTAAAATTCCCTTGATCACCTGTAAGGTTGAGCCGCTCAAATCTGGTTTCAAACTGGTTCAAACCGAACTTGCACTCACCTGCCGGCTTATGCACCTTCGAGCGAAAGCGATGTGGCTTGGCGGTGACAATTGCTCGTTTTTGGCTACGCCCGCAGCTTTACACGTTTCCCAGATACTTTTGCATTGATTGAACAATTAGCGCGTCAATTCTGTGCGCCGCTCTTCCTCCTCGGCGTTGTCGGGTTGTTGTAAATTGATATTCAAGTTCAAATGCCAAATGGTTTGCAGCGAAATGTGCGCGAACCGTTTTAGCGGTGGGGAAAAGCAGCTGGAGCGCAGCCACAGATACATTTGTATCTGTTTGCCTAATTGGCTCGTCAGAAGCCAGTATCTGGCAGTTCGCAGTTCGCAGTTCGCTGCTTGCCGTTTGCCGTTTGCTATTTTCCATTTCCATTCGCGGACTTATGTAAGCTTTTCTGTGCTGTGGCCGGCCAGCAAGCCATTGTCGCATTTTGATTTATATATATCGCCTCGATCTCCATCCTGGACCCCAGACCCAGACCCGTACCCGTACCCTTGTTTCCTCCACATGCTGTGTGCCACTTGGCATTGTTTCGTATCAATTGAAGCATGAAAAGCGCGATTAAGTTGAATTAATTTGTATAGGAAAATCAAAATTAGCGCCATTGTGGGAAAGCCACCCGCTTTTCCGCTTCCATCCAAAGACAAAGTCACGGTTAACAATTGTTTGCACACTCTCAGGCAGGCTTAGCAATTAAGCTTAAGTTACTCTAAGCCAGACTCGAACTATATTTAATATCTTAACTCTATTTTAACCACATCGAATGCCTTCAGATTGTCTAGCACTTGAGGGAGAATCTTAAAGTGAGAGAGCGACTACAGGGACGCAGAGCTAAGAGATACGAAAACGTTTGAACACTAGCCACAGTGCGTAAGCCAAAAACAACAAAAGTAGAGAACCTTTCGGGCACGATTCTCGATCTATTTCATGCTGGCGCGTCGCGTTCCCAATTGAAGCAAATGTCCGAAAAGCAAAAGCACATACATACATAAATATATATATACATAATATAGTATAATGAAAATAAATAAATCTTGAAACGCCAGGCCGCGAAACGCAAAGCCAAACAAAGCGTAAGATTCTCGAATAAAATCGAATATAGCCGTAAGTTGGCTGCCATGTGAGTGCGACAGGTTTTCCCCTCTCCCACAAGTTTATTAGCATACACACACATACACACATTTCTCTCGAGTCTTGTGTATTTTTAATTAATTTGATTTGATTTCTTTCGGCTCCTCGCTTTTGCACGGCCAAACAGAGCGAAGTCTAGTGTTTATATTGCATATCTTTTGAGTTGCCTTTTCGCTGACGCTGATGGGTGCGCTCTCTCCACTCGCATGTTTTTGTTTGTTTTTAAAATAATAATAATAATGAAGCTCACCATTAATGAGTCAGAACGCATTGCAGATAACGCTCTCCGATCTGCGGCAGGGTCGAATCTTGGCTACCTCCTATTGGAATTCTATGTATAACATATGATTCATTGTCCTTAGCCAGCAGCCTTGAAAACTTTCCCCAAATCCACCCCCCTCTTTTGTGCTGAATCATCAAAACAATCAAGGGGTTGCTAGGCAATGGTTAAACCTCAAAAGCCCACAAAGTATCCAAAAGATTATTATTACATTGCATTACATTCATAGTTATGTCTATCATAAACCTATATACATTTATAATTACTTTACGCATCCATATTATATTTTTGATTTATCATATGTTTATTTTTATATTTACGATAAAGTGTTAAAGAAGGTGATTAGCATGTTCAATATAATATTTAGCATTTCTAAATAATTAAATTATTATTGTACCAGTTATCACTTTATCGAAACCATAGTATATATGTAGTTTACGTCTTTTGCATATTTATTTTTTGGTATGCTCGCCTTTCGTTTTGTTTCGATTTTTGATTTGTATTTCTTCCCGTTTATATCCGTGTTTGTTCGTTCTGTTCGCCCATCATCGACATCATCAATCAAACCACCACCCCCTACAATCCACCCGATATTGAAACCGAATCGAAACCCTCTGTGCGCGTAGCATGGGAGAGCGGACTCCTATCGAGTCGCCACGGTTATAGCCACCGATGACGACAATCGCACAGCCGATGGTCACTACAAGGTAAATCGAATTTTCCTCACTCGCACTCGCACACATTAAGTTATGTTCGTATATGTTTCTTCCATTCGCCGCCCTATTTATGTATTTCACTTTTCACATTCTGCCTTTGCTTTCGATTTTATGCGCCTTACTAACCCATTCCCATTTCCCAACAATTTCCCCCTTTTTCCACCATCTCATCTAATTGCACTTATTATTTATTATATTTCTTGTGTGTTGTTTGGGCATGCATCCAAAATGGCATTTGCCGAGTGCGGTTGACATTTAGAGAGAGTCACCGAAATGTTTACAGGAGCTATAAATACCATTTTCAATATGTACCTATAACCGTGGCCAATAATAATGCCATAAATATGGCAATCTTCGATTTTCCCAAAAAAAATATATATGTATATATTTTCCATCATCTAAACCCACTCGAGTATAATTTATTTCTATATGAAATGTTTTTCTTTTTCTTGAATTTATACAAACAGTTTTTTAGCCGGCTTTCCAAAAATTTCCAAAATGACCAATACTTTGAGTTGTTTGTTATTTTGTTTTTTTTATTTGTTTCGCCTTGATTGCATGGCAACCCCAACAGTGACGTCAGAAGAGCCAAAAGGCATTGCGCGTGCTTCTTAACAAAAAAATAAAGAAATAAAAAGAAATACACTTATAGACACTGTTAAAGATAGAATGCCAGACACTAGACAGCTGCTTAGTCTATATATAATATAATATATCTAAATCCATTTTATTTTATTTCGGTTCTTTTTGGCCAATTCGAAGGCTTCCGAGGTCAGCCAGTGCATAGTAAATATGTACGAGATATATCTAGGCAAAAGTTAATTTTCATTCACTCTTTTTTTCCGCTAGTTTTTCCTTTGAATTTCTTTTTGCTTTCAATACCCACGTAATATATACATATATCTGTTTGTATAATTGCCTGTCGCTTTGTGTTTTGTGCACCTCAATTCATTTACGTGCTCTTCTCGTTACGATCAGAGAGCGTAATTTAGCGCGCATTTTGCATGCCTTAGATTACCAAAGCTATAGAGCGATCGGTTGTTTCAAATATTCTCACGCTTGAGCTCATTTCGGAATGGGTTCGACCCCGAGTAGCACCAAGTATTAATTAGAATTGGGTAAGTGCCCTCCTGGGCTCTGGTAATAACTCTAATCTATCCCTAACTGGTGTATTGGGTATCGATCTCTACTCTCTATCTCTTAACTCCCCTAACAAACTACAACCACACTCTCGAATATTAATTAAACACTCTTCTGCGTCTAATCTCCGGGTCTTTTACCAAAGGCATGAAGTAAATCGAACCTCGTGTCGGGTTATGGGTCTGCTGCTGTTGCCCATCCTAAGACTTCATCAACTAATGTATTTCCCCTTTTTGAATTGAAAACAGTCAAGACGCAGGATGCCGGCCAAAGCAGCTAAGAAAGAGAATTTGGATGATCTCAAACAGGAGTTGGATATCGACCATCATAAAATCTCTCCTGAGGAATTGTATCAGCGCTTTCAGACACATCCCGAGAATGTGAGTAACCATCTAGCTTTGACTACCTTGAACTATGTATGACCTATGGATTAATCTCCCCAAACAGGGTCTAAGTCACGCCAAGGCCAAGGAGAACTTGGAGCGCGATGGTCCCAATGCGCTGACGCCACCAAAGCAGACACCCGAGTGGGTGAAGTTCTGTAAGAATCTGTTCGGTGGCTTCGCCATGTTGCTGTGGATCGGTGCTATTCTCTGCTTCGTGGCCTATTCGATCCAGGCCAGCACCAGCGAGGAGCCGGCCGACGATAATTTGTATCTGGGTATTGTACTTTCCGCTGTCGTCATTGTGACGGGCATTTTCTCATACTATCAGGTGGGTTTCCCTTCAAGATCCTTCCTTATAACGATTGCTAACTAATAGAGGTGTGCTTTTGTGTCCTGCAGGAATCGAAAAGTTCAAAGATCATGGAATCGTTCAAGAACATGGTACCCCAGTTCGCCACCGTCATCCGCGAGGGCGAGAAACTCACGCTGCGCGCTGAGGATCTCGTTCTGGGCGATGTCGTTGAGGTGAAGTTCGGCGACCGTATCCCCGCTGATATCCGCATTATCGAGGCGCGCACCTTCAAGGTGGACAACTCGTCGCTGACCGGCGAGTCGGAGCCGCAGTCCCGTGGCGCCGAGTTCACCCATGAGAATCCTCTGGAGACCAAGAATCTGGCCTTCTTCTCCACCAACGCCGTCGAGGGCACTGCCAAGGGTGTGGTCATTAGCTGCGGCGACCACACTGTCATGGGTCGCATTGCTGGCCTCGCCTCCGGTCTGGACACCGGCGAGACGCCCATTGCTAAGGAAATTCATCATTTCATCCATCTGATTACCGGCGTGGCCGTGTTCCTGGGCGTCACCTTCTTCGTGATTGCCTTCATTTTGGGCTACCACTGGCTGGACGCCGTCATCTTCCTGATCGGCATCATCGTTGCCAACGTGCCCGAAGGTCTGCTGGCCACTGTCACCGTGTGCCTGACCCTCACCGCCAAGCGCATGGCATCCAAGAACTGCCTGGTAAAGAATCTGGAGGCCGTGGAAACCCTAGGCTCCACCTCGACCATCTGCTCCGATAAGACCGGCACCCTCACCCAGAACCGAATGACGGTTGCTCACATGTGGTTCGATAACCAAATCATCGAAGCCGACACCACCGAGGATCAGTCGGGTGTTCAATACGATAGAACCAGCCCTGGATTCAAGGCGCTCTCTCGCATTGCCACTCTCTGTAACCGTGCCGAGTTCAAGGGCGGCCAGGACGGTGTGCCCATTCTCAAGAAGGAGGTTAGCGGAGATGCCTCCGAGGCTGCTCTGCTCAAGTGCATGGAACTGGCTCTGGGCGACGTTATGAATATTCGCAAGCGTAACCGCAAGATTGCTGAGGTGCCATTCAACTCCACCAACAAATACCAAGTATCCATCCATGAGACCGATGACTCCAACGATCCCCGTTTCCTGCTCGTCATGAAGGGAGCCCCCGAGCGCATCCTGGAGCGCTGCTCCACCATCTTCATCAACGGCAAGGAGAAGGTCCTGGACGAGGAGATGAAGGAGGCGTTCAACAATGCCTACATGGAACTCGGAGGTCTGGGTGAGCGTGTGCTCGGCTTCTGCGACTTTATGCTGCCCTCCGACAAGTATCCCTCCGGTTTCAAGTTCAACACCGACGACATTAACTTCCCCATCGATAACCTGCGCTTCGTCGGCCTCATGTCCATGATTGATCCTCCCCGTGCCGCCGTGCCCGATGCTGTGGCCAAGTGCCGCTCGGCCGGTATCAAGGTCATCATGGTTACCGGCGATCACCCGATCACTGCCAAGGCCATTGCCAAGTCCGTCGGCATCATCTCCGAGGGCAACGAGACCGTCGAGGACATTGCCCAGCGCCTGAATATCCCCATCTCCGAGGTGAACCCCCGCGAAGCCAAGGCCGCCGTCGTCCATGGCGCCGAGCTGCGTGATGTGTCCAGCGACCAGCTGGATGAGATCCTGCGTTACCACACCGAAATCGTCTTTGCCCGTACCTCGCCCCAGCAGAAGCTGATCATTGTCGAGGGTTGCCAGCGCATGGGTGCCATTGTGGCCGTGACTGGTGATGGTGTCAATGATTCTCCGGCTCTGAAGAAGGCTGATATTGGCGTTGCCATGGGTATCGCCGGCTCCGATGTGTCCAAGCAGGTAAGTCATATTAATAGTTTTGATTATTCTGTACAAATATCACCAAAATTGGTCATCAATTAGGAACATTATTTTCACATCAACTTTTGCATTCTTTCAAGTGATATGTTCATGTATTAATAACCCAAGATATTATTTAAATATTTTTTACGCCCCTTTAATCGAAGTGAGTACCTTAGAAAGGATTTATCTGTGGGATTTACAAATAGTGTGTTTAAAACTGTGGATTTTTTCTTTGTGTAATCATCTGACCTCATGTATTTTTGGTTTCTGTGAAAGTCTTCTAGTAAGTGGGTCGAGAAACACTTATAAGGATGGCCCAATATGGAGTTGATATTGTCTTAAGTCTACTATGAATATGTAATCTAACTTTGTGCTCCTGTGCAGGCTGCTGACATGATTCTGTTGGACGATAACTTCGCCTCCATTGTGACTGGTGTGGAGGAGGGTCGCCTGATCTTCGATAACCTGAAGAAATCCATTGCTTACACCCTGACCTCCAACATTCCCGAAATCTCGCCCTTCCTGGCTTTCATCCTCTGCGACATACCACTGCCACTGGGAACCGTCACGATTCTGTGCATCGATCTGGGAACTGACATGGTAAGTTTCGAAAACCCACTCCAAGCTGAAGTCTATTATGTTAATGTTGCAATTAAGTCGAACTCGATATGTCGAGCAAGTTAAATGTAAAGTTGTAGCCGAACCCAATTACTGTTAAGAACTAGTCTCTAACGAACACTCTGAACCGTGAATCGATGCAAACTGGCGAGCAGATTCCCGCCATATCACTGGCCTACGAGGGACCCGAGGCGGACATCATGAAGCGCCGGCCGCGCAATCCGGAGATCGATAACCTGGTCAACGAGAGGTAACCCCGTTGCAGTTTGCAACAACTCGTGACCGATCATTGCCAGTGCCAGTGAAAATGCCATTTCCAGTGCTAGGCAATCCGAGTAGTTTAAGTGCTCTCTGTCCCTTGTCCCCCTCCTCAGCTCTAGGCCAAGCCCCGAGCTGTATTTCAAAATGATGTAAACCGTTGCTAATGTAACTACCTGCCATAATCCAATACTTAGGTGCCAGCCATTTCATTGGCCTACGAACATGCCGAAGCCGATATTATGAAGCGTCCGCCACGTGACCCCTTCAACGATAAATTAGTGAATTCAAGGTGCCAATCAAGTCAATTTCTACCCCACACTAATCCACACTACACACACACCACACACACTCACCACTCACCCACCTAATCAACCTAATCTCAACCACTAAAAGCGACAAAAGTCTGAACTAAAGAAAAAGCGCAAAGCAAGAGAAAAACCATATAAATATAGCATATGTCTTATGTGTATGTGGCTGGATTGTAATTAGCATAAGTTTGGCCTAAACGAGAAGCGTGCAAAACAACTAACAAGTCCGTTGACACGTTAATGGTTTACTAAACAACCCAACTAACTCTTAAGAATGTCATCACTCGTTCCACCCACCACCCACCAGCTTTCCTCTCAGATTTCCCATCTCTCTGTAGCATATGTTTCCCATTAAATTTGGTGACAGATATCGATCATGCATTCATCTGTACATTTCGATTACTTCTCCCTCCCATAACCCGTCGATCTTTAAAGCCCCATGTATACATACACACATATCCTACTTACTCCATGTACAATTCAATCAATATTCCAAACGAATACCGCCGAATTCATTTGCCATCTTCTGAACGCTCTAAATGTTAATTGGTGTGCGTCGTATTTCGTTATTATCTCACAAAATACAAAACAAATTTGAAATATTTATAAAGTCAGAAAACATACAATAATATATCAATCACCATTTTTGTTTTGTGGTGTAACTAACACTGAGTTAACCGTAAGATTCACCACTCGACGTTATTTGAATTAGACAATTGATTGGCATTTGCAAATGGATTTTAAGTTCGTAAAATTTGGCAAAATTTAAAATATCAAAATTACCAATTGCACACGATTCGTAGCAACTAACCAACCCAAACCAAGAGTATTTGATTTTTCATGATTTCATGATTTAACTCGAGCCTTTATCATTGCCTTATGTTTAACTCTGTTCGTCACTCCACACCCCTC
Organism: Drosophila serrata; assembly: GCF_035046125.1. Classification (NCBI taxonomy): domain Eukaryota; kingdom Metazoa; phylum Arthropoda; class Insecta; order Diptera; family Drosophilidae; genus Drosophila; species Drosophila serrata. The sequence goes on along the minus strand of NW_028257262.1, from coordinate 658,426 downwards.
AAGCATTGGTTATTGTCCTTTTAAGTCTCTGCAGCAGCAGCCTAAGGTAGACGTAAGGGGCGGGACTCCCTAGACTAAATAGAACTTATCGTTTAAGAAATACAAAAACCCAAAACCCTTGTCCTTGCCAAGCAAACGGTCGTTCCCTCAGCTCAGCAAAGGATTTTCAGAGTTTTTTGTGAGATGTTTTGAAGCAAGGCAGAAGCATTTGCAGAAGCGGACGAATGAGTTTATGTTTCCATAATTTATCGTATTTAATTTCATTTATTTTTTCCACTCAACCAACTACCAACAACAACCGAAAAAAAAACACCAAAAACCAACAAAACGTTCGTTTTGTATGGGTTTAGGTGCCAGCCATTTCCTTAGCTTATGAGACGGCTGAATCCGATATTATGAAACGCCAGCCGAGGAATCCATTCCAAGATAAACTGGTCAACGAAAGGTAAATCTCTCTCTCTCTCTCTTGATGGTCTACAATCAATTACAACAACAATTACCAGAACAATCAAACAACAACAGCAAGAACCGATTTTATTCTTATAATATATTTAAAAGAAAAGAAGTATAAAGACACATATCCGAACGCCTCTTCTGCAACTCTATGAACCACCAAATAAGTCTCTCTTTTTTGTCACGCAACTAAAAGCAAATTGAGTACCATTAACTTTGAATTCGAACTTTGGACGGCCAAAGCTAAAATCAAATAAAGAACGCTTTCTTTCTACCTACAAGTCAATGAAATTGAAATCATTTTACTCCTATTTCTCTCTATATTATCCGCTATATCTCTGTCTTTCGATATACTAACTAAACCTAGCTTAAGTATTCCTTGGTTGAATGTTGATTATTTGGATATAAGTCCACCAGTGTTATTATTCATGTTTTATGTTCCATGTATGATTTGGTAGCTTTTCGTTCAACTTTTGTTAAGTGTTTCCTCATTTTACCTCAATATTCTTCTTCAGATTCTTCTAGTGATTCTTCTTCTCTGATAAATTTCATTCAGATAGTACGAAGTACCATTTAGTTTACCATCTATATAACATTGTTCTCGATTCGAGGCGTTTTCTTAGAGGATTTTTTGTAAGCTATTCCCTAAGCACACACTCACTGGGCTGGAAGAGGGTCCAGCGACTGTCAAATACAATGTATTCTCTACAAAGAAACCCGATTACAAGTTATTATTGTTTAATGTCTATTGATTTTAGTATATTTGAGTCAAATATGTATGCCATTTGATTGATTTTCGTTATGTTTTTGCAATAATGCAATAAATACAAGTTTTTCTTACGCTGATAAATGTATTCGTATTAACAACTACATATCCATAGCTACATATTCTTATATATAATCTCTATAGGTTTTTTGCAAACTCTTTCTAAGTACTTACTGATAATGGAGATAGATGCCGAACCTCGGCCAACGTATCAGACATACAAATTTTGCACTTGATTATATAGAAAGTTAACACTCGATTAGGAGTACATTTGAATCTATCCTCGTTGGTCATTAAATCAGTTATTTTTTCCTCTATTTCTCTGCTTATATTTTGAAAACTTTCGCTCTCTTTTCCACATTTTCTCCTCTCTTCTACAATAAAGTCGCATTGTGCGCCTTTAAATCTCTTTTGTGTGACCTCTGAACTTTTGGTTTTTTGATAATCTTACATTCTTAATTTGTATCCCTCGATGTAATTTGATTTATTTGAACTTATGTTCTACTGTAGAGCTTCTACAGATCTATGTTCTTCGTTTACTTTTGAAGATCTTTGGTTTTTGCGGTGCGAAGGTAAGTGACGACCATCTTGGTGATTCCCCGAAAGCTGAGGGGAATTCCTGTACATCTCTAAGCTATTTTTCTGGGATAAAACATAGACTCCGACTCGAAACTCTTCCACATTAGTACTTAACTCTATGCTAGAGCAAGCAGGCCTATTGTTAACTTAGTGAGTCTGTAAATTGTATCGAACATGTACGTTTCTACTTATGCTAACTATTATAATCGGTAGAAAACTTTCGATTTCGGCATCACTTCATTCACGACCTTCTTACTTCCAATTTAGACTTATATATCGACTCATTCAGCACATTCTCTCAATCAGTCAGTCAGCCCAGAGTTTTGCCCCCATCAGTCATTCATTATTGAACGGTCTCCTTTTGAGTTGTAGCCACACCAACCCCCTCGAAACCAATCAAAACCACACGAAAATTGTCCCCTAGTATTAATAATGATAATTTTAAATCAATTAAGCGCAAATTAAGCTCGGAACATTCGCATAAAACCCACAACTATTACTTACTATAACTGCCCATCCAACTACCCCTACCTACTGTTTACTATATATACATACTATATAGCGACTCTACTGTTACTGGGCGCTCTCCGTGCTCCATGTTCTATGCTCTTCTGCCCTAGCCTTAACTAGTCTTAGCTTCGTAAGTACGCGGGAGCTAAGATGCAACATTCAACATGCCACATGAGGGGACCCTGGTCCCCCCCAACCAATACCCACCCAAAGCCCAAAAACTACTCTGTCTATCTGTTACGATCTATTAGTGAATATTAATTAGCGTATAAAGAACAAGTATTTATTATTCGCCCGCAAGCATATTTATAAAAAAAAAAACTCTTTTATACAAATTATATTACATATATATTTGTAAACTTTAATCAGATTTTCCTTTTGTATTTCCCTACATTCTTTCAACTCTTGTTATGTCTTTCTTTTGATTATCAAACAAACCAACTAACAAACTTGCAACTTGCACAAATACCGATAACTGAACTATCAATATAATCATTATAAATGCCATAAAACGCAAGATTCCGGCCATTTCACTCGCTTACGAGCAAGCCGAGAGCGATATTATGAAGCGTCAGCCGAGAGATCCGTATCGCGACAACTTGGTGAACCGCAGGTCAGGAAAAACTTAACGCTAAGGTTTTATAAAAAAAAAAACAAAAACAAAAAAAATATACAAAAAACCAAAATCCAAACAATATCCAAGTGTTAACCATCTTTTAGTTGATTAGTTGAGAACTAGAAAATGAACAAACATGCAACCATCTTTTACTTTTGTCAAATTTTGAACTTTGTTTGATGTGTTGTGGTCGCGAGTTTCTTGCATCGTAATTTGGCCAACAATCAGGCAATAGATCGATCGATTCCCAATCAGACTATCAACCAATTAATCGAATGCTAAATTCCAAATTTCATTCAGAAACTTTTGCGACTGTTTGTTCGTTTGCTGATGCGTTTCTGCGTTTTTCTTTGTTTTAAAACCAATTTCCCACACTTACAAAATCTATAAAAAAAAACCAACAACAACTATTTTCTCTACTGTTTTGTGTTTCACATAGTTTCCTTTATCTCCTGTTTCTATGTGACCTGTCTTTCCTTCCTTATGATTTCCGTTTCCGTTCTGAAACTCTCAATGTGGAATGAAATTATCTTTATCATAGCTCTTTCGAAAACAAAACAAAAAAATCCTACCTATTTGATACCACCACTTCTATTGTTATATTTATATACTTTCGAAAACCCAAATATTTTTATAAACATTTGATTTTAAGATGGATAACCCCCTCTTTTTGTGTCCCCCCACTTGAATCCCTAACTTTAAGTGTTACAAAAACTTTGTGTTGTGTTACTCGCACAACAACCTTTGATCAGTACACATATTTATCGTGTGTGTGTCTCTCTCATACATTTATTCGGGAACAAGATCCCAATTTAAAAATTGTCTGTTGTGGAAACAGTAGTAGTGCCTCAAAAATGAAAAAAAAACAGCTGCTTCTAGAGAACTTGGCAAAGTTAGTTCAAAGAAAAACGCTCGCTCCCAACGCTCGCCTGCATAAGATACAAAATACAAAATACACTTAAAGAAACACACACCACTCAAACACACAACAAACAAACAGAGACAAGCAAAAGACTGATTAAAAAACCACAAAATCGAAGCTTCTGCCGTTACTCTTAGACCAGTTAGTGCGTTACTTGTAGTTGAGTTTGTTCGAGCCAAAAGACAAAACGAAAAATCGCTTCAGTTGTGTTCTAGATACACCTCATGATCGTTATATAGCCATATCTACTATATACAGACTCTGACCAGTATCTGGTTCCCAGTGCCAAGTCGCGGTAAGTCTGATTTCAAGGGGGGAGATGGTTCTGTTCTCAAAGTCCTTGCATAGGTCAACGAAGTATCTACAATGGCAACGCGGAGTTTGGTTATAATTTTTATGTGTGCAATGCTCTTACGTGTTTATCATATCTTAAGTTTGTGTTTAAGTGTAAGTTTAATTTAATTGCGTTTATGTTTTATGTTGAGTTTAATCGAAACCTCGTTAAACGTAAGTAAACGAAAAGGTTGTAGAGCTGCATTCGCCTATCCTAGCTGCTGTAGTTTGTAAATGGCACGCTTTAATGTCTTGTTTGTATGTATGTATGTATGTCCCTTAGTTAGTCGCATGTTTAATTAGCATTAACAATAACTTTGCTTCCCACATCCACATCCAAATGCAAAAGAAAAGAAACTATATAAGAAAGCCAAACAGTTCAAAATGCAAACTATTCTGCGCCCTCACGCTTCTTGAGCAGTATAAATAGTACGATTTGCTTTTGCGCGCTCTTAATGCAAACGAAAAAATCTAAAATAAACTCAGATTCAACTGAGATTCGATCAGACACAATCCACGCTGTATAAAGTAAAGTCTAACACCATTAAATCTAAACGATAAACATTCATTGCTTAAACAATCCATAGAAAAGAGCTTCAAGGTAAAGTGGCATTAACTGCAAACTAACTAACTAACCCCGAGTACGGATTAGTACTCGGATCGAGGACTGGACACGATGACAGCGGTCCTTGGGCAAGGTTTTTGTTGCTCCCTAAATGTTTTATGTTTAAGTTATACTCCTTCCTTCTGTCTTTCTGTGTGTGAAAACTTCTACCGATTAATATTAAGCATTTGTTGTTGTTTCTACCTGAAATTTCCACCTTTGATGTTCGATGAAAAACAAAAACCTTGGCCAAGCCGTTGCGCATGGTCCTTGTCCGATGCCCGAAAAACTTTACCGCTAGCCAAACCGTAACGAGAAGTGTCTTGCGTCCCGAAAACAAACGAAACCCCACACAACTAAAAAAAAAGAAAAGAAAATGCCTTTGCATACCCTTGAGAGTTATCTAACGAGCTTTATCTATTTCTCCCCCATCTCTACCCTGACCTGCCCACCTTGCCCCTTGACTAATCTAGGTTGATTTCGATGGCCTACGGACAGATCGGTATGATCCAAGCTGCCGCCGGCTTCTTTGTGTACTTCGTCATCATGGCTGAAAACGGCTTCTTGCCCAAGAAACTGTTTGGCATTCGTAAGATGTGGGACTCGAAGGCTGTCAACGATCTAACTGACTCCTATGGACAGGAATGGGTAAGTTTTCGACCACGGTTCTCTACCGCTAGTATCACTGCGTTCGAGATCCCAGGTCGGATGTATCTTTTGTAAATTTCAAGTCCTTATATTAATCCAATTTCATGTGCTTCCTTACTAGACCTACCGTGACCGCAAGACCCTGGAGTACACCTGCCACACGGCCTTCTTCATCTCGATTGTGGTTGTGCAGTGGGCTGATCTGATTATCTGCAAGACGCGCCGCAACTCCATCTTCCAGCAGGGCATGCGTAACTGGGCTTTGAACTTTGGCCTCATTTTCGAAACCGTGCTGGCCGCGTTCCTCTCGTACTGCCCGGGCATGGAGAAGGGTCTGCGCATGTACCCCCTGAAGTGAGTGTGCCAGAAGGTCCTTTCTTAATGATGATCTTATCTAACTTCTTCTCAAACAGACTCGTCTGGTGGTTCCCGGCTATTCCATTTGCGCTGGCCATCTTCATCTATGATGAGACCCGTCGTTTCTACTTGCGCCGCAACCCCGGTGGCTGGTTGGAGCAGGAGACATACTATTAAACACCTACACTGCTACACTCCCACACTCCCAAACACACACATGCCCACACAGACACACACACACAAACACCTAAAAAAACAACCATGAAGAGCAACAAATAGTAATGTTTATGAACCACAAACTCCACACAACAACCACAGTAGCAGCAGCAGGTGCCGCAGCAGCAGCAGCAGCAACGGCAATAAGAACAGCTACAGCTACCGATAGCTACAGCAAGAACATATTACAATATATTTTATTTTTTTAATTTAATTAATTATTTAAAGTAAACGAGGAGAAACAAAATGCAAGCGATAATTATTTTAAACGTTTAAGTAAATTTAAATTATAAATTAAAGCTACAAATAAGATTTAAATAAAGTATAAAATGAAAACAAAACAAAAGCGAGCAAACAATTTCGAAGCAACAACACCAATCACAACCAGAACAAGAACAACCAGTAACTAAGCAACAAACAAAATGTTTTTAGTAAAATTATTAACGTAACGAGAACTGGCTAAACAGAATATTTAAGCAGAAGCTTATTGAAACAATAAACCACAACAAACACACCCACTCACACTCGCACAGACACACTCACAAACACATACCACACACCACTACACACCGATACACAACGCATGACGAGACAAAGTATGTAAGAAGTTTAGAGAAATTATAAAACGAAGTAAATAAAGAAGGAAATACGGAAAAGAAAACAATGAAAACCCTTAGCGTAGTTACCAAATAAGCCGTGAAGAGTAAAGCCCCCAATAAAAACCACAAAAAACAAACCACAACAAATAAGCATAAATTAATTTGCAAAACTTGTGTGTGTAAAACGCAGCTTAACGGAAAAAAGAGGGAAGATGAGAGCAAAACGAAGTATATATAAACAGAAAAACCACAAGAAACAAGGAATATAATTGTTTATATATATATACACACATATATTATATGGAAAACAAAAAATTTGATTACATAAATGGAGCTATACAATACACCAAAAAAAAAACCCAAAATTGAAACCATAACAAAATCGATCTGCGATCCGTTGAGCCTGTCTTGGCCAACAGCCGGAAACGGAAGCGGGAACGGAGCGGATGCGGAAATAAGCCTCCGATCGATAGATAGATGCCCGCGTTCGGCAACCTGGCAAAGAATCTGCAAAAGAATTTGTTAAAATCTAAAGAAACCAACTAAATGTTTATATAACTAAAACCCTTTAAACCAATTGACATGCAATATTATGCTTTGTGTGCATTTAAGCCCAAGACAGATGCAGCGATGCGGCGGGGCTATGTCCCCCCGTTATCGATATCGATACTGTTACCGATACCTAAGCCCAGAATGAATAAAAACGAAAACAAAAACAAAAACGCCCACAAAATATGTTTGTAAGTTTTACACGGCACAGCGCCCCAAAATGGGGCAAGCCCAAGGCAGTATTGTGTTTACTTTTTCTTTTCATTGTTTTTATCGCTTTCCCCGCCCACACGCCCCCAACAACACACACACTCTCACACACAACACAACACACTCGCTCGCGCAGAGACAGTAACGAACGGTTGAGCGGTCAAATTGTTGGCCACGAAATTGTTGAAATTGAAAAGCTCGGCATTGTCGCTATCGAATGCGTGGGTCTGACAATACGCCCGCTGGCTAATTGAAAACTGTGAAAACTTATCGGAAGGCGGCGATATTCGGACCCCCGATAAGTCCGGCTCGATGGCGGTCACACCCACGCAGAGAGATACGCCCCGACATGCAGCGAGCTCGGTTCTAGAATTCTAGAATTCGCTGCTGTTTTTGTTTTCCAACTGTCTTGTTTTCTAACTTAGTGAAGATGATCATTAGCATTGAAGATAACGATAATTATGGCATGTTAGTTATGAAAGAAAATGAAAAAAAAAACTAAACAAAATTATTATTATTAGTTGTTAACAAATTATATTGAGTAATTAATAATATTGATCGATGGATGCTGATGTGTCGCAGATGAATATGAAACAAAACTAAACTAATACGAGAACGAGATCGAAGCAAAACAGAAACCAAACGAGGACAAAAAGCAAAACAAAAAATGATAACTAATGCATAATACGGACTACAAATATTTATAAACAAATGCAGAAAATATATAAACGTTTGATGGTAAAAGCAAGAACTTGAAACAAAAAACAAACAACAACCAATTTGTCGAAACAACACGCAGAAGTAAAAAATTTGCATGTAACAACAAAACAATGAGTAAACATTTTTAATTTTTTGTTCTTTCGCCCTCCGCTGTAAATGTATTTGTAGATTTAAACAATGATTAAAATAAAAAAACTACATAAATAAAACTTAAAAAAAAAAACAACCACCATAATTGTATTTTTATTAAAGTAAAATCTAATCATTTTCATAAAGAGGAAAGTATCTTACTTAAATTGCAATATTTTGAATATTTAATTCGGTAAATATCTTTATTGATATTCCAAACATGTCAGACGAATTCATTTGCCTATTAATTCATTGTCTTCTTTGAAGGAAAAAAATCGCGACATTTTTATGCCTGCACACAAAACTGGAAACGAGGCTATAAACATAAATATATTGCTCATACGCCCCATGTGCGCCCCTGCCGAATGAGTTCAGGCCCGTAACGAATACAAATAGAAAAGGCTCTCACGAACAAAAAAAAAATATATAAAGAAATGGAAGCCAAATACAAAGACAGGAAAAGGTTGCCAACACACACACACACACACTTATACCTCAAAGTGTGTGTGCGGGTGTGCGGGACCAACAATACTTGTTCATGTATACGTATTTGCGACTGTATTTACAGCAATGACATGCAGCGTATGCTTCTTGTTCACCGTCACCGCCGCTGGTTATGATGTTGCCGTTGCTATTGTCGCAGCAGGTCCCAGGGGCAGGCACTGGCAGGGAGGTCGTCGCTGCGACAGCGGCAACATTTGGGTCTTATTAATTTCCGTTTTGCTTATTTATTTTTACGACAGCTCGCAGTTCGCAGTTCGCGGCCCGTCGGGGTCCCGTCCTCAACGCATACGCAGAAGCCCGAGCCAGCGCTAACGCAGGAGGAACACTTGTTTGTGGGACTCTACCTTTTGAAGGCACAACCATGCCCCTATAATTTAGCAAGCGGGCATATACATCCTAATCAGAATAATACCTGAAACTAGGGTGTCATTTTATCGAGGGATGATAAGGAAAGAGCCTTGCTCTTGTCTAGTTCAGAAGGAAAAGAATGGTGTTATCAGAGGGGTTATATTTAATGTATATTAATAAAACATTATTTGTAGAGATTTATTCAAGAGAGATATTTCAAAGGAGAAATACATAAAAAAGGTATTTTATTTAAAATTCATTAAAGATTTGCATTTTATTATTCGTTTATTCTTTTATACTAATTGTTACTTTGATACTCCTATTGATATAATTAAGCAAACTTAGTGTATAAAAATTTCTTTAGAATTTAAAATACGTATGTGTATTCTTAGTAATAAATATGTATTCACAGAATTTTATTTATGTAAGATTACAATAAAACACGAGTAAAAAGAAATCAATTGTAAAGAAATGAAATTGAAACCAAGTATTTTCCCCTGCTTAAACGCAAGTTAATAAAATAAATATAATATAATATAATAATTGTTTTTTGCTTGTTTAACTTTTGTACGTAAACTTGAACTAAGTCATATTTTTGTTTTTTATATTGAGTTATATTTACTACTGTAAAAGTAAACTCATCACTTAATTTTGGATTGAAGTTGGTTTAATTTATAAGCTTTGTCTGATTTTTTTTTTAAACTTGGGAAGCAATTCAGTTTTAAAGACTTAACTATAGCTTACTACCACAATTAAATAAAACCTAGTTTGTATGCGTATTTTACTTATATTTATTATATATGTTAATATTTAAAAGCCATAGCAATCAACAGCTTGAAACCAGCCTTATAACTTTATCATTTCTTTATAAATATCAATTATACTAATAAATAATAATATATATTTACATTTTATACTTTATATTACCCATAAGTTTATGATTTTATCCAAGGACTAAAATGTAGGGTAATTAGGTTTATGACGACGAGATCATATACTTGAGAACCCCAGATTTTAGCAACTTTAATAGAGGAAATTTTATAGCTCAAATATAGTTCGATCTTTTGTAAAGATGTATATATAATATTATGTTTTGCCTTTAAATTCAAGCTTGGTTGACTTGTAACTAATTCTAGATATACCTTTCCCCGTGGCAGAGTATAGTGAAGACTCAGCAGCAACTTTTTTTTTCCAACCGACTTAACACGGGCGTCAAAAACTTACGCGCTTGCTTGTCTAAGACAGCGGGGGCTGTCGGGGGCTGGAGGTAGTTTGAACTGGGGAAGGGGGGGTGGCTCCAACCGCCCACCCATCCACTGAAATGCGCTGCTGAGACTGCACCCAGAGAGAGAGAGAGAGAGAATAAAAGAGAGGACTAGCCAGGGGAATCGGGAGGAGTGACAGCGGGAGAGAGCCAGAGTACTTGCGAGTGCGGCGCAATTATTATCGCCTGGCCAGGTGTTCCATTGCCATTCCGTTCCTTATCCTGTGCACTCGGCTTCGCCTTATCTAGCGACTCGTCGGCTCTCGTCAGCCCTTCGGGTGGGCTCGTCGCTTTTAGGAAGCTTTCGGGCAGTATGGCAGTCGGTTAGTAGCTCGCTAGTCGGCGGCATTATAGTCTTTCATTACCCGGCGTGCGAGCGTGTAGCGTTTTCTCCCGTGATTTCCCCACGCAGCAGCAGCAGCAGCACCAGCAGTGGCGAAAGCAACCACAACAACCATACCAACAATAGCAACAACAGCAACAACCACAACAACAACAATAGAAGAGAAGCAGCGGCAAACGGTTTTTTGCTGCGCTTCTCCTATTTTAAGTGCCGAGCGTTTTACTATTTTTACTACTCAGCAACGATACACACGAACACACACACACACGCACACACACCGCTGTGTGTTTGTTGTTGTGCGTTGAGCTATAACAACAATAACAGCCTAAAAACAAGAACGAACGGAAATAGTGTAATAATGCAAAATAGTGAAACGATCTTCCATAAATATTTAAATTTTGAAATATATTCGAGGACATAATTGGCTAGAAAAAGCTATGATTTTTGAGTGCAAAATGCGAGGAAACTGCAGCGAGAACAAAAACAACCGCAGTGATGTTGGAGAGCCGAAACTAGGCTAAATATCTTTGCATACTTTTGGGAAAGTTGTGCACACACACACGCAGAGGACAGGCACACAGACACATATACAGCGGCAGGACCTGCGCCTGCGGTCGCCGACATTTGAACCTGCTTTCTGACCGTTGACCGCCGGCCGCCTCTTTTCACTTTTGGCAACGCGAAGATGAAAATGTGCACCAAAGTGGCTAAAGAGCTGAAAAAGGCATAAGAAGCAGCAACCACACACACACACACACAGCGAACAGAGGAGGAGCCGAGGAGAAAAGGAAAGGGTTCGCAGGACTTGCAGTTCAACAGCCTCCGGGTCCGTGGCAAGCTCAACTGCAAATTCGGCCAACACAGCAGTGCATCTGTGTCTGTATCCGTGCGCCCCTTGCATCTGTATCCGTATCCGTATCCGTACCCGTATTCGTACCGCATCTGTATCTGTATCTGGTGGCTCGGTGTGTGCGTGTATCTGCAGCTGCAGCTCTGCGAGAACGGCGAAAATTGTGTCAGCAGCATCGGCAGTGAGCCGTCCTGCAGCTCGCCAGACTGGCGCCTCCATCTCCGCTTCGGATTTGCCGGTAACGTATGAATGATATTTACATTAGCAGCACGTTTCCCTTCTTGGCTTATGTTGGACCCATTACGCATACGACCCGTGTGACGGCTTGAATATTACGCATACGCAGGGCGGTCCTACCTTGACAACGGGGCAAGAGCTACCAGGGCGGCTCGTGGGCGGCGGGCAGTCCGTGACAATTGTCAGTTTGTTTTTCCGTATCGTTTCCTTTTGCCTTTGCTATCGATTAAGCCCGCCGAGGCCTCCTCGCCTTCGCCTTCGCCTTTGCCTTTGCCTTTGCCTTTTGTCCGCGAATTAGCGACAACTTCTGGGCCATGCTGCATATGGCTTTGTCCGCTGTCTTTTGTCTAACGCCTAATTGAGTCTTTTGTGCGGCTCAAAAGACAAGCAGCAGCACCGCAGAGAAATAAAAAACAGAAAAGGAAGACAGTTGACAGTTGAAGTTGAAATTCACTTGCTAATCTGCAAAGTGTAGATTTCATTTAGCTATAACCTGTAGGTCTTAAGGTTATTAGCAATCCTCTAAATATTGATAGTATAAAGATTATTTACGTTTTTTCATATTTTAAATGATACAAGAATTAAAGTTGCACATTTCTTAGACACATATATCCCTGAAAGGTCTGCAAATTTGTGCTAAAAAGTATCCTACCTTCTGCCAGGGTATAAACACAGAAACGCAAAATACAAAACAGAAAAAAACAATCAAGACGGAGGCGGGTAAACAAAGGGAAAGCGGAGCACTCGCGACTCCTTTAGAAGTCAGCCACTTGAGTTTTTCCTTCACGTTTCATTCCTATTACAGGACATTGGGCGTTGGGCGATGGGTGGTGGCATTTTCCTTTGTCAATATCAGTCAAACTGTTCGTTTCACTCGCCTGACATTTGCTTACCATTTGCTTTCGGTTTAGAGGGTTCACTTTGTGTCCCTTTGTACAAATAAATACCCATTCATTCATTCATGCGCTCATTTATGGGACTCCTTTTACTTTTGAATGAATAAAAGGGTCGTCGTTGTCCCAAAAGTATTTGTCAATTGGACACAGGATTCCCAGAAATTTGAATGGCATTGGGTCCGAGATCATATCTTATCAATCTAAATGGCGGCAATTAACTAGCTAATCAATCAATCAAGTAGGCATCACCATGACTCGAAGCACTTGTGATAAGAGCGCCGTACCTCAGGCGATTTTAAATTGAGCCCGCTTGCCGAGCTGCAGAAAGGGTAGAAATGTTAACTCAATTTATGGGCCTTGCAATTAAAAGTAAGAAACCGCTGCAGAACCGCAGCTCAGCTAGAGCACAGGTGGAAATTCAGCGCTTTAAAGGCTTAGAGCAAAGTGGCAGGCACTCAAAAGCTTATGACTTTCTCATGCATACGTGTACCTGCCGCAAACAGTGCCAAAATACGAACCCTTTTTTTCTGTTTTCCATTACTTTATTTTATTTTTTATTTTTTTGGGAAAGACCAACTTTTCTAACTAACAGAAGAAGAAAAAATAAAATAAACCGCGCACATGTGTGCACAAAAGAAACCAGAAGGAGGAAACTGCAAATAACAAGATTTGGTCATGTTTGATTCATGAAACTGGCAGGAGCCACCATCCCTCATCCTCATCCCTTTGCCTTCCCCCCCTCCCAATCCCCCTCATTCAATTCAACAACAATGGGGGTAAACACGGGCAAAGCTACAGTTGCAGTGGCCATGGCAACTGGAAGCTGAAGTTTCGCACAATGGCGCAGAATCAGCTCCAACAACTGCAGTTCTTTCCGAAAAAAAAAATCCACAAAAATATCCTTTTGAGTGTAAAGTTTATGCAGGGTTCCGCTGCAGAGTTAATCATACGCCTGGCGGTGAAAAAGTGCACTAAAAAACTGTTAGGATTGTAAACAAGAAAGGAAGCTAACTTCGGCCCGCCGAAGTTTAAATACCCTTGCAGATAGAAATTCTATGACTAGAAATCCATACCATATAAATTATATATATATGTGTTTTTAAAAACAATGAAGTAATACCTGCTTTTATTTCATTCACCTATACATATTATATTTGCAGCTTTATATTCACAGATTTGTATTTTTCTTCTACATCAAACGATCGTTTGTATGGCACCTATATGATATAGTCGTTTGATTTTCATAAAATTTTACACAAAATTTTAGAATAATATGAAATGGCTATATCTCAAATTTGATTAAATTCTGTTGAAAACTAAAAATGTTATCGCCACCGCGATGTCAGTCTTCCGACAACAGCCACCGCCATTCTCATTCCTCTGAAATTTCTCGATCGTTCCTATGGGAGCTATATGATATATTAGTCCGATTTTCATAAAATTTTACACAAAATTGTAGAATAATATGAAACGGCTATATCTCAAATTTGATGAAAATCTGTTGAAAACTGAAAATGTTATACTTTTTAATTGAATTAATTTCTCGATCGTTCCTATGGGAGCTATATGATATAGTCGTCCGATTTTCATAAAATTTTGCGCAAAATTGTAGAATAATATTTAATGGCTATATCTCAAATTTGATCCAATTCTATAGAGAACTGAAAAAGTTAACATTTTTTTTGTAAAAATTTTCCGATCATTCCTATGGCAGCTATATGATATAGTCGTCCGATCCGGCCCGTTCCGACATATATACGAGTGAGAGTATATAGAAGGCTAACTACAAAGTTTCATTCAGATAGCTTCAAAACTGAGAGACTAGTTTGCGTAGAAACGGACAGACGGACAGACGGACAGACGGACAGACGGACATGGCTAGATCGACTCGGCTGTTATTCCTGATCAAGAATATATATACTTTATATAGTCGGAGGTGCCTCCTTCACTGCGTTGCAAACTTCTGACTGAAATTATAATACCCTGCAAGGGTATAAAAATAGGGGGGTCCGCTCTAAATTGCACATGTATGTGGCATCAAATCGCGTATACGCCCCGTAAACCGTGAAGCTGGGCAAATCTTCAGGCAATTTGATTAAGGCCAGCGAGCCATAAAGTATGTAGAGGAATGCTGAAATATAAGGCTTATACCTAAGCCAGCCAAGTTGAGCGTAAAATGCAAGTAGCATCCAGTTGTGGGAGAAAATGGCTAAGGACTCGCTTGCGCTTTCCCCAGGCTTGGCTTTTCCCCATAAAACCCGAGCGGCAATTAAATTGTGACTGGGACGATGAAGGCTGAAGCGAAGAATATATATAAATTAAAAGAGATAAAAATTCCATAAAGATGACAAAAAAATGAATCAGACAACGAAAAACGGGAAGGGGAGGACAAGGCAGAGGCAATAAATAACGGGAAAACAGCTGAAAAAAGGCGTGGGGAAAAACAAGAATCGCAAGATGGCGGCGATGGCGATGGCGTTGACAAGCGAGCCTTAAGTCAGCTTTTGTGGCGAAACAAAAGACGCGCGAAAAGAACAAGATATTTGGGATATCTAAATTACCGCTGTCACGCACCTAAGCATACACCAAACACCCCCCCCCCCACACACACACACACACACACACAGCACTAAGAAATGTTGGTATTGTGTCAGCACGGAAACCAAAGTGAAAACCTTTCATTTCATTTTCCCCCCGATTCCATTGACTGTGCGAACAAAGCCAAAGGAAATGATAATTTTCCGCCTAACAGGCAGACAGAAACACACACATATCACAGGCACGCACACACACTCAATGTCTGCGGATTCGCTTGTCGAAATAAATTGCGAAGAAGTGAAATTGAAACGCTTTCAATTAACTCTTCGCATTGGCTCCAACTTAATCTCTGTCACATTAGCCGGAATTCGCATCCTCATTTTAATTAAGTACAAGTGATGCGTGTCTGAAATATTCATCAAGGGCCCGGGCAGCAAAAGGCATAATCGGTTGCCTTCAGGTGAATAATTCAAAAGTGTTTTTGGGGGAAGAATGTAACCTGAGAATACCGGCCAGATAGTACACATACACTCCCGCATGCCAGGTGGCAGCACATCTTCATCTGGCCCCGTTCGAACTTAATTTCCATTTCAATTTTCCGCATTCACTGAGGCCCATTTTCCCCGCTCCACTCCACTGCCAACGCCTTGCACCCTGACCCTGTTAGTTTCGGGCCAAAAGTACCAATATGTACAAATACAGAGAGAAAAAACCATAGTTTTGGGTTAGAAACCATTAGAATTTCCTCTTTTCTAAATGGATTGCTTTGATGTTCTCATTAAATTTTAATTACTTTGTAAATAAATATAACATCTCTCAGAAGTAAACAATTAAATATGCCACGGGGAAATGTACTCGACTTTTTGGGATATCCGGAACCTAAAGCTTTCGGTGTTAATTTGTACTTATTATTATTGCTTCTCAATATATTAATGAAAGACAAGAAAGTAAGTTATTTTCAGAAAGCGAATACATTAGCTTCTTGTGGCCTTTGTATACCTCTAAGAAACCCGAATATTAGCATATAAAAACATTGATTTAATATACCTAAAATATGCATTATACCTAAATACCTAAAATATGCATTATTTTAGGTATATTAAATCAATGTTTTTATGTGCTAATTTTTGGGGTAAATCAGAGTTTTTCAAATGTCATAACTAAGCCAAAAATGCATTAAATTCAATTTGGAAAGCAGTTCTGTGCTAGTTTTTATAAAGCTAACAAATCTACGTACTAAGATTTAAAATTTAGAGCATTTCATTTTTTGTCAAATTTAGACAATTTTAATGATGTAACCCCTTATAAAATTTTAAAATTTCGAAAAATTTTCAAAATTTTATTTTTCAACAGGACATGTCTAGAACGATTCGGCTATTGATTCTGAACAAGAATATATTTCATTGATATTTGATTTATAGGGTCGGAAATGACTCCTTCAGTGAATTTTAAGCTTCTGATTGACTTTAAACCCTGCAAGGATCTATATCCTTTCATAACTAATCCACATATCTGCATTTGTTAGTAAGTTTTAGGCCCCAAATGGATTAAACTAATATCATATATTCGACTATCATTTTATTCTTCAATTATTTACTTTATAGTTTAATCAATGACTGTGATTTGCTAAACTGATTTCTCTCAGTATGACATATAGTGAGCTACGGGGCGCCATTTTGGCTCTGTTTGCCGGCTCTAATGGATTTCCAAGGCGGAGCATAACAATTTGTGGGGCGAAACTGTTGCTCCGGCCGGAAAGCCAGCAGCCTTGGCGATTATTACGATGATAACGACGAGGATGATGACGATGCCGATGGGATAATGTGATTTCTCGTAGCGATTTTTAGTCCGGCTGCAGCATCGAAGCATCGTTTTCATGCCAAGGCAAGCATACAAATTACATGACACAATGGCAAACGCTGTACAGTGTTTATCGGCTAGGGGGGAAATGGGCCATTCGCAGCCACAAATCACACAAGCAGCAGCTGCGGGGCGAGATACAAAAAAAAAAAAAAAAAGGAAAACTGAAATCACTTGGCAAAATGTTTGCTTTGTTGATTGGCCACGACTTAATCAAGCTCTGCGTCAGCATTTTCATTCATTGAAAGATTGATTGATGCACTGACTGATTGCTGCCTTTTTCCCGGCCCTGGGCTAACATCTGGTCAATCCATCAGCAGTCACCAGGAGCGCTGAAACCTGCAGCTGACACACGGCAAATTGTCGAGTCCAGTCGCAACTCTTTGGCAAACACAACTGGCATTCTTGTTTCAGTTAAAGTTTTCCCAGGACGACCGGGGGCCGTGGGGGAGCGGCCACAGCGCAAGTTGTCCAAGCAAGTTGGCTAGCGAATAGTTTGGGCCACACGACCCACTTGATATGGCAATGGTGGCAACAACAACTTTAACAACGCTATCTAAACCAAACTTTGGCATGTCGGGACCTCGACTCCTCCGCATTCGGTCTGGAGCTCGGAGGAAGGAGCACGGAGCGAGAGCTGAGTTGTGGTTGAGGGCCTGGAAAATCAATAGCAGCCTGGCGACATACATACACACGCATATTTATGCGGCACGCAGCTGCTCCTACTCCCCCCAACTTCATTTGCAACCCCAGTTGGCATTTTCCATTTCCCAACTCCATCTGATTTTCGCTCCAGCGTCAGTCCGTAAATCATGGCTAGCATGTGATAATATCAGTCCCGAAAACTCGACTATTTGACACTGTTAACGAGCTCGGGTGTTTATTTATTGAAAGTGTGTTCTCATCCCCCCACAAAATGATAATGTAAAGTTGAGAGATGCTAAAAGTCGCTAGCAGTCAGTTATTTCTCACCCCCTTAACCACATTTCTACTAACTTAAGGGCGTGGAAATTGTTTAGAGAGCATTGTTAATTATTATTTATTATAGCGTTTTGTCTGTGACTCGCTGTTGCGGAAGAGATATGACTGTTTGTATTTGCTTGACAACTGGCATTAACTTTGTGTGTGTAAGTTCTTTTATTTTTTTGTTTTTGCGACAATGGAAGCCCTACAAGAAAATACTATTAGTCAAGGCGAGACGTGACTAATGTAGATCCAGCTGAATCCCTAATGACCTCGACTCCGTGCGTTGTTTGTTGCATCCCCAGCTGAGTGCCGATATCTAGTGGCATACCCTGGACGATGGCATTCATTCTCTGTGGCATTCTGACATTTAAAGTTCATGCGATTTGGAATCAAATCAATGTCAATGCCATCCATAGCTGATGGCAGCTCGCGATGCGATGAGCTGCGATGCGATGGCGATGCCTGGCCTTGATTGCGCCGCCTGATTGCCATTGCCCAGCCAGTGATGCGTAGTTGGCCCAAGGCAGTTGTGGAGTCGCATAATTGACGGTTGAACAAGCTAACAGATGCCCAAGCACACGCACACGCACACGCCCTCGCATCTGCGGCATTCTAACGCATACGGGAGATGCGGACACAGATACCAGACTGATTGTGGGCCTGGAATGCGTAGTCTACTTTCAGGCGGGCAACGTCATGGCGCGCTTCCGGTGATGTGAGATTTTGCGCCTTGTTGCGTCCATTCCGTCCAGTCCGTCCCTAGTTAAGTGGCACGCTTGATGCCTGCTAATGCTCATCCCCTCTCACCCAGTGTGCAGTGAAAGAAATGTATTTATAAACCATTAAAGGGTTTTCGAACAACACACATGTCGTATACTTAATATCCTTACCTTACCTTACATAGTAATACCAATTTATTCCCCTGAGTCCGCTGTCTTTGTTTATAGAAGTTTTGACTGATATAAGAATATTTGATATACATTGAACTTTACATTTTTTTGATAAACCTTTCTTAGAACTTAGGAGAATAATAAACTTCTTATCTGATAGTACCCATAGGAGTAATTTAGCTGTTCCAAAGATCCCTCTCGTTTTTCCCTCAGTGTTTTGGCTAAACGCCAGACTATTTAAATCTTAGCCCAAAGCTTTGTTCTGGGCTTGTGTGCGTATCCTTGCAGAAGTGTGAAATACAGTTATAAATAAATAAGAATCCTTAAAACTCACACACACACACACTCACGACAGACATAAAAAGGGATATTGTTAAATAATAAACAGTTTACGCTCTGACAACACACAACAGGCGTGAAAATGTAAGGCGGTGGGGGCTCGTGGCCGCTCAACTGTCAACACCGAATGATACACATCTGCACTTGCACACACACTTGCGCAGCCGATAAGGACACCCCTCACACACACACACACACTCGCTGTGTCCTGACAAGAAGGCATTTCAAATCGTCGATTCGCATAACGACCGTCATCAAACTTGTTGTTATAACGTCGCAGCAGCAACAACAAAGCAACAAGGACAATATCAAAATGTCGCCAATAAAGGAGAAGGAAAAAATATGCTGACATCGCCAACTGTTCCCACTCGGTCCCGTCCGTATTAAACATGTCATTTGACGTCCCCGCACTCGAACATCGAAACACTGAACACCGAAAACTGTCAGACATTCTCTTGTTAGCATAACGAATCTAAATACCTCTGTCATGGTAGCCTGACAAATCTAGTCCCCGAAACAAAGCCCCCTCAAAAGGATATATCTGTAACGAACTACAACCTGCCAGAAAGTGGAATCACCGGGTTTCGAGTGGTGGAGAGTGGTGTGTAAACCGATTTATGGCTTAAATAAGGCGTGCAGAAACGTTTACCGGCAGCTTTTCCCTGATTTGAGAGTCACTTCTGTGGGACTTGTAAGTCTCAGGAAGCGTGACAGGATGTCCGCAGAATTTAGGGGCCTTTGCATGTATTGTCAATTTGTGACTGGGCTGCTTGCTAAATATTTAATTTACTAAACCAGACAGACGTTGTCTTGGGCCAATTTCTAACCAGCTGAGCTCGTAGCCATTTGGCCATGATTTTATTCCTGCTCGATATCTCCTCGGACCGTCTATAAGTAGCCGTAGTAGTTGCATAACTGCGGATGGGAACTCGAAGATAGTCAATGACGTGATAGTCCCGGCTGATTAAGGCCGGATCGTATAACAACGACCTAGAATGGGGCTATATCAAGATGAAGAGCAGCTATCAGGTGTGTTCGCACAAACGTAATTGCCGCGACTTATCGCCAGTTGGTCCGAGCAAAGCCACGATTGTATTTCTCCCTATCGAGTCGCCGTATCTGGGACCGCTACGTGCGTCATATGTGTACATTGTACATACATATATGTATATGCACAGGTGAAGTCCAGGTGATCGCAACCGGAGAGGGGCAGAAACGCGGGCGATATCTGTGGCTGCCAAAGGGGCGATTTGATTTTGAGCGATCCGAGTGCCAGTGCGCGTACGAATGCTCTGATTTATACTTCACTTAGTTTACTTCTTTCAATCGAGATGGGTCCAGTCTATGGAGTCCAAGTGAGAATGCTGTGACTTACACTTCATCAATCAACATCGATACGGTGTTGTCGATCCGAAATCGGATCCTAGGTGAGTGTGTGTGCCAGGCCCACCGCCCATCGCCACATCCCAGCTCTCAGTTGCTGGCCAGGTATCAAGCGGAGGCCACCCACCAGACTGGAGGGGAAACACTATAAACGAACTGCTGGGCCATCCTCCTAATCCACGGAGTCCAATGACCAGTTTCCCGTCGATTCGCAAGTCTTGAAACAGAGCCCAGAGCCAATCCCATTTCGGTGTGAGTATCGTATCCCATGGGACATTCCATCCTTGCGAACACACATAGTGAAGTGTAACATGGTCAATGATTTAGCTAGGACTACAGTTGGAGGCACGGTAATAGCTAGAGTTCTACTTTCTTATCAAAATAACCATGCTCTCAAAATAACTTTTGAGCGATTTCCTCTATTTTTGATTAGGTGATAATCAGTTCCTAGCGGAGAATTAGTTTGAAAGATATTTATTTTTAAGTTTAACAAGGTCATTTTAAACTGACTGAATAATCTGCTGATTTATTCCACATAAATTGAGACTTGACTAATATATATATTTTGTCCTTGCAGGCTTCAGTAATAGTTCGTTTTGCTAACTCTTTTTCTGTTTATCGGTCTTCTTAGCTGAATTCATACTTGAGAATCTCAAGTGCACTCTTAGCAACAGCTTTTCCTACACTTGTTGTGTTGAAAGGTTAGAGGGGATATACCCTCTAGCCTGAAGATAGTGAAATCTCTTGCATTAGAAGAATTGGTATATATGTAGGTCTTCTATTAAATATCTCTATCTTTGTCCTGTGAGCTATTATTGCGACCGCAGCTGTATGTACAAACGCGGACCGACGACACGTCATCATGGCGTGGGAATAGAAATGAAATGCTCACGGAAAGCCGCTTAGCTGGGAGTCGCAAAATATGCGAATAAATTATGTTGGCCACCTAGCAAACACACATCCCCACATATATATGTACATATGTACATATATATTAAACCGAATGGGTATGGGTATAGGGTATATAATCCTCACATATCTGTCGGGCATATTGCGTCTTTTGTTCACGACGAAAGTGCTCTTGAAAAGAGCAAGCGCACGGGCAGCAGAATTAGCACAGTCTTCGCATGGCTACCAAAATGTTAAACTTAGCCGAGGACCGCAGACAAGAATAACAAACAAACCACAAAATGCAATGCATTATTATCATAGGGGGTGCAGTGCGAAGGGGGGAGTGTCAGACCCCAAACGAGTGGTTAATAATAAAATGGGGATTGATTCATCACATATGTACACATGTATGTACATTTTGTATGTATTCTAAGGGGGCTCTATAAAATGTTTTTGCTGAAATATATATATAATTAAATAAGAAGCAATCAATTTTAATAATATCCCTCTGAAAAGGAAAGTGTTAGTTCTTGCACAACTAATTTTTCCCCAATTTCAACATTGTAGTTTTTTCTTGGTGTAACTGAATGAGCTTAAAACTTATCAGCAAAAAATATCCAATCAAGCTCTTGAGTTATATACTCGAAATAGCTGAGCAATATGTTAAAATTTCACAACATTTATAAATACGATTTCTAGGCTCTTTTTAAATATTTCATTTCCATGTACTGGCGGGTGAGAAACACTTTTTTTCACTATGTTTTAACATAGTTTTCCATCCGCGGCAGTGCCAAAAAATAGAACAAAGGCTAAAGCTTTATAATAATTATGAACTAGGGGACACACAGAGGCACATCACAGAGAAATGCCGTCAGAGAGAATGCGGGGGGAGGGGGAAAAAAAAACCGAGGAGGGGACAGTCAGACGGACAGACGGGACGGACAGGTGGCGATCCGGGGATTCTGGCGGTGGATTTAGTCGTGCGTTGGGTGCCAAATTCGATTGCGATTCGTGAATCGTGAAAAAATGGAATCCGAAATCTGTGCCAGCAGACGAATAACCGAACTTGGCGGGTTAAATATAAACATCTGAACGGGGAAATTACTTAACATCCCCATTGTCGTGGTCGTTGTGTTTGATTTGCCAGACGATTTCACGGGGGGAAATGTTCCTTGAACTTGGGACCAAACCGAAAAATTGGATCGACATCGACCCGTCGGAAGACTAGCGGAATATGTATATTTATATACGTTAAGGTGGCGCAACGTAACAGCGCCAGAGCAACGTAAACAAAGTTCCGTTTGGTTCGTTTTGTTTCCCTCAATCTATTCCTATTCTCATTTGTACACTGCAACAAAATAGCAGGTGTATACTTAAATGTACTTGCACACTTTAAATGTTTTACAAACCTTTAACTGTTTTGATTGCCTTAACACTTTTACTTTTTGTCAACATTAAATATTAGTATCTTAATGCTTAGGCTGTTTCTCTATAATCCCAATTTTTTGTACTTGATTTTTAATTGAGATTATCATTAATTATTTATTTACACTATATAATCTTGTCTTGATTTTTTCTCTGTGTATTTCTATTGCTATTCCCGTTCCGTTTCCCACGCTCATGCTCTTTCATATTCGCTCAGCCACATTCTCAGTCGCAGTCCTTGGCGAACCGCGGCGCGTTCGATCGCCAGAGACGCTCGGTTATTTTATTTTTTGTTTGTGCTAATTTTAAAAATTTAGAATTATCCGTTAAGTTTTGTTCTACGGCCTTTGGGCCATTTCGTTACCTACCAAAAATCAGATCCGCAGCAGCTCGAAAGGCTGATAAACGTAAGCAATAGTGCAGCTGGCCGGGGGCAAAGCTTTTTAATTAATTTGCAATCTCTTTTAACCCGACGTGCTACAATTTTCCAATAATGGCCAAATGCAATTTACGGCTGGAATGGAGAATGGGGAAAAAGGGCAAATGGAAAATGGAAAACGGAAGGGCCATGAGTCGGGAAGCCGGAGCAGCATATGGTCTCTGCTCCCAGGGGCGTCTGTTTGTCTCATCTCCACACACTTTCTTTCTTTCTCCGCTCTTTATCTCTTACTCTCTCTCTCTCTCTCTCTCTGACCCTGTCCCGCCATTTGCCATTCCTCTCCCATCATCTGGCCATCCCGCTCTTCGTTTATCTATATATCGCCATAGCGCTGTCAGCTCTTGTTGTAATTGCTAAATTAATGCAAGCGCTGATGATTATCTTAGCCCCTTCGCCATAACCCGTGGGGCATATTGATTTATTGGATTTCGAAGCCTGAGCCAAAGTGTTGTGCCGGTTTGTGTGTGAGTGGGTGTGATCCAAATGTGCATATTCGTGAAAAGTCAGCTATAAATATTCCATAAGTCTGAATGCACATGCACAAGTTGTCGAGCAGCACAAAAGTTTAATTCAAACGGCGAACTGTTGACGAAATGCTCCCTCGATTCAACATAAAAGCTTTCCCTGCGACACTGAGCAAAATGCCAGAATTAATTATGCCCGTCAATATGTATAAACAAGCCATAAGTGTAACACAAATAATTAACCTCGGCTAGCCAAACACAAACACAAAGGGACTAAATAAATGTGTCATAATTAAGTGAAACACATTTATTCAAGTTTCATAAGGGACACACAAACTAATTTTGACTTTGTTCTGCACACGAAATAACAATACCAAAAGTCTAGTTTAGGTTGAAAATAAACTTTGTTTTAGTTTGATTTTAAATTGAATTTGGATTTTGTATTAATTGGGATTACGTTTTGGTTAAAGATCATTAAAATTGAATTAGTTTGAACTCGTTGGCTTGATTAATTTAATTAAATAGACTATTGCTTGCTCCTTTTATTTATATTTCTAACCCTATCGGTATAACTCTTTAGAGCTGCATAATTAATTCTTAAATATTTAATTTTAATATGTTTCTGATCCATTAAATGAGTTTTGTCTTTAGTTTTGCTTTACTTCTTTGATTTGTGATGGCATTATTTATTTTTCCGCGTGTAGCTCTTGATTATTTCGGAAAGTTATGAAAGCTGGGTCTTTCTGCGACCTCTTGGCGCCTCCCCCTTGGCGCTTCCCCCTTGTTGCTCCCCCTTGGCGCCTCACCCACTGGCAGCTGTCAATTGTTGTTATCTGCACATGTGCCATTCTCCCCTCTGCTTTCTCGTTATCTGCATTTATCTTCGGTCCGTCTTGTCACTCACTTGTTGGCTTTTGTGTTGCTGCCACCCGACGTTTATGTTTTTGGATGCACGAGTATTGGTTTTGGTATTGGTTGTGTCCTAGCTGCCGCTATTGACATTGCAGAATTATGTACATATATATATTATCGATTTCGGTCAAGCACCGTTCATTCCGCTGCAGTTTACAATTCAATTTGCAACAAACTTTCCGCTGCTGAATTCTATCTCTCGCTTTCTGCCTTCCATTTTCCCGGAAAATTAACTTTGTTTGCCTCTAGTTTTCCGTCAGCTCTGGCAAGTTTTATAGCTGCATTTTTGTTTATGTTTTATGCTGTCTATTTACGCATTTAATTTCGTTTTCGTGTAAATACACAAAACAGCTGAACGAGTGGCCTGGCAAAGCTCAAAGAAAAACCACACACCCCCACCGGCCCACCCACACACACACAACACACACACTCAGGGGAAGCATTTTTCCCTAAGTTAATTTGCAACATTTTTGTCGAAATATATATTTCTTACTATATGTGTATTGTGAGCAGTGGAGGCTGGCAACATATTTGACTTTGCATTAAGCTGAAGAATTTTCCAGCTTTTCATAAACGAATATTAAGTTTTATTTTCATCAGTCGGACTGAGGACTTCATTTAAATTAAATATACGGAGAATTTCGAATATTCTGGACTCATAATGAATGAAATGTTGTTACAATTTAATATAGCAAAAATGCTATACAAAAATAAGTCTATGCCAGATGGATGGACAATTGACCAGCTTTGGTTTCTAATTACCATTTTCCATAAACATTTTTATAGAAAAATTGTGATTTCATCTATTTGAAGTATGAGTATTATGAGTGTTTTTGGTTTTACAAAGCAAAAGTTTACTATTCATTTTGTGGGTACTTTTTCCAGAACTTAACACTTGGTTTTCCTCTAGTTTTTAGATTGGATTTATTTATTATATGATTTCAAAAAGTTGTTAGTATTTATGGGTCTAGACCACTGTGCTGTGACATCAGCAACTATCTGGCTATCTGGGTGGGCTGCCGCAGCGACTATTTGCGGGCCTTTGCAACCTTCGCAGTGGCATTGCTTGGCGACACTCGTGATGCAATGAGCCCGAAATAGGCCGCCCAAGAATAACATTCGCAATAAGTGCAAGCCAACTAACCAAGCTCTCCTCACCTCTTCTTCGTTTCCCGTTTCAGCTACAGCACAAAACCACAGCCAAATTGCACGCAACAAAGCTTCCAGAGTCAGGCCAACGAGGAGGAGCAGTGTCCAGTTACTTCCAGGAGGAGCAGCAGATCCACAAGCATACCGTAGTTACCAGTAGCCAGATCGCAGCCAGCCATGCAGTTGCTACTCAAGTCGATATTCACCTGCGCACTGTTCGTGATCTTCGTGTACGCCACCGCCCAGTCGCTGATCGGGCTCCACAGGGACGAGACGAGGCAGGAGCTTTACGGCGTCAGCATCAATGTCACCCAGGATGGCCAGAGCAGCTTCCTCAGCCGAAGGATCCGGCAGTTTACTAATGGCGAGGACGCTGAAGCGGGGATTTCGGAGTTCGATGAGAACCTTAGGAAAAACCCGGACAGCTCAGACAGTCCGGACAAGGGGGAGCTGCGCGAGTGCAAGAAGGGCCTTGTCCTGCCCCTGTGGCTGCCACAGCGGAATCTCTCCATTGGCGACCGCCTCCTCCGTGGCTTCGCGTACTTCCTGCTGCTCATCTATCTGTTTGTGGGAGTGTCCATAATTGCTGATCGCTTCATGGCCGCCATCGAAGCCATCACTTCCATCGAGCGAACGGTGACAGTGCGAGGACCCCATAATGAGAAGCAAGTGATGCATGTCCGCATCTGGAACGAAACGGTGGCCAATCTTACGTTGATGGCCCTCGGTTCCAGTGCCCCCGAGATCCTGCTGTCCGTGATTGAGATTTACGCAAAGGACTTCGACAGCGGTGACCTTGGACCCGGAACAATTGTGGGCTCGGCCGCTTATAACCTGTTCATGATCATTGCCGTGTGCATGGTCTGGATACCTGCTGGCGAGGTGCGCCGTATCCGGCATTTGCGCGTCTTCTTCGTGACCGCCGCGTTCTCCATCTTCG
This sequence comes from Drosophila serrata, assembly GCF_035046125.1. NCBI lineage: Eukaryota > Metazoa > Arthropoda > Insecta > Diptera > Drosophilidae > Drosophila > Drosophila serrata. The sequence continues at coordinate 631,577 of NW_028257262.1, read as the reverse complement.
CCTACGTCTGGCTGTGGCTCATCCTCTCCGTGCTTACGCCCGGTGTCATCCTGGTTTGGGAGGCCATCGTGACGCTACTCTTCTTCCCGCTCACCGTACTGTGGGCCTACATCGCGGAGCGCCGCCTGCTGGTGTACAAGTTCATGGACAAGAACTACCGGGTCAACAAGCGCGGCACTGTGGTCGCCGGCGAGCACGACCAGGTGGAAATGGATGCGGAGAAGGGCACCAAGCAATCGGCGGCCACATCTCAGCGCACCAACGATGCCGAGGCCTTCGACGAGGCCCGTAAGGAGTACATCAGCGTGCTGACGGAGCTTCGTCAGAAGTACCCTGAGGCCGATCTTGAGCAGTTGGAGATGATGGCCCAGGAGCAGGTGCTGGCGCGGAGCAACAAGTCGCGCGCCTTCTACCGCATCCAGGCCACCCGGAAGATGGTCGGCAGCGGCAACCTGATGCGCAAGATCCAGGAGCGGGCCCACAGCGACCTCACCGAGGTGAAGGCCCAGCTCCACCCGACCGACGATGACGATACCGACGAGCCCACCCGCATTTACTTCGAGCCGGGTCACTACACGGTCATGGAGAACTGTGGCGAGTTCGAGGTTCGCGTGGTGCGTCGTGGTGACCTCTCGACCTACGCCAGCGTGGAGTACGAGACGCAGGATGGCACCGCTTCCGCCGGCAACGACTATGTCGGTAAGAAGGGAAACCTCAGCTTTCCACCAGGCGTGGATGAGCAGCGCTTCCGCATCGAGGTGATCGACGACGATGTCTTTGAGGAGGACGAGTGCTTCTACATTCGGCTCTTTAGCCCCTCCGAAAACGTCAAACTTGCTGTGCCAATGATTGCCACCGTCATGATCCTGGACGACGACCATGCTGGCATCTTCGCCTTCACGGACTCGTCCTTTGAGATCTCGGAATCCGTCGGTCGCTTCGAACTGAAGGTCATGCGCTACTCCGGTGCCCGTGGCACTGTCATCATTCCCTACTGGACCGAGGGCGACTCCGCCATCGAGGGTAAGGACTATGAGGAGGCGCGCGGTGAACTGGTCTTCGAGAACAATGAATCAGAGTGAGTACCATTCTTAGCTTATTTTATACAGTTCCTACACACTTTGCATATTTTTCAAAGAATTGAATCATTCACAAATAGTATTCCTTGTATTATTTCAATTCAGAATAGTAGCTTTTATATGCTAAACATTATTATATTAATACGAAGACTTAATATGGTTCTATTCCTATAAACAAACCTTAACCATAGTTATGTCCTTATAAAATCTAATAGATATCACATATATAGTTAGTATTATGCTATACCTTAACCTACATGTGTCAAAAATGTTGATGAAAAGCATTTTTTCGGGGTCTATATAGCGGAAAAGTGGGTTAAGTTGTGCACATATACATGGAGTCCCCCTCAATTCCACATTCTCCATGTCACGCAACGCGAACTCCCGGAGGAGTCCTTCGGCAAACTCGCAATTTCCACTCTGGGAATAGACAGGCTGGATGTGCGTGAGAAAGTGCGCCGCGAATCGATTAAAGTCGGAATAATTGGGACTTTTAATTGCCACACCAGCTGCCATTTGGCAATGGCGATGGCACTGGCCGGGAGCGGAGTTTATTCGGGCTTTTGGCAAAATGGCAAACACTGTGCGCAGTCCTCCTGCGATGCAGCACCTGCTCCGGCTCCAGCTCTGGAGCTCTCTCTTATTCCCCCATTGCGGGTCTCATATCCCGCTGTGCGACCATGGCCCAATTGTCCTGGCTGCGTGCTGGGTGACAACGACAAAGGCAGGCCAGACGTCCCTGTTCCTGTTCCTGTGCCGCCCCAACCATTAACACCCGGGGAAACAGAGTTCGCTCTGCCGGAGCTGTAATTAATTTTGCAAAATTTATTCATTTTGACAAACATTTGGCAGACGACAGCCGCACTCAGTTAACTGCGTTTGCATATGTTTTTGCGGCTTTCATGGCCATGTCCCAACTGTCGGGCAACACGCAACATGGCCACATATAAGTCAGGCGTGGTCTGTCGGCCTGGTTAGGAGCTGGGCAGCCGCTCTAAGATGATTTATGGCCCGGACGGATGGCCAGCATATGTCGGGAATTAGGCAGACTGAAAATCTGGGAACTGCCTTCACTTTTGATGGGGACTAATCATGATTTACTTACTGACTTAATTAGAGTGCAGACAGGACCTTTTACACTAACAAAAAGTTTCTCTCAAAAGGAGACAACTGACGATAAAACTAATTAAAACCGTTTAGCTTCATCATTCTTATGGAAAGTGTTGAATATTTAAGTTTTAAGTGGGTTAATAATTAAACGTTTCTGATGCCTAGTGAACTTTTAATCGTATTATAATTGAAAATATGTAAAGAGCTAAAAGGAATTTGAATATATGTGTGGAGTAGACAATGCCAAGTACAACTTAAAAGGCTAGATATACTCTAATGCTCCCTTGATTCAGAACTTTGTATTTTCTCTCACTGCCTTTGGGGTTTATTATGTGAAGAATTTCCTCCGGGACATTTGTCCTGTCTTAGTTATCCCTTAGACACCATCGCACAAAGCCTCATTTACTGCTGTCCCGCCCCAGTTTTTCACTTGACGCTCGAGGCTCTTTTGCGTGAAATTGTTTGAAACACGTCGCCGCAGACATAACATGAATTTTTGAGGTTTTTGCATTATTAAGTTATAACGAAAGCGGAGCGGCAATTAGATGAGGGTGCGCTCTCTTTCTCTCTCGTGAAAAAGTCCTTGCCGGGTGTCCTGGCGGCGTGTGAACGTCAACGGGGGAAAACTTACACGAATTAAGTGGCAACGATGCCGTGCGGCATTCGCACGCTCAAGTTTTGTGTTGTGTGGAGATGGTGTTGGTGATGGCGATGGAGTCGGCGATGTCGTGCCATGTGTCCGGATAAAACGCTCCCAAAGCGGTCGTTTGTCTGGTCCAGACTAAGGAGATTCCTTGCTGGAACCGTTTTCCCATTTGCAATGACAGTTGGAATACTTTTTAATGTGTGTGTTCCGAGTGAATGGATGCAATTGCTGGCGCAATTATTTTGCCAACTTTTAAAGCGCTTCATTGTGGCCGCTGCCTGAACCATAATCCCTTTTCTCCATCGAGTAAGTGCACGTCCTGGTGCTCCTTGCCCATCCTGCGCTCCTTGCGGGCCTTTTGTAGCGTTTACAGCCACTCAAGTTGAATGCCTTGCGGTGCCGTTGGTAATAATGTTTGTTTTAACGTTGCCAGTTTCGCCACCACCGCCCCATCCTCGATGGCAAAGTGCCAAGAAAGCCAAGAGAACCGAACGAACTCTGGGGCCAGCTACCACACACATCGATGATGGTCTCGGGGGCATCGCTGGGCTTGGCAACACGCTCCTGGGGGAAACTTGCCATAAACTAGCTCCCACAATTAAATGCCGTATTTTTGATGTATTCTTAAAGGAACTCCTTAAAGCGGACCGTCCAGAGATAAAAATTAAATTGCTGGCCAAGCCACTTTGAAGTCGATGCGTGCGTCTGCGGTTGCAATAAATCTCTTTATTTCGCCAGTAGGCCTTCGCGCTGCTCTTTAATGAAAATCAGAGCCCATCTCTCCGGCACAGTCACGGATATAGGTGTAGATATACAGCCGTGACCAGGAAATGCGCAGCAACAGCAACCATGTAGTGGGGCTTCATAAAAAACAGAGCCAGTAGCCGAGGGAGGAGTAGTGCTCCCATAAAAATCCCCAACGGAACTGGGGAAGCGAAAAAATAAAAGGGAGGCAACAAAGTGCCAGGACTGTTGCATAAATTTGTATAATCCACGGGGGTCGAGGGGTGGTTGTGGGAGTGAGGACGTTTAGATTGAGTTATGGGACCTTAAATAACCAACACACTTGCAAAGCGCAGTGAAAACTCCGGCTAGGTCGAAAACCATTGCCTACTTTTCCGCGCCGCGCTTTAGATAAGCTACCCGGGTGTAAAGGCAACGTTTCCATTAGTTAAAACCCGACAGGTTTCTCAGACAACCGCACTGTGCGTGGCATTTGTTAATTAGCCAACATTTAGGCTACTTGCCACATGCCCTAAATGCTGCTCCTCCGACATACAGACAGCAAATTAAAGATTCCCTTTGGGATTCAAGGCAACTAGTCAACCTTTATTTTTTGTGTAGACAACACCGCAAATAGGATGCTGCGAGGCGAGCACATAAAAGTCAAACATAAAATATGTACAAAGCACCGCAGAAAAAACTGAAGCAAAGATAAGAGCAAATATTTTATTAAGCACACATAATCTAAAATTGAAATTTATGCCATATCCATCGGGCAAATCGGGGCGGGGCAGACGGAAATCCAACCAACTTACAAGTTATCATCGTCGTGTGCGACTTTGGCTTTCACTGCTGCCGCTCGTGTAGCATTTCCTGTGGCCGGCGAGCAAATTCCCGGAATGGCCCAGCTGCTTAACTGACTGACAAGTAAACGGAGTCTGCATCCAAGTGCTTGTCTTCGTCCTTGTCTCAGGCTCCATCTCCGTCCCCGTCCCCGTCTCCGTCTCCGTTTTGTGGCAAGCTGCCTAACTGCCAGCCGTTTCCCATTCATATGAGCGTGAAGAGGAGCAAACAACCGCAGTGCCCTCTTGCCTAAGCCCATTTGGAGGCACTCAGGCACTCCCTGAATCCCGGCTCGGTTGTCAGGACTCAGGAGTCTGCCAACCTGGGAGCAGCTCGCCCGCAAGAAGCTGATTACTTGTGGGAATATTACCAAACAGTGTTGTGAGGGCTGGGGCTAATAGCTAAGTGATCCTATGTACAGCTTAGAATTTAAGTAAATCACTAAGGGAAATATATTTAAAACATGAAAGAAAAAGTCAGTCAGATGCCAATTTAAGTATTTTAAAAATCAATTTTAAATTTAAATTAAGTTCTTGGATAAAAAACTAAATTAGCAAAGTAATGCAAGGTTTCTATTGAGTTAGAAATCTTTGGAAGGCAGGCATATTTTTCAATAAGTCGTCTATGAAAAGTATCTATAAAATAGCTTCAACATTGGTGTCTCATGTGTGTGCCTCTAAGGCATTCCACAAGACACAATGTTATTTACGACCTAGAGTGTGCCTCGGATCCCTATGTATATATACAAAAGGGGTATCTGCCAGTCGATCGACCATGCCAGTTTCTTATTTGCGATTCAATTTGCTTTGGGGCTCGGCTCCTTCGCTCTCCGGCTGGCTCGCTTGGCATATAAATTGCCGACGGACGGCAACAGGCAGCAAATTGTCTGTCCGTGAGTCCTAGCCAATGTCAAATGGTTGTTCTGGCTGATTCTTGGTCTTGGGTTTGGTCTCATGTTTATCTGGATGTCGTTAGCATGAACTGTTCCTTATGGGGTCAGATCCCCCAGATACCGCAGATGCCCGGTTCCCGAGGCTCCTTTATTTTGGTTACTCCTTGTTTTTATTTGCCTTGGCCTCCTCCTTGGGTTGTTGTTTTTGTTGTTATTATTATTATTATGACATCAACAGAAGCAACAAGGACGGGTGAACGTAATCATTATCGTGGGTTCTCACGGGTCTGGGCATTGAGATGAACATCATTCCGAAGGGCATCTGTTGCTCAAAAAGGGGTTCAGGTTTAGATTTGGGCTTCGGTTTAGGGTTACCCCAAAGGAACTGGTATCCCCCATCCTTATGCCACCTTCACCTTGGCAACGGGTTGGAGCCCAAGTTCGATTTAAGGCTCTTTAAAACTTGTTGAACTGCCAAGTAAAAGTAATAAAATTGCGATTTGCTCGGTAATTGCAACACAAATTAAATGAGACCACCTCCTGGGAAAGTTTTCTAATAAGAGCAGCAAAGTACCGCCGAGGCAGCAGTAAATTTGGAAAGCAATTTCGTCGGCTTAAGGACTTTCGGCAGCGTCAATTATAAAATGTTTATTTTAGCAAAACGCCAGGCCAGCCAGAGGTTAAACGCATTTATTTTTCGAGTCTGCAATTAGCAGTGGATATTTTGGGAATTTCGATTAGCGTTTCTGAAAGCTATTTGCCTGCCATTTTCCATTTGCCAATGTCAACTGGAACAGGTACATGAGGCACTGCTCCTGGCACTCCTCTTCCTCCTGCTCCTGCTGCTGCTCCTGCTCCTGCTCCTGCTCCTGCTCCTGCTCCTGCTCCTGCTCCTGCTCCTGCTCCTGCTCCTGCTCCTGCTCCTCTGTGTTATGTGTGGCATCTCACTTTCTGTGTGATTTATGGTTGTCGGCTCACAACTCAATAAGGCAGCTGAAAGTGACACCCAGCAGCCACGACAAATGATGAAAAGCGCACAAAGCACAGCAGCTCACAGCACAGTCAATGTCAAAGGTCACCTCAGCAGAGAGAAACCTCCAACCGCAGATGTGCACACATGTCAAAACCGATTGTGATATGTGTTAGCATCACTTTGATCTCGTCCTCGTTTGCATCTTTATTAAAACATCACCTAAATGTGACTGTGAGTTTTAGGGAAAGTCTTTAAGAGTAAGATGAGGCAAGCTTTAAGCTAATTATGTTTCTCAGGAACTGTTTCATTAAATATTAGCCAACAGGCTTCACTTTCCCGAAACAACCAGACAGTAAGGTCGTGTCCATTTTACCCCAAATAAAACTGAAGGTTCATGGGAAACGTATACGTTATTTGGGTATATTTTCTCCTGAATTTATAGACAATTAGTTATCCATTCGCTGAGTGAGTTTAATTGGATTTTCCAGTACGTACAACCATAGAGTGGCCAACTGCAATTGGGGATTTCAAAATTTGATTGAGGGATTTGTTGGCTATTTGTGGATTCTGCAGGGGCCTTATGCTTCCACTCGATTTGCATTGAATGCGATGGACTAGCGAACTCTCCAACAAAAGAAACCGCCTGGGCTCGTTATCAGGAATTCGCTAGCTTCTTTTTAATTAATTTGTTCCCCAACCAGGCGAGCGTCTTTGTTTTGCCAGAGGAGAACTTTGCCAAGTCCCGTGGCACACAAAAAGTGAGGAAGCTAATGAATGAATGCCGCTCCATTGGGCTTGCGGGAAGTGAGTCTTGAGGTCTTGAGGCCGGCAAATGCTCAGTCCGGCTCAGCAATTACTTCAACTTTTGCAATTACAACTCAATAAGTAGGTAATTACAGCGACCAAGGCAGATTCCGGTTCATATTCTGCCGTTTCCGCCTAATATATTTTCACCCAATGCAAAGGCAGTCTGTGTTTATGGCCTTTTAATGAATGAATTATTACTCATACGACATGGCAGCCCCTTGGCTTTTTGCGCACAGAGCACAGAGCCAACGGAAAAGCAGAATTATTGTCTAAACAAAAACATCAAAAAATAAATACGAGATGCCAGTTTGCTCAGAGGGTTTACGACCAGGTCCGTTGCCCCACACGTGCCTGCTACGGGGGATGAACTTGTGTGGCCGGAGCCAATTAAACGGTGATTTAGAATTCCAGAAAAACATCTCACGTTTATTTACTGTGGCAACTTTGCTCACGGTCAGCCGCATTTCGTCAGATCCTTGAAAACAAAGCGACAGCCGCAGATTCAATTTGTGATTCTATTTGAAAACATTTTTCAGATTTGATTTCATTTGTTTTGGAAAAACTGTTGGATAACCAAAAGGTGTTTACTTTGATATAAGTAGGAGTAACTTTTTAGCTTATTTCATTAGCTTGCATAAACTGAACCTTACAAGACTTAAAAAAATTCAAATAATTCTTTGACCGTATATGTTTTCCAAAGTTTCTTTCTTTATTCATTAAGATTCTGATTGACTTTTGGCAATCATTGATTTCTAGGCCTTCGTTTACTCCCAAGAAAACCTAAAATATGTTTATTTTGTGTATATTAAATAGATATTTTCAAATGCTAATTTTTGGCGTAAAGCAAAGTTTTTTAAATGTCATAACTAAGCCAAAAATGCATTAATTTCAAATCGGAATGCATTTCTGTGCTAGTTTTCCCATTTTCCCAAATTTTGACAATTTTAATGATGTAACCCCTTATAAAATTTTGAAATTTCGAAAAATTTTAAAAAATCTATTTTTTGACCGGACATGACTAGATCGATTTGGCTTTAGATTCTGATCAAGAATATATATGATTTATAGGGTCGGAAGTGACTCCTTTACTGAATTTTAAGCTTCGGACTGAAACTATATCTTGTAAAAATCTTAACTAGCTTCTTTTAATAAATTCCCCTATAATTTATTAATTATAGTGTATAATGGATAATTGTTTTGTTTAAGTTCAGAACGCAGAGGAGTCACATGCTATTATTTTGTTATCCAATACGACACAGAGGAACACACCACGTGACTTGGCCCCCAAGGGGGTCGCCCCCACATTCAATCCTGCCCTGGAGTCCACCACCTACTCCCCTCCAGCGGCGACACCTGCATGTGACATGTCCCGCATTTAACTGCCGGGGTTATTATTTACTCGATTCGATTCCGATTGTCACCATTGTCGGGCAGAGATAGTGCCGTTCTGTTGTTAATTTCGCGCCTCAACAAGTATAATTTGTTGTCTTTGCGCCAACACCCGCTCAAAGGAAGGGGCAAAGCTTTGTTTTCCACTCCAGTCACGCTCAATTGGACGAACATGCATTCAATTTGTCGCTATCGGAATGTTAGAATCGCTACCTTTACATTTTACCTACAAGTAAGATTAGCAAGGCTTTGAACAGGTTCTTAAAGTCTGGAAAAGGAATGAGAGTTTCCTCAGAAATATATATGCTTCAAGTGGCACATAAATGTATTTTTAAAATACCTTCAACTTCCTAGCCTAGCATATCCCTAAAATTCCATAAATAATAATTAAAAGAGATATAAACCTGATACAAAAAGCCACTTTAAACTTAAGTCGTATCCATTTAACCTGCCGCGTGTCTTGAAGCTTCAACTTTTGATTGCTTCTCAATAAATTGTTTGCAAAAGTCTGGAAAAACAAAACTTGACATTTTGACGGACCGGCCAAATTAGGGCTCAATTTAACTGCCAGTATAAAGTCCATACCACTTATTACGACGAACCCCTCACTGAACACCTCGGTCTGAAATTTTCGATAAATTTTAAATGAATTTCGCGTTTACTTCGTCAATATTTGACAGCCTGATAGAGTGATGTAACAACAGCTGTGGGACTGTGACCTATCCGACAACGAAACGATGATGATGGACCTTCGAAAAATAAACACAATTTCGATTTCAACTTATTAAATTAACGCTCTTGACCTTTGCTCCCTGGAGCTATCCGCTTCTTTCAGAACTCACATGCAATGACCAGGCACTTGCAGGACACATGTCATATTCGGGATGCAGAATTCTTTAATTAATTTATGAATCCGAGGAAAAATAATTACATAAAGTAGGTAATCGAGAAGTACTGGTTAATACTCTACATCATTCCTTTTAATATAGTTTATAAGGTGTTCAGCAAAGTGTCATTAAGTTTGTGTCTTGCAATCTCAATTTAATTGGAATTATAATTACTTTCTGACCAAAACTAATTGGTGTCTGTCTTAATGCATTAAACACACTTCCTACCTGTTGCGAGCCTCTGCAATTTCCACTTGAACTTCAAGGTACTTTCCGTTAATTGCCAAGTGTGAACTGTCATGTGATTTAATTGATATTCAACACCCTTTAATTTCGATCAGGCGAGAATTCAGGGACGAACCGGGCAGTTGCGTTTAATCGAATTCCCCGAAGTTCCAATCAATCTGACGCTGAAAAATTCTTGTTAAATTTCCGCCCGCACATCCTGCAGTTTTTCCTGGAAATTCCATTAAAACGACGCCTTGCAAAAACATTTATAATTATCGAGAGAGAGAGAGAGCAGCTGGCCCTGGGGCTAAAAGCAGCATATTGCAATCAATGGCCGCTGGCTAGCAGCTTGGATTTTCCTTAACCCAGAGAACCTTCTAACCCATCTCGCATTTCGTTGTTATTTTAACGTTTTGCGCAGTGTGGCCCGTACCCAGGTGACTTCGACTTTTGCCTTGAATTCGAATTTGAAATTCAAAACCTCAAAAGCCAACGCGCTGCGTCCCAATAATATGATATGCAGCCGCAACGTCATTCGGAAAACTCCCAACCGAAAGCGACGTTTCACCGCAGGTCTCTAGGTGGCTCAGCTGGGATTTCCAAGTGGGCAGATACGATAGGATACTACACGATGGCTGGTGGTGGCCCAACAAAAGGTAAAAGTTGGCCAGAGAGTTGGCAATTGGGGCTTAATGGTTAGTCCCGCCCAAAAGGCACTCCAAAGCCCACCGTTCCCAACCCGGCAGGGGGGACCTGTGCACTGCTCATTGCTATGCAAATTGCTGTATTTTTCTTTAATTTTATTTTCAAGCAGAAGTTTGCACAAAACCTCCCCCAGCCCCCTTGCCATTCCACACCATTCCATACCTTTCCCAATGGTGGCCTCGCCCTTGCGTTGACTAAGTAATGCTATTATGTGTGCTTGACCATACGGGTATTTCCAGGGGTCTGCTTTGCATGCGAATCTACTGGGAACTGGCATCGGGAACAGGGATCGGGGATGTAGATTTTGGGATAGGGAAGAGAGGGTATAGGGCAGGAGCAGGCAGGAGCCACAAGCAAAAGCCCGGGCAGGTAATTGAGGCGCTTAGCAGGAGCCGTGAAATCAGACTGGCAAACTGGACCTCTTGTGCGGATTATTAGCCTGAGCTGTGGCATCAATCAGCTGGGAGGAGTGGTGGACACCGGATACTGTTCCGGAATGCGGCAGTGTGGACTGTAATCGTCGGCTTACAAGCTCATCCAACCAAATTGTCTGATTTTGTGCTTTGCCCACATCCCAATGCGATTCGTTAACCCATTGTTTAGCTCTCCAAAGGATCCTAATGAATGCGATATGTGAAAGTTGTTAAAGTTAGAAAATTGCACTGACCCAAGTCGCTGTAATTGCTGGATTTTGTCATTGTAGTTATTGAATCATAAGCTTTTATTTACCTCAAAATCCAAATAATCCGATAACTACTGGGCATTAAATTAATTAAAGTCTCCTTATCTTGGTTATAAATCATACAAAACCATAAATCGAAAGAGATCTGATAGCATTGGAAGAGCACTTGTTGGACAAAGTGTTGGCCCAGCAACAAATCCAGGCCACAGCCAGCCAACCAGGCTGACCACACACAGTCCAAGTTTGCCCTTCCGGCTGGGCCTACGCCCGGATGGCTTTGACCATGGCACGTCTGGTGGCCACAGTGTGGGCCGAGTTGTGTCTGCTGTCCCGAATGGGTCTCCTCCATCGCCACTCACTTGATAGTTTTGCAAAATCAATAGCCCCTTCGCGCGGGGATTAGAGGCCCGTCCGTCGGTTAACAATGAGCAGCGGCGACGTGGTCGTTGCCATTGAAATCAAACGGCGGAAGTGGTTCAGGCATTGGCAATACAACGAAAATTAGCATTGAATGCCAGGGCAACCGAGCAGTAGGGGAAAGAGACCTAGTTCTGGGCTCGGCGGTTTAATAGCTGTCATATGGAGGAAATGAGGTCTTGGCACACACGCACACCCACAGCACAGCAGTGTGCCATTTGCCATTCCTGTGTGTTTGTGTGTGTGTGTGGCGGATATAATTTAGCGTTCAATCGAATCGGAAATGGAGGTGGAAGCACCTATTCACACACACACACATGGAAAGTTACTCGGAATCCTTTTTTTGCTGGCAATTTGCGGGCAATTTTTCAAATTAGTCAGCGATGACGCATGTCTTTTAATGATTTTAATTACTCTTTGATGGTGGCACGGAAAATTGGTATTGCAAATATGCAATTACAGTACAACACATAGTTCAGAGTGTAGTTACATCCCTGAGAAGGAGGAGTCTGCGGCCCAATCTCTGTAATGGCTCCGCCGCACGACCCAAAACGTGGCAATTTGCACATTTCCATTTCCCAGCTCCAAGGCGCTCCCAACTTTTTGGCGTGCGCACGCAACACAGAGCCCACCGTCAAGAAGTCGGACGGAGCTACTCGGTGGAGCTCCTCCCATGGCATCAGATCCACCCTGATGAGTTTCAAACTGCGAGTTACGTGGGCGATGATGGGAGCCCCGCCACACGTAACCCAGTTAAGAATTTCCCTCGGCAAAGTCGCCTTAATTCAATTTGCAGTTTGCGTTCGCATAATAAACTCGAGTGCAGGCGAATGCAAATGCCGCTTGCTGGCTGGATTTAATGAGCTTCAAACTTAATTGTTATGGCCAGGCGACATGGCATCCTCCCATCCATCCTTCGATCCTACTTGCTGCACATGGTGTGACCCTCGCCCAGGCAGGACGCGTAGGCCATCAGGTGGGGAATGGTGCTCTGCTCGTAGACTCCGGTGAAGAGGTGTGACCAGGGACCCAGAGCGTAAACAGGCACATCGTCGCCACCATGGGAATCCATGTCGATTGGCACCCCAGAGGGGAACTCATCATCATGGGCTCCGGTTATCACCGTTGTAGGATCCTTGCGCTCCTTGGTCTCCGTGTCATAGAAGTTCTCGTAGCTGGGGCCATTGGCATAGCTCAAGACCATGTATGGCTTCCCATCTAGTCCCGTCACTGGAGCCTTCCCAAAGACATCCTCGCCGCGGTACTAAACAATTGGAAATGGAAACATTAAACAACTGAAGAAAACACTGAAGATATTCTCTTACCGCATATCCTGCATAGGTGAACACATGCGAGTGATCAGCAGTGACCACAAGTAGAGTATCATCCTCGCTGGTGAGCTCCTGGGCAGCGGCAATGGCCTTGGAGAACTCCACGGTCTCGTTGAGGGCCATTCGCGCCTGATTGATATGATGAGCCTGGTCAATGCGCCCTCCCTCGATGAAGAGGAAGTAGCCCTGCTCACTCTGTTTCATATACTCAATGGCCTTGCGGGTCATCTGCTCCAGAGTAGGCTGACTACTCTCCGGTGTGGTCTCCATCATATACTGCATGTGGTCGTCATTGAACAGACCCATCAGGCGATCAGTTGTTGTCACATCCACGGCCTCCAACTCCGCGGCGGTGGTCACATAGACGTTCTTATTGCTGGCCGCCTTGAACTCGTCAATAAGATTCAGGCCGTCGTTTCGCTTGCCCCAGGACTCCAGACTGGAATCAACAAAGTGCTTGCGTCCACCGCCCATGATCACACGGAGTTTGCTGCCCACCTCACCGCGGGACAGCTGATATGCAATATCCTGAATTCCGGAGTTGGCTCCACAATCGGTAGCCACCTCTGCATCGTTCTCCCAGTCACGTTCAGCAATGTGTGCGTAGACACCGGAGGGTGAGGCGTGTGTCACACGGGTGGTGGTCACCAGACCCGCCCACTTGCCTGCCTCCATGGCCCACTTGGCAATGGAGTCCACGTGGGTGGTCTCGTCCAGCATGACCTTGCAATCGGTGCGGGGCACCTGACCATTCACACCAATGGTGCCCTCCTGACCCTTCACGCCGCACAAATAGGCCGTGGCTGTGCACGCCGAGTCCGGAACGATCTTATCCACGGAGTAGGTCTTCGAGAGGCCCGTGTAGGGGAAGTTCTCGAAGGAGAGTGATTTCTCCTCGCCGCCCAGAAGATTGCGAGCCGGAGCAGTGGTGGTCACGCCCATACCGTCACCCAGGAAAAGGATCACGTTCTTGGCCTGTCGCTGGTTCAACTGGGCTGCCAATTTCTGCTGGACGAACTGCACTCCCTTTTCACGCCAGTAGGCGGTGGTGTCCTCGCCCTCGACGGCCCTCATCTTCCTCACTTCCGGCTGCGGCTCCGGTAGATCCGGATGCATTGCCTGCTCCCGACACTGCTCCGGATTGCGGCCACATTCCGGGGCTGACCAAGTGGGCACGGCCAGCAGAGCGATGGCGATCAGAATTGCGTTCAGCCTGCGGGACATCTTGCTAAAGACTGACCCTGGTCGACGGTTACTCCGACTTTGGCCTATCGGAGATTCGATTCCGGCCGATTGCGATAAGGGGCGATAAGGCGGAGACGTGTAGATCCCATAAACGGCAAATCGCATCAAATCTAATGCGCCACCTAATTCCCTTTAGTCCGGGGCGTGCTTTTATTTACGATGGCCAGCGACAAGTTTTATAGATTTATTGTGAGGGAATAAACAGTGGGGTGAGGCACGTGAGTGGCGGTGGAACTTGTTGCCCAGCCTGTTGGTCATCTGTTCCGGGGCTCTAAGGAAAGCACCGGCCCCTGGCCATCACGTAATCAGGCTGGAAAATCTGGCGAAGGCAGATTATTATTTGATGGGTAGTATAACCAGTTATGGGGATTGTAAGGCGTCCCATTTTCCCCTTTCGCATTTATTTCGGGGCCATAAAAGCCAGGTCATAAACAGGTGACTGTTTTCGCCGAGCGCCTTTGCCTTTTTAATATCCAGCTGAGAAATGCAAAGGCATTGGAGTGGAAGAAAAGCAGCTGCCAACCGGCGGAAAGGTTAAAGGTTGAGCTAGCCTACCGTGGGGCGGGAGTGCCGACCTTGGTTTGCACTTGGCCGAGAGCAAATTAGCCAAAGCAAAGGCGAACGAATGAGAGACGGCTAAAACGGCAGGCGGAATTGCAACTGTTGGGTATGAATATCTTTGTTTGTCCACTTGAACTTATCGCTATCGCTCGAATGTTTGGCCATTTCAGATCGAAGGCAAACAAAGTGTCGACTTTATGGCTAAAAATAATAAAAATTCTTGAAGCGATTATAATTAGACTCACTCACCGCACATGAGTGATGCGAATATTTGTGTTCAAGCAAACTTTTGGGTCCACTGGGCGGATACGTAATATATGTAGATGCACATCCCTCACAAGGGGCAAGATGCGCGAGGGTGTGGTAATGTCGCAGCCGAGAGCTGCGCACTTAATGCTGCCTAATAAATTCGAATCTCCGTTTCGAGTGTGTCAAGATTGTGGCCATTATAGCCGTGGCAAGAGCATTAATCACGAACGACTCAAGGCTCTTGGTTTGTGTGCACTCGATTACGCACTTCACACCTCCTGCCTCTCACACAATTCTCTAACGCTTTGTGCTCTTGATTTCTTGCAGGAAAACCATCGACATCTACATTATGGAGCAGAGCAGCTATGAGAAGGATGTCAGCTTCAGGGTCTACATTGGAACACCCGAGTTGGCGCCAGGTGAGTCACAGAACCAGAGAGGGAATAGAATCAAAACCAGAACCCAAAACCAAACCCCAAAACCAGAACCAAAACTCCAACCAAACCAAAGTCCCACCCCCAGTCCAAAGAACCTCCTCTAACCCACTGACAATGCTAACCAAATTGAGCGAAGCAGCCCAGAGAAAATGCCCAGGTAGCTGTGCACCAAAAATGACACAAGTTCCTATCTGACCTGGTCAGGAACAGAGCCTGCGACACCTGGGATACACCGACACAGCACTCTCCACTCCACGACCTCGACCTCTACCCTAACTCCACCACCCACCATCCCTAAACCTTGTTTCCAAGCAACTCTTTTTCGAGACTTTTTCCCGCTTTTGAACCCCTCCAAAAATATATTACAAACAGGTGGAAGAGCCCGGCTCGGCCGAACAGAGAAAAACAGAAAACAGAAAAATGAGCAAAAACCGAAAACATTAAAACTTTGTAAATTGGAAATTCCAATTTGATGTGAAAGAAATTGTTAATTTGGCTTCGTATGTCTTTTCGCATCCCTTCGACTCATGGGTTCTTTTTATACTTTTTGGTCTTTTAATTTGTGTTCTTTATGCTTCTAGATTCCACTCACTACCGTAAGCCTTGAATTGTGCATTAATTAATTTTATTTTAATTGAACACGAAAGCGTAGAACGTGAAACGCGTTACGTGAAACGGAAAAAGAATGTGAAAAAGTAAAGTTCCAATTGCGATTGGCCAACACTTTCGGGTTTCGGTTTCTCGAGCTGAAATATGGTTGCCAAGTGCAACTTTTAGTTTCAGCTCCTTTTTTCTTCTTTTCTTCACCGAGTGCGGAAATTGCGGGCAAAAAAGTGCAAATTCATTTGATTCTCTCCTCTTAAAGCCATTCCACGAAGTATAAATAGTAGAGTATTTTGTTTTGGTGTTGTGTACGTACCCTATAGACCCTCCTCCTTCCCTGTTTATGTTTCTAGTTTAATTTCCGTTTCCTCCTCCGTATCAGTTATTTATCGATAAAGTGGCGATGGGCAGAAGAGTCTTATATTTATGTTTTGTATCAATCGAAGTTAGCCAGTAGTACTCCTCACACGCATCTCTGTGCCCCACATAGAGTTCCCGATATCAATCCTGCACCACCTCATCCCATAGCACCCCAAGTACTGTAACCATTTCGCCTGTAAACTAGACTTAACCATTGTTCACACTTGTCTCTCTAACCCAATCGAACCAATCGCCTCCGTAAATGCCACCAAATGTCACACGATCAATCCTCACGCAGATGACACTAACAAGGAATCATTTTTCAATCGATTTTTTGGTACGTAAAAATATTTTCCTTTTGTTTTTGCCATATCTCTCTGCATATTGCGGAACCGATCGATCATTTCAAGTGTTCAGTTAATAGTGAATATGCAGCGAAAGTCAGGTTGAAAAGTGATGAAGAGAGAGAGAGTTCATGTTCATAGCTCTTTTATTGTTTTCGTTCGATTGGTCATTAACCCACACGTCGTATACATAATCTCCGTTGTATGTGCGTCTTTAGTGTCTTATCTATGTGTGTATATGTGTAGGCGTTGCATCTGCATCTGCATTTATATCGAAACAATTGCGCTTTTTTCGACGCAGCAACCACGCACTTGACAAAATGCAAGCTTCTGGCTTTTGTGTAAAGTAAAAAATCAAAAAAATCAAGCAATTAGCAAACGCAAACCCCAGAGCACGCGGGCAAAATCGGGCTTCGTTCGTCTTCAATTGAAATAAAGTTAGAGCAGGGACACAGTTTTTGGTAATATTTTGGTTATCTCTATGCTCGGCGGACATTTGTAATACGCGCTTGTGCCCGATCCGATCCTCTCACATGTTGTGTGCCTGATTGCCCCGATTGCTGCTCGAATTTGATCTCGATATCGATACCGCGCCGATTGCTATCGGTGCCACACACCAATCAAACATGCCTCTGCATCGCCAAATCGATTTGTAAGTAATACACGTAATCGTAATCTCTGATTTGTTGTGATCAGAAACCGATACCCCGATATCCGGCTTTTGTTCTACGTAATTTGTGTTCCTCCATTTTGGCTGTTTCTGTTGAACGTGTATTATCTGTGTGTTTTAGACTTAAGGCAACACTACTGTAAGCACTTGATTAAGTATACATACATACCTAACGATCGTGACCGGCTGACTGATTAAGCCCAAATGCTTGTTTCGATGTATTGTGCGTTACCTAACCGGTGGCTTTAGTGGCTGCTTAGTAGCGATTAACGATTAAAAACGACCAAATGTAATGTCCCCAACTAAAGTCGAAAGTAGCAAGACATGTCACCACATCGCATATTCGTTAACTGAATATTTAGAAAGTGATTGTTGAAGCCACATCCAACATGTTTTGAGACCATTTAACAAGAATTCTCTGAACTCTACCCCCAAAAATCACACCTCAACGTTCTTGTGTCATGTCGATGTCTATAGAAAAACACGAACACTCCGGAGATCCCACTCGTGAGTCATCAATATCTGGGGACCTAATGTTAAACCGTGACCTTTATGCATGTCTTATGTCCTTTGCCTTTGCCTTATCCTCTGTCTCTGGTTTTGTCTCCAGTCTGCTTAATATGCAGTTTATCAATTTCCATTTTCCACTCAATTGCATCCTGATGTCAACTTAGCATAAGCACTTTGCAAGCTCATTGAAGTCGCTGGCCCGAGACCCGAAAATGCTTTAAACAGAAAAGGCAGTCGCGGAATAAATAGCAACAAAATGTGGCTTTAATATGTGCGCTTCAATGGGCTTTGATTTATTTTCCCACACCTTCCCCTCTTCGGTTGGCCTTCCCTTTTCCCCCTTCAATTGAAGCCCGCATCCTATTACAACCATATGCTTTTAATTAGTTTTCCAGCTAATTGCGGGCGTGTGTTTTGCTTCAGTTTTATTCCGAGTATTTCTTTTACCGAGAAACTATCCGCTTTCATCTCTGTCCCTGCGAAATACCTTACATAACTATGTTTCTATATCTATTATGTGTCTGTGCAATCACCACTTCGTTTGTATGCCAACACACACAATCCACACTATGTCTGTCTAGTAACTCTCGTACCACGTTAGTCTTAAGATAATCTGTTTGGGGGAGTGGCTGCATGCAACACAGTGTTTGCTCAATCGAATCGGAGGACTAATATTCTTGATTCTCACCTGGCCAGACGACGACATGGCAGCCCAAATCAAGGCGGTGGAGAAGAAAAACGCAAACGATCTGACCGAATTGGATAGGATTCTGTTGATGAGCAAGCCGAGGAACGGGGAGCTGACTTCCGCAACCGTGCGCATCCGTGAGAGCCAGGAATTCAAGGTAAGTCCCTTTGACACTGATACATCGTTCTCCACAATGCAAATGAAAAGCAATCCAATTCACTTGTCGGTCAACTGACGACTGTGACAACAAGAATAGTCCCAAGCCCAATCCCTGCGCCCATTTACATGCAGACATCACGGATAAGTGAGTGCGTGCGCCGGACTGGCACGCCCGTAAGCGTAATGAATCCCCCGGAGTGGCGGGCGGAGCTGTCCAGTGACCAGATCGAGTAACCGTTAACCGCCCAGGTGCAGGGCAAATAAGCACCTAATTGTGTGCAAATCTCTAAATGACACGTTGAGTGCCCTGTTTGCCTTGTGTCTGTGCCTGTGTGTGTGTTTAATGGACTTGTGTCCTTTGTTGCTCGGTGGCGTATACTTAATGTGAGCACAGAAAAAGTTGTCCGTCAATCTGAAGGGTGCCCAGTAACGCACCCACGAAAAACTTTGGTTCATCCACCTGAAGTTTAATATACTTTGTCATCGATACTATATTAATTTTCTTGATTGACCGATTGATTGATTATCTTCGTATTATTGTAAACATTAACAAACATTATTAGGTATACAAACTTGTACAATTTCACCACTGAAACTATCAAATTTTAAACTGCAAATAACAAAACTCTATCCGCAGGCTACAGTCGACAAACTGGTGGCCAAAGCGAACGTCTCCTCTGTGCTCGGCACATCCTCCTGGAAGGAGCAGTTTAAAGATGCCCTCACCGTCATTCCAGGTAGACCCGACATTTGATTTTCCTTTTTCCAAGTATCTCTTTTCATGCAAACAAACCTTTGCAGCCGACGAAAGTGAGTACGACCGTGACGATTACGAGGATGAGGTGCCCACCTGCTTCAACTACATTAGCCACTTCTTCTGCCTGTTTTGGAAGGTATTATTTGCATTTGTGCCGCCCACAGGTAAGCATCCCTCACCGACTTTTCCGGTGACAGAAAACCCACTCACCAGCCACTGTCTCGTCCACAGACATTTGCGGCGGCTATGTGACCTTTGTGGTGTCGATAGTCGTCATTGGGGTCATCACCGCCGTCATTGGGGACGCCGCCTCATACTTTGGCTGCACCCTCAATATCAAGGACTCGGTGACCGCCATCCTGTTCGTTGCCCTGGGCACCAGCATACCAGGTAAGTTATCCGGAACCAGGCCCCCCTCGCACCTGGCACCTGGCACTCAATTCCCTCTCGACTTGCAGACACATTTGCCAGCATGATAGCGGCCAAGCACGACGAGGGAGCAGATAACTGCATCGGAAACGTCACTGGCAGCAATGCAGTCAACGTATTCCTGGGCATCGGCCTGGCCTGGACCATCGCGGCTGTGTACCACAGCTCCCATGGCATGACCTTTAACGTTGAGCCTGGAACGTGAGTAATCCCTATCCAATTATGGGAGAAACTCCCTGCTCCCTGCCAAACTAGTGAAACCAATGGCATTTCATTTATTGAAAAGCTAAAAACTGATGCAATACAATTTCCTTACAGAATTGGCTTTGCTGTGGCGCTATTCTGCGGCGAGGCTCTGATTGCCGTTTTCCTCATCATGGTTCGGCGCTGTCACAAGGGCATTGGCGCCGAACTGGGCGGTCCGAAGGTCTCAAAGTACATCAGCGCAGCGATCCTTGTATTCCTTTGGGTCTTCTACGTGGTCATCTGCATATTGGAGGCCTACGACATCATCCGCGTCTAAGGAGCTCACACAGTCGCATTGCTCTGGCCGCATTTGGGGCGAGCACCGTTCGCATTGTTCGCATTGGCGTTGGAAAGAGTTTGAGAATAAATTTATATATATCTTATGTAAAATTTTAAAAGTAAAATTGTATTGTTAAATAGGTTTAAGTCAGGCTTACATATATAAACAAAACAAATTTTTACGATTACTCAATCTATTGATATATGAATTGTAAATACAGAAAGGCTGCCACGGCTCAGCAATCTTGTAATTGTAACGAGATCATTTACTGTTATGCCACATATACTTAATTTACGATTAAATTACGGTTATATTTATTATATCATTCTGTGTACAACTTAAGTCATTGTTGTTGTTTGTTAAAGCTGTACTTAATCCAATTAATCGAAACCCAAACCAAAAAAAAGGGGCCGGCTACCCGGGTTCCGAGCCCCGAATAGTCCCAATTCCATATTTGTCTCTCTATCTGCCGAAAACCATTGTTAATTTAATACATGTGTAAGTTTTAGAGAAATCCAAGGGTCTTAGCCTAGCCTACGAAAAACGCAATCCCTCTTAGCCATCTAACACACTTAATACAAATACTGCAACTGCAACTGCAACTGCAACTACAACTACTACTATTACTTTAACTACGACAACTACCAAATAGGAGCCTCGTCAACAACTAGTTCTAGTCACTCACACTATCGACACAAGTCCAACTAGCTGCGACATTTTCATAAACTCTGACCAAGGCAAATGGCGGCACTACTTACTCTTACTAGTACTAGCGATTAGCGAGAAAGACCATCAGTGTTTCCACACTGCAGAACGAGAATGAGAATGAGAACAAGAACAAGAGCACTAATCAATTTACTTAAAAAAGACTTTCAATTTGCTTATGTCGCTGGCAGTGATCGAACCTAATCGAACGAAACGTAGAGAAACAAAAACTGGATATTAAGGCAAACACCAAAAAATGAAAAAAACGAAACAACCGAAATAACTAGAATTGATCGTAATCAAAATGTAAAACGGGCAGGTGGTACATATTTTTTGTATGGCGTTGTACTATTTTTCATATAGCAAAATTCTAGCGAATGAGAGTGGAGGAGGAGCAACCTAATGATATTTATAGCCACATGCATAAATTTGTATTATATATTTGGGGTCACACAACTGTACGGGGATTTAATGAAGAAACTGCGCCAAATTTAGTCGTAATTGATAATTAATTACCGCATACATATACGAACTATGAAACAATTTAATAAATATACAAACAATAATGAATAATGTATTAAATTATACCATCAATGTTTACCGCTAGATAATGTAATTAAATTTCTTTTTAAATTTATTTCCCTTAAAGCCTTTTCATTTCCCTTTTTTAAATCGAAATTACGACGATGTCACAGTGCGTTGGTTATAGATCCGAAAAGGACCTTCAAGAAATATAACTGCAGTTAACAGACCAGGGGTCAGGGTAAGCTCGAGGCCATATATATCCATGAACGGAAGGAAATCAATATAGTGCAGGACGCAGTAGGAATAATGAATGGAATAGAAGTGCCGAACCGCAGTGAGGGTAACAATACGACATAGAGGATATCCAGATATATATATACATATATAATGACAATTACCTATAGACGATTATCTTTAATGGCAAAGGCAAATAAATCGAGTAAAGTGCTTCCGACATAGGACATAAAGAACTAGGAGTAGACAGCGTATCTGAATAGAAGAAGCGGTAGCAATTGGTTCTTTATACTTTTACTTTAACTTATCCTTTCGATCAGTTATGATTCGGCTTTTCCGTTCCATAGATGTACGATAGTTGATAGCATTCGAATCTGTATGTTTTGATGGGCAAACCGACAATTAATATGTATGTGTATTGTACAATATTAATCATTTGTTGTTTCTTATCGTGTATTTTCGAATTCAAGTAATATCTACCTACTGCATTTTACATGTATACTTATCAATGTGATTTTACCCAAAGCAAAACCCAAAAACAAATCAAAAACCAAAAAGCAAAACCAATACATACTCGAGCATCCAGAGCCCCATTTAAATGTATCCAGAGCGTAAGCCAATAAAGTATGCAATTAATCGAATAGATCGACTACCGACTACCACATACATATGTACTCGTAGTTTGTGTAGCATATGCTTGGGGTGCAGATCCACCGATCTCTCACCAGCCGTAACTCTTTTCTCACTTCAATACGCCATAAGAAAATACCCGATCGAAAGCTACGCATTTGAATATACTCACTATGAGAACATACTCGTACTCGAACTCGTTATCGTACCGCAAGGCAGCAGCGAGCTAGCAGAATGCTTAACGTTTTACCTAATCGAATAGAGCGCCTAGGGCCCTAGACTTACTGGCATCTCTCGGCAGAGCAGTGCCCCATACGTATATATGTATTCCGTGCATGTTTACCAAATGAAAACCAATAAACTACACTTTAAACCGACCCAGACTTTTCATTTTCGCATTTCCCGAAGTCCGAAAGAGCTCTTATCACTTCTGGGTAACTGGGGGACGACCGCCGTTATGCAATGCCCCAAAAAAATAGCCGGCAGATAAGGAAGCTGGCTCTGGTTCTGGTTGCGGAAGATGAGCGCAGAGCGTAGAGACACCGCTACAAAAGGCAGAGAGATAAAGTTGTTTACAGGAATCCGAGCACAAAGGCAAACAGCAATAAAGCAATAAGACAGCCCCGGCTGCTAGCTAATTAAAGTTGCGACAAAGCGGAGGCCAGTCGACAGTCGCCAGTCGCCAGTTTTCCGCCAGTTCTCGTTCTCCACGGAGTAATTCCCAGCGAATTGCACAGCTTCAAGTGTTTGCACTTTTAGGGACTCCCCACGAGACAGACAAGTAAGCAAGGCAAGGATGCTTAGCCTTTTGTTTAATACCCCTTTAATGATATTTTCCTAAAGGCATTTCGAAACTTTCATCTAGATCTATTAAATATAAATTTCTTTAACTATAGATCTAAAATTATTAACATTGTTAATCAATCCTCGATATTCTCCAAGCTGAATATACCCCAGTTTTTGTACGATTACTCGGTATACACCAAGTCAAATATGTCCTGCAATGAGAAGACAGCGCTGCTAGCAACGCAACAAGGACATCAACAGCAGCAGCACATTATTGTCGTTCCTGCAACGCGGAAGGGTCCAAAGGATTATGATCCCATTTTCACAACTGCTGAGTAAACGCTTACTGTCGCATTTCATTAAAAAATAACTTCGTTACACAACGTTTTCCTCCTCTCCTCCTTCTCTCCTTGTTAGATACTCCTACGGCTTGACGCTGGATGAACTGCTGCCCTTCGCCCTGGATCCCTGGTGGCAGAATGTGCGGCGCCTCTGCTGCGGGGGCCTGGGGCTCGCCTTTATCATGACCCTGATTGCCGCCCTGGCTCTGGCGTATTCCGACAGTGTCTGTCCGCAGAACAGAGCAATTAGCGGAAATATCCCCACCACGACAACACTATCCACGCCGCTGGCTCTGGCCTCCTACGGCAGTCGCTGAAATGGCTTTTAGAAAAATAGCTTTAAGAGACAGAAGTTGAATGACGTGCTACGCCTGCGTGGACGCTAGACAATGATAGAAACAAAACAAAGGCAAATAAATTATTATTAAATATAATTCCGGACAATACTTTATAATTGATTTTTAAAAATATTAGCCCAACAATATTTGTATATTTTTATACTGTTGCAAGGTATTATAATTTCAGTTAGAAGCTTCCAAAGCAGTGAATGAGTCATTTCCGACCCTATAAACCATATATATTCTTGATCAGCATCAACAGCCCAGTCGTTCTAGCCATGTCCGGTCAAGAAATACATTTTTGACATTTTTCCAAAAATTGAAAATTTTATAAGGGGTTACATCATTAAAATTGCCAAAATTTGACAACAAATTGCATTTTTTAAATTTGAAAACTGAGTATGCAGCATTGTTAATCTACTAAAAACTAGCATAGAACAGCTTTCCGAATTCAAATTAATGATTTATTGGCTTAGTTATGAGTTTTTTTTAACTATGATTTTTGGAAAAATTTGCCTGTTTTTATACCTTTTTGCAGGTTATTATAATTTTAGTCAGAAACTTATAACAGCATTAACAATTGCAGTATGCAGATTTGTTAGTGCTATAAAAACTTGCACAGAAAAGCTTTCCGAATCAAAATTAATGCTATTTTGGCATAAATATGATGTTCGGAAAACTCCGATTATTTAAGAAAATTTTCTTTTTTATACCTTTTTGCTGAGTATAGCTTCAGTCAGAAGATTAAAACGCAGTGAATGAGTCATTTCCGACCCTATAAACCATATATATTCTTGATCAGCATCAACAGCCCAGTCGTTCTAGCCATGTCCGGTCAAGAAATACATTTTTGACATTTTTCCGAAAATTGAAAATTTTATAAGGGGTTACATCATTAAAATTGTAAAAATTTGACAACAAATTGAATTTTTTAAATTTGAAAACTGAGTATGCAGCATTGTTAATCTACTAAAAACTAGCATAGAACAGCTTTCCGAATTCAAAGTAATGATTTATTGGCTTAGTTATGAGTTTTTTTTACTATGATTTTTGGGAAAATTTGCCTGTTTTTATACCTTTTTGCAGGTTATTATAATTTTAGTCAGAAACTTATAACAGCATCAACAATTGCAGTATGCAGATTTCTTAGTGCTATAAAAACTTGCACAGAAAAGCTTTCCGAATCAAAATTAATGCTATTTTGGCATAAACATGATGTTCGGAAAACTCCGATTATTTAAGAAAATTTTCTTTTTTTATACCTTTTTGCTGAGTACAGCTTCAGTCAGAAGATTAAAACGCAGTGAATGAGTCATTTCCGACCCTATAAACCATATATATTCTTGATCAGCATCAACAGCCCAGTCGTTCTAGCCATATCCGGTCAAGAAATACATTTTTGACAATTTTCCGAAAATTGAAAATTTTATAAGGGGTTACATCATTAAAATTGTAAAAATTTGACAACAAATTGAATTTTTTAAATTTGAAAACTGAGTATGCAGCATTGTTAATCTACTAAAAACTAGCATAGAACAGCTTTCCGAATTCAAATTAATGATTTATTGGCTTAGTTATGAGTTTTTTTAACTATGATTTTTGGGAAAATTTGCCTGTTTTTATACCTTTTTGCAGGTTATTATAATTTTAGTCAGAAACTTATAACAGCATCAACAATTGCAGTATGCAGATTTGTTAGTGCTATAAAAACTTGCACAGAAAAGCTTTCCGAATCAAAATTAATGCTATTTTGGCATAAATATAATGTTCGGAAAACTCCGATTATTTAAGAAAATTGTCTTTTTTTATACCTTTTTGCTGAGTATAGCTTCAGTCAGAAGATTAAAACGCAGTGAATGAGTCATTTCCGACCCTATAAACCATATATATTCTTGATCAGCATCAACAGCCCAGTCGTTCTAGCCATGTCCGGTCTAGAAATAAATTTTTGACATTTTTCCGAAAATTTAAAATTTTATAAGGGGTTACATCATTAAAATTGCCAAAATTTGACAACAAATTGAATTTTTTAAATTTGAAAACTGAGTATGCAGCATTGTTAATCTACTAAAAACTAGCATAGAACAGCTTTCCGAATTCAAAGTAATGATTTATTGGCGTAGTTATGAGTTTTTTTTACTATGATTTTTGGGAAAATTTGCCTGTTTTTATACCTTTTTGCAGGTTATTATAATTTTAGTCAGAAACTTATAACAGCATCAACAATTGCAGTATGCAGATTTGTTAGTGCTATAAAAACTTGCACAGAAAAGCTTTCCGAATCAAAATTAATGCTATTTTGGCATAAATATGATGTTCGGAAAACTCCGATTATTTAAGAAAATTTTCTTTTTTATACCTTTTTTCTGAGTATAGCTTCAGTCAGAAGATTAAAACGCAGTGAATGAGTCATTTCCGACCCTATAAACCATATATATTCTTGATCAGCATCAACAGCCCAGTCGTTCTAGCCATATCCGGTCAAGAAATACATTTTTGACAATTTTCCGAAAATTGAAAATTTTATAAGGGGTTACATCATTAAAATTGTAAAAATTTGACAACAAATTGAATTTTTTAAATTTGAAAACTGAGTATGCAGCATTGTTAATCTACTAAAAACTAGCATAGAACAGCTTTCCGAATTCAAATTAATGATTTATTGGCTTAGTTATGAGTTTTTTTAACTATGATTTTTGGGAAAATTTGCCTGTTTTTATACCTTTTTGCAGGTTATTATAATTTTAGTCAGAAACTTATAACAGCATCAACAATTGCAGTATGCAGATTTGTTAGTGCTATAAAAACTTGCACAGAAAAGCTTTCCGAATCAAAATTAATGCTATTTTGGCATAAATATAATGTTCGGAAAACTCCGATTATTTAAGAAAATTGTCTTTTTTTATACCTTTTTGCTGAGTATAGCTTCAGTCAGAAGATTAAAACGCAGTGAATGAGTCATTTCCGACCCTATAAACCATATATATTCTTGATCAGCATCAACAGCCCAGTCGTTCTAGCCATGTCCGGTCTAGAAATAAATTTTTGACATTTTTCCGAAAATTGAAAATTTTATAAGGGGTTACATCATTAAAATTGCCAAAATTTGACAACAAATTGAATTTTTTAAATTTGAATTCTGAGTATGCAGCATTGTTAATCTACTAAAAACTAGCATAGAACAGCTTTCCGAATTCAAAGTAATGATTTATTGGCTTAGTTATGAGTTTTTTTTACTATGATTTTTGGGAAAATTTGCCTGTTTTTATACCTTTTTGCAGGTTATTATAATTTTAGTCAGAAACTTATAACAGCATCAACAATTGCAGTATGCAGATTTGTTAGTGCTATAAAAACTTGCACAGAAAAGCTTTCCGAATCAAAATTAATGCTATTTTGGCATAAATATGATGTTCGGAAAACTCCGATTATTTAAGAAAATTTTCTTTTTTATACCTTTTTTCTGAGTATAGCTTCAGTCAGAAGATTAAAACGCAGTGAATGAGTCATTTCCGACCCTATAAACCATATATATTCTTGATCAGCATCAACAGCCCAGTCGTTCTAGCCATATCCGGTCAAGAAATACATTTTTGACATTTTTCCGAAAATTGAAAATTTTATAAGGGGTTACATCATTAAAATTGTAAAAATTTGACAACAAATTGAATTTTTTAAATTTGAAAACTGAGTATGCAGCATTGTTAATCTACTAAAAACTAGCATAGAACAGCTTTCCGAATTCAAATTAATGATTTATTGGCTTAGTTATGAGTTTTTTTAACTATGATTTTTGGGAAAATTTGCCTGTTTTTATACCTTTTTGCAGGTTATTATAATTTTAGTCAGAAACTTATAACAGCATCAACAATTGCAGTATGCAGATTTGTTAGTGCTATAAAAACTTGCACAGAAAAGCTTTCCGAATCAAAATTAATGCTATTTTGGCATAAATATAATGTTCGGAAAACTCCGATTATTTAAGAAAATTGTCTTTTTTTATACCTTCTTGCTGAGTATAGCTTCAGTCAGAAGATTAAAACGCAGTGAATGAGTCATTTCCGACCCTATAAACCATATATATTCTTGATCAGCATCAACAGCCCAGTCGTTCTAGCCATGTCCGGTCAAGAAATACATTTTTGACATTTTTCCAAAAATTGAAAATTTTATAAGGGGTTACATCATTAAAATTGCAAAAATTTGACAACAAATTGAATTTTTTAAATTTGAAAACTGAGTATGCAGCATTGTTAATCTACTAAAAACTAGCATAGAACAGCTTTCCGAATTCAAAGTAATGATTTATTGGCTTAGTTATGAGTTTTTTTTACTATGATTTTTGGGAAAATTTGCCTGTTTTTATACCTTTTTGCAGGTTATTATAATTTTAGTCAGAAACTTATAACAGCATCAACAATTGCAGTATGCAGATTTGTTAGTGCTATAAAAACTTGCACAGAAAAGCTTTCCGAATCAAAATTAATGCTATTTTGGCATAAATATGATGTTCGGAAAACTCCGATTATTTAAGAAAATTTTCTTTTTTATACCTTTTTGCTGAGTATAGCTTCAGTCAGAAGATTAAAACGCAGTGAATGAGTCATTTCCGACCCTATAAACCATATATATTCTTGATCAGCATCAACAGCCCAGTCGTTCTAGCCATGTCCGGTCTAGAAATAAATTTTTGACATTTTTCCGAAAATTGAAAATTTTATAAGGGGTTACATCATTAAAATTGCCAAAATTTGACAACAAATTGAATTTTTTAAATTTGAAAACTGAGTATGCAGCATTGTTAATCTACTAAAAACTAGCATAGAACAGCTTTCCGAATTCAAAGTAATGATTTATTGGCTTAGTTATGAGTTTTTTTTAACTATGATTTTTGGGAAAATTTGCCTGTTTTTATACCTTTTTGCAGGTTATTATAATTTTAGTCAGAAACTTAAAACAGCATCAACAATTGCAGTATGCAGATTTGTTAGTGCTATAAAAACTTGCACAGAAAAGCTTTCCGAATCAAAATTAATGCCCCTTTGGCATAAATATGATGTTCGGAAAACTCCGATTATTTAAGAAAATTGTCTTTTTTTATACCTTTTTGCTGAGTATAGCTTCAGTCAGAAGATTAAAACGCAGTGAATGAGTCATTTCCGACCCTATAAACCATATATATTCTTGATCAGCATCAACAGCCCAGTCGTTCTAGCCATGTCCGGTCAAGAAATACATTTTTGACATTTTTCCAAAAATTGAAAATTTTATAAGGGGTTACATCATTAAAATTGCAAAAATTTGACAACAAATTGAATTTTTTAAATTTGAAAACTGAGTATGCAGCATTGTTAATCTACTAAAAACTGGCATAGAACAGCTTTCCGAATTCAAAGTAATGATTTATTGGCTTAGTTATGAGTTTTTTTTACTATGATTTTTGGGAAAATTTGCCTGTTTTTATACCTTTTTGCAGGTTATTATAATTTTAGTCAGAAACTTATAACAGCATCAACAATTGCAGTATGCAGATTTGTTAGTGCTATAAAAACTTGCACAGAAAAGCTTTCCGAATCAAAATTAATGCTATTTTGGCATAAATATGATGTTCGGAAAACTCCGATTATTTAAGAAAATTTTCTTTTTTATACCTTTTTGCTGAGTATAGCTTCAGTCAGAAGATTAAAACGCAGTGAATGAGTCATTTCCGACCCTATAAACCATATATATTCTTGATCAGCATCAACAGCCCAGTCGTTCTAGCCATGTCCGGTCTAGAAATAAATTTTTGACATTTTTCCGAAAATTGAAAATTTTATAAGGGGTTACATCATTAAAATTGCCAAAATTTGACAACAAATTGAATTTTTTAAATTTGAAAACTGAGTATGCAGCATTGTTAATCTACTAAAAACTGGCATAGAACAGCTTTCCGAATTCAAAGTAATGATTTATTGGCTTAGTTATGAGTTTTTTTTACTATGATTTTTGGGAAAATTTGCCTGTTTTTATACCTTTTTGCAGGTTATTATAATTTTAGTCAGAAACTTATAACAGCATCAACAATTGCAGTATGCAGATTTGTTAGTGCTATAAAAACTTGCACAGAAAAGCTTTCCGAATCAAAATTAATGCTATTTTGGCATAAATATGATGTTCGGAAAACTCCGATTATTTAAGAAAATTTTCTTTTTTATACCTTTTTGCTGAGTATAGCTTCAGTCAGAAGATTAAAACGCAGTGAATGAGTCATTTCCGACCCTATAAACCATATATATTCTTGATCAGCATCAACAGCCCAGTCGTTCTAGCCATGTCCGGTCTAGAAATAAATTTTTGACATTTTTCCGAAAATTGAAAATTTTATAAGGGGTTACATCATTAAAATTGCCAAAATTTGACAACAAATTGAATTTTTTAAATTTGAAAACTGAGTATGCAGCATTGTTAATCTACTAAAAACTAGCATAGAACAGCTTTCCGAATTCAAAGTAATGATTTATTGGCTTAGTTATGAGTTTTTTTTAACTATGATTTTTGGGAAAATTTGCCTGTTTTTATACCTTTTTGCAGGTTATTATAATTTTAGTCAGAAACTTATAACAGCATCAACAATTGCAGTATGCAGATTTGTTAGTGCTATAAAAACTTGCACAGAAAAGCTTTCCGAATCAAAATTAATGCCCCTTTGGCATAAATATGATGTTCGGAAAACTCCGATTATTTAAGAAAATTGTCTTTTTTTATACCTTTTTGCTGAGTATAGCTTCAGTCAGAAGATTAAAACGCAGTGAATGAGTCATTTCCGACCCTATAAACCATATATATTCTTGATCAGCATCAACAGCCCAGTCGTTCTAGCCATGTCCGGTCAAGAAATACATTTTTGACATTTTTCCAAAAATTGAAAATTTTATAAGGGGTTACATCATTAAAATTGCAAAAATTTGACAACAAATTGAATTTTTTAAATTTGAAAACTGAGTATGCAGCATTGTTAATCTACTAAAAACTGGCATAGAACAGCTTTCCGAATTCAAAGTAATGATTTATTGGCTTAGTTATGAGTTTTTTTTACTATGATTTTTGGGAAAATTTGCCTGTTTTTATACCTTTTTGCAGGTTATTATAATTTTAGTCAGAAACTTATAACAGCATCAACAATTGCAGTATGCAGATTTGTTAGTGCTATAAAAACTTGCACAGAAAAGCTTTCCGAATCAAAATTAATGCTATTTTGGCATAAATATGATGTTCGGAAAACTCCGATTATTTAAGAAAATTTTCTTTTTTATACCTTTTTGCTGAGTACAGCTTCAGTCAGAAGATTAAAACGCAGTGAATGAGTCATTTCCGACCCTATAAACCATATATATTCTTGATCAGCATCAACAGCCCAGTCGTTCTAGCCATGTCCGGTCAAGAAATACATTTTTGACATTTTTCCGAAAATTGAAAATTTTATAAGGGGTTACATCATTAAAATTGTAAAAATTTGACAACAAATTGAATTTTTTAAATTTGAAAACTGAGTATGCAGCATTGTTAATCTACTAAAAACTAGCATAGAACAGCTTTCCGAATTCAAATTAATGATTTATTGGCTTAGTTATGAGTTTTTTTTAACTATGATTTTTGGGAAAATTTGCCTGTTTTTATACCTTTTTGCAAGTTATTATAATTTTAGTCAGAAACTTATAACAGCATCAACAATTGCAGTATGCAGATTTGTTAGTGCTATAAAAACTTGCACAGAAAAGCTTTCCGA